>NW_028246779.1:0-337536 GCF_964263255.1 Lissotriton vulgaris | reverse complement strand
ATTCTTAGTTGGTGAAACCTCTTGTAGGTTGTGGAAGCACTGGTGCCAAAGAGATCAGCTAGAGCCAGTGGGGGCCTAGCTATTTCTGTAAAAAATGCTATAATTTGCACCCATAAACAACTGCCAATTGAGTCATATAATCTAATGGGAATTCAGCTTCAATTCCCCAAAGGTCTGATCCTAATCATTCTAAATGTATTCGCCAGGTCTGATCCCACAGCTTCTGATTCCCCAGTCTTGACCTTGCTTGATGATGCAATATGTTCAAAAGACCCCCAGACTAAAATTATAGTCTCTGGGGATTTTAAAACCACATTTGAACCTTATTCTCTAACCAATATTCTCACTGAAGAAGAAGATGAGTTCTGGGGAAAGCTCAGCCTGGCCCACAAAGTCTATCGTCGTCATCTCACTACTGCAGCCTTCCAGCTCACCTCCTTGGTAGTCCGGAGGAGCGTAAAGGCATGCAACAGCAGGACTTGTTCTAAACCTGATAGGTAGCCAATATTTAAGTGAGGTTTTAGCCCCGCATCATTGACTACATCTTGATGGACGTCAACATTTGGTCACTAGTAGATGACATGGTGTTTCCGTCCAGAGCTGAGAGTGATCATAACCCCTTGATTTTATCTATGGTGGCTACTCTGCTTAAAAGAGACTTGTCCCGATGTTATTCCACAGGAGAGTAACCTGGCCTAGGGCACTTCAAGTATACGCACACTAGGATCTAAGAACTATTTTTGCAACACAGAAGGTGCTTCCTTCCTTCCTGAACATATCCCAGCAACATATAGCAAGTTCTATGAGGCGCTGAATAATGTTTGTTTAGCCAGGATTTCAGGGAACAAACCTTTTGTGAAGAGGAATAGAGGATGGTTTAGTCCTTAGTGTAAAAAAGCAAAGTGTGAACTGAAGACTGCTTTTAGGGAAGGTGATCCTTTAGATCTGGTCTCAGCTCAAAACAAAGTATTCTTACCTGGGCAAAACTTGATTGGGCAGACACAAGCTGGCAGGATCTATTGGTGGCTACTTAGTGCAACGATAGTCACTCCTTCTGGAAACTTGTAGCCCATGGGAGCTTAAACAGTTCCGCTACTCGATGCTAAACTATTCAGCCCGAGCTTTGGGTTAACCATTTACCCTGCTTTTATTTTTTACAGAGTTTTCGTTAGCACAAAATGGACTTGAACGTATCGGTATCAGAGCACTTTACACGAGCACCGGTTGCGTTACATTAGAACACATTCATTTTTGTTAGGCACAGGGAGATTAAGTGATTTGCCCAGAATCAATGGATGTTGCGCATCCTGGCCGAGATCTGAACCTGGTTCCCCAGATTTCGGGTCAACGCTCTAGCCGTTTGGCCAACTCCTCTCCCCAGTGATAAGGCAGAAAATATTTGCAGTGAGACCATAATGGGGGACCAAACAGTACTTCGATTCACTGTACATCCTCAGGTGGAAACAATAATATGCAACTAGCTTTTACCCTGGATGGCACACTCATGGCTAATGATAGATTACAAACACAAAGGCACCAGGGCCTGACGGGTGATCCATATACATCAGAGCCCCGGGTATGGGCCCCATACATTAACTTGATGTCCAATGCTATAGTGGATGGGAAAGAAATTCCAGAGACGTGGCGAAGGGCAGAGATAATTGCTATTCACAAGCAAGGAGCAGCTGCGCTCCCCTCAATTACCGACCAAGCAGCCTTATAGACAACCTCCATAAAATGTTTGCCGGGAAAATCTTAGATAAATTACATGAATGAAGGGCTGACAACAAGAAACTCTTACCTTTTTGTTAGACCTGTCCTGTCACACTTGCTCTGGTTTCCCATGTCTTTTTGGAATCTGCTTCTGTATTTCTGCTTATGCTGAATTTAGTTTTTGCTGGTCTAGATGGTTCGAACACTTTGCCACTGCTGGTCAATGCCAACGTGCAAGTGCTCCCTGTATACATTATGTTTACAGATTATTATTTCCATGATTGACTCTTTTGAATTACTTCTAAGACCCTAGTACAGTACACTGTGTGTGTGCCCAGGGCCTGTAATTCAAATACTGCTAGTGGGCCTGCAGCACTGATTGTACCATACACACAGGCGGCCTTTCACAGGTGTCTCATACCTGCCACTGCAGTCTCTGTGTGCAGTTTTTACTGCAAGGTCGACCTGACAAGTGTACCCAATGGCCAGGCCCTAACCTTCCCTTTTCTTACATGTGACTCACCCCTAAGGTAAGCCTGAGGTAGGGTGCAGTATATGTGAAAGGTAGTACATGTACTAGATGTGTGACATGTCCTCATGGTGAAATACTGTGTATTTCGTTTTTCATTGTTGAAAGGCTATCTGTCCCATAGGATAGCATGAGAGATACTTTGTAACATCTTACAGGTATATCTTCCCATGTAGACAAGATAAAAAGTAAAGTTTTGGTTCTCTGAACTCAGAATTTAATAACACATCTTTTATTTTTATTTATATATTTTTTTTAAATTTTTGAAAACCTTTATTGTGCATGTAAAAGAAAACAAATACGGGCCTACAACCATCAGGCCGGCCACAATACTTTTGAGCACGAGTGCTAGCAATACGGTCCCCCAGCGGCATCAGGTGATATAGCAACAATTAATAACAGTTACACTGGAAAAATCATGTCGCCAAGGAGAAGGAGCAATAAAGGTTAAATTTTAAAGTTTTTCCGATTAGATAAAAATCAATGAAGAATAGGTGCAAGGAGATCTGAGTCCGTACAGTAGTTCCCCCGCATGAGTAGGCAGCAGAAATAATAACATCAGTTGCGTGAGGCACCCCGTCAGAGTGGCAATACAGTATAAGAACAAACTGAACAACAGGAATCATGCTCGTACCACTCCCAGAGCCACCCACTCCCAACCAGCCCCTATCACAGACCCAGAAAAGAAAATAGGACAAGAAAGCGCAGAAAGTTGAGAAAAAAGGCCCATAGAAACTAAATAAGGAAAATTAAATCTATCCCCCCACCCTACACCAATGCGGAGGCTACGGCCTACCCCCCCCGACAATGTGCCTGTCGCCCATTAAAGAACCCGAAATTCAGTACAAGAAAAGAAAGAGAAGAAAGGAAAAGATAAGAAAAAAATAATAAAAAATGTAACTCTTGAATATAGAGAGTGAGAAAAGGCCATCCTAATCTACAACTCTCACAAAATACAAGTGAGGCGGGAGGAGGAGCAATTCCGAACGTTCCCAGCCCCCCAGTCAAAAACACTATCCCCACACAGTCTGCGACAGCTGAGAAAGAAATATTAATACAGAAGCAGTTGGGGAAAGACATTACGCCGTGCATGACTTAAACAAGTGTGCGACATTCCTAATCCAGGTCCAACCAGCCAAGCAACCGATAACATAAAAGAACCTAGCCCTGACCCGACCTCGGACAGATCCCAAAATGAGGTTCATGAAGAAGGCCCGCCCCCACCAAGACAAAGAGACAATATGGCCGCATAACGGAGGAGAGTAAACCAATTACACAAAATGGCCATCGAACATCACCAGTCAATCCTTCGTCCTTCCTGAACAATTCCCATAGGCCATCGGGGAAGTATAGGGTCTCCAACACGTTGAACGAAGGCCACAAGGGGAAATCCATCGAAGGGGCCAGCTGCTGCACATCCCGGTCTCGAGGCAGAAACATTGTTTCAGGCAACAGTATGGCAATCCCCGGAGATAGGGGAAACAAAGTATCGCAGGCAAGTCCACTGGACGGCCGGTGGCGGGCGACAGTAGAGGCAGAGACAATCACGTCTTCTCCACAAGGACAGAAAAGCACTGCGTCCCCAGTAGGTTCTGATGAAGATAGTCTCAAAGTTGGCTGGCCCCCCACACTGTGCTCCCGCCGTAGAACAGACACCATTGTATCGAAGCAGTCACCCAGTACTTGAAAATCCGCACACATTTCCGCTCGAAAGTCGGACAGGGCGGCCAGGATAGTTCCGTAGGAAAGCGGTGGTTGTAGTCCCTTGTCATCATGCTCCCGGGAAGGAATATGCAAACTGTCCCCCAGCGCCCACCGGGCGACACAATCGGCAGACAGGGACGGGCACTCTCCCCCGTTCTCCGAAGCAACAGACACCGCCATGGCGATTGGGACACAGAGTGAACTCCAAGGCGGGTGCAGCGTGATCAGTCGGCAATACAGGGCGCCAAAGCCCGTAGAATCGATGCAGGTCGGGCTATCGTTACTGAGGATTTTAGCGCTTCAGGCCGTCACACCGGGCCAAGGGAGCAGGCACCCAACGTCCTTCAAACATGGCCGTGTGCTCCTTCCCTCTCGCCACCCGCCTCAAACAAAGACGCCGTATTTGCAGAGCGTCTTGATGGGCGATAGGTCACAGGGCGCAGGTTGCAGTGTTCCGCGGCAGGCAGCACAACCAGGGGTCCGTCTCGGGAGGATATTGCCACCCTCTCAGTCTCGGTGTTTCGCGGGCAGCCCGGCCGCCCCTATGCCTCCCAGACTCGGGGAAGGACGGCGGTGTAGTCCCGGGGTCAGGGCTCGGAGTCGCTTCTCACCTATCTCCGGCTGCCGGGCGAGTTGAAAGTCCCGGGAAAGACGATGCAGGTCAGCACAGCGTAGCGCACATTCCTCCGCCACAAACTGCCAGGATAGGGATCAGGATATCAGCGCGGAGGAAAGGTAGCTGGTGGAGCCGGGAACCTACACGTCTGTACCAGTCGCCATCTTGGCTCCTCCCCCATCTTTTATTTTTTTATTTGTGGGTTGGAAGATGCCACTTTTAGAAAATATGCCTTTTCTTTGTTAACTATCTGATTTTCCTCTGCTGAGTTGTGCATTGACTGACTGGTTTTGGATTGACAGGGGCTGGGATGTGCATTTACTGCAGACATCTACTGGGGGTGGTATGTTAAGTGCGCCCTGCCTTCTCGGGATGACTCAGAGCTGGGCTGAATAGATCTGCGTTGCATTTGGAGTAGTAGTAGGAGTTTCCCTTGCATCTGAATTGGCCCTCTCTCCTGTGCACAATGCTGTTTCCACCTCCTGCCATGAAGCTAGACGAGAGGGCAGACTGGTTTGGGATAGAGACATTTGCCACAAGAAAACAAAGGAAATGTGGTATAAATATTGGGGCCAAGCCCGCATAACTTTAGAATACTTATGGATTCAAGAGGAACCTCTGCCAAGAAGAAGAGCTGGAGAAGCTGTATGGAGGAGTACTGCCCCATTGCTGTGTGGATGCTTTGCTGGGTTGGCCTCCAGTGGCTGTTTCTGCCAAGGAGAGGACAAAGATTAAACTGTGCTGTGTATCCTGCTTGAAGGAGATCTCCAAGGGCTTAGTGTAAAGCTTGCCTCCTGTTCTGAAGTTTCAGGGACAGAAAGACTTCACTTCCTCTGTCCTCCTACCCCAGGAACTGCTACTTCAGCTGCCATAGAGAGAAAAAGCAACACCAATGCCAGCGACCGACGCCGCGACCTGCAACTAAGTAGCCGGCACTGCTTCTGAAGGTCACAATTCACCGTCCTGATGTGGGTGCTTCATCATTGCGGAGCTGATATCTGACGTGGGAGACCCCCAAATACATTGACATTGCAACATCATAAGAAGCTGATGCCTCGCCGCTGCCACATCATATCTCGACAACAGTAAGGAACTGTTGCCTCACCTCTCCTGCATCGCAGTAAGAAACCAATGCTTCACCTCCCTGGGGTTGTAAGGGACCAATGTCGCCTGCCGCTAAAGAAGCATCACCTCCCGATGCTGTGCATAGTCTTTCTTTTCATCGTTTGCTAAGGTACTGTTCTTGGAGGTCTGTGTGACTCCAGGCCCAATGCCATGCACCTCGCGTTCGGCGATGCACTTTGGGATTTTTGATCTGTCTCAATGTCACAATAGCCCCCGGCGGAGACATTTGTTGATACAAGCCTTAATTTCGTGATTTAGTTTCCTTTTATTTAGTTTTATATAGCGTGAACTAGACCGGAGACATCATGTATCAAAGCGCTTTACATGAGCACCAGTTTCATTACAGATGGACACATTAATTCATTTTTCATCATATCTTGATATATCTATGGTGGGTTTTTCTCATTTTGTTCTTGATTTGTCTAGATAAAGATTTCTTATTTTTCATAACTGGTGTGGTGTCCATTTGTAGTGTTTTCACTGTATTGCTGTATGTGTGCACAAATGCTTTACACACTGCCTCTGAGATAAGCCTGCCTGCTCGTGCCAAGCTACCAAGGGGGTGAGCAGGGGTTAGCTAGAGGCATAACTTCCTTACCCTGACTAGAAGCAAGGGTCCTTCTTTGGACAAAGGTGCAAAGCATTGCCAAATAGAGACCCCCATTTCTAACATTGGTGGTCAGTGGTGAGGATTAGGACTTGAATTCTTGCCTAACATAGAGTGATTGGTGTACACTACTAGTATAGTGCAGACCATTATGCAACCACACCTTATTTGGTGAACTTTTCATTTAGGAATTTTCTACAACTTGTGAACTTCTAGTTTCATCATGTCTAAATCAGCATCAATATCATCTGTGGATATTGATTTTGAAGACGATAGAGTGGAAATTAACACTGTGCCACAATTGAAATCACTCTGCAAGAAATTCAAAATCTCAGTTAGAGGTCTCACCAGAAAGGAGTCATTTTAAAAGGCCCTGGTTGGATCTAGGAATGCCAGAGGGCATACGGAGGAGCCTATGGTAGGGGCACAGGATTTAGATGGTCAGCAGATTGACCTATTAGTCCTGAATGGAGGAAGGGTGCTCTCCAGAGAGGGCAGGAGTGTATCTTCCAAGGGCTTGTCTCGAAAGTAGCTCAAAGACAGACAGAGAAGCAGAGTGCATGAGTTGGAGATTGACATGGAGGAAAAGAAATTGGAATTAGGGGGGCAGAAACTTGCCATGGAGGAAAAGAAGTTACTCTTAGAGCATGAGGGAAGTTTGAAGGAGCTGGACATAAATGCCAAGTGTGTGGAGTCCAGTTCTAATGGTGGCAGCTTGTCTTCAGTGCAGGTGGAAAGAAGGGTGCATATTTCGAAAGAAGCAATCATAGATTTTGTGATAGGAGATGACATTGGTCAGTGGTTCAAGGGCTATAAGGTAGCAATGAGTTCCGACAGAGTCCCTGAGAGAGATCGGGTTTGTGGAGCTGTTGTACTGCAGAGGGGAGGGACATCTTGCTGGCTTTACCTGGGGAGGATAAAGTGATTTGCATTCCTATGAAGGAGGGTTTAATCAGAACTGTATAGACAGAAGTTCAGGGCCTTTAAGAAACTGGAAGCACACACTTGGGTTGAGTATGTTGCTTCCTTTTGTAGAGCACTGGATGGTTGGGTGCAGGGTAGCCAGGTATCTGATTTTCAGGGGCTCTATGATTTGTTTATATTGGAGCACTTGTCTGCTGATAGTTTTCCAGAGCTACACCAGTACTTGATTGACACTACGCTGACTGACCCCAGGAATCTTGTGGTGGAGACGAACCGCTAAGTCATCACCAGGATCCACAAGGGCTATGTGGGAGACTCAGCCAAGGGTAGGTAGTGTACCCATCAGAAGAGTGGGGGGGGGACAAGGGTATACCGAAGGAGTTCCTGAAAAGGCCCCAATCTAGATCCCAAGGGAAAAGTTCCCAACCCCTGTGGTGTTAGGAAACCATGGATCTCTACAGGGAAGCCTGGCGAGACGGATCCCTGCTAAAGTTTTGCTTTGATCAGGTGGGTCACTTCATTTGGGATCCTAAGTGTCTTAAGTTCACTATCCCATGGGTTGGCCAGTGTAGCATTTGGAGAGGAGTTGGGGCTGCAGGAAGGGTGGGAATCAGCTAACTTGACCGTTGTCCCACTAGGGGACTATGAGATGGTCCAAAGGACCCGCTTGCCCGCAAACACTAAGTAATACAGGCAGTCGGTGACCATCAATGGCCATAGGGTGGAAGCTCTGAAAGACACCAAAACCAGTGTGGCAGCTGTTAGTTTTTGGTTAGTGTCTGAAGAACAGGTAGTCCCCAACGTACTTCACCCCATAGTTGAAGCTGGCAACTCTGAGTGCCTCTTCAAAGTGGCACAGGTTCTCTTTGAGTGGGGGGGGTCTCAGGTACCTTGAGAATAGGTGTGAGGCCAGCCATGCCTGGTGACTGTCTGCTTTGCAACGACCTGGAGTGTTCCCCTTGTGAGAAGGTGGAACATAGGTCTCATCTAAAAATGTTG
This sequence comes from Lissotriton vulgaris, assembly GCF_964263255.1. Lineage (NCBI taxonomy): Eukaryota > Metazoa > Chordata > Amphibia > Caudata > Salamandridae > Lissotriton > Lissotriton vulgaris. The sequence continues at coordinate 329,319 of NW_028246779.1, read as the reverse complement.
GGTCTGCCTGAGTGGGTGTGTGTGACCACTAGGTCAATGGCAGCCGGTAAGGACAATCAAGAGGACCTGGAACCTGAAAGAGTATCCCAGGTGCCTGCCAGAAAGAGGAGAGACAGGGGGTGCAGGAAACCACTCCCCCAAAGTTCCCACAGTTGAGGAAGAGGCAGACCTTGAAGGGGATGCCCTGGAGCCTACAGGGGATCAAGTGGCCAAAATGGGGGACGTACCTGAGCTGACCCATTAGCAGTAAGAAGGGGGTCCCACAAGGGAGGAATTCTGCAAGGAGCAGCCAAATGCCCTTTGCTTGTTGGTTTGTGGAAGCCAGCTGCAAACCAGGAGCTGATGATCAGAGAATGGTATCCTGTTAGCAAGCCTAAGGTTGCTGAGCATGGGTCAGCCGGTGTGCTGGTGGTTCACCAGAGCTTCAGAGCCCTCCTACTGGGTACGGCTCATGAAGTGCCTTTGGCAGGGCATTTGGGGCAGGACAAGTCCTCTGAAAGACTTGTCAGCCACTTATTTTGGCCCCAAATGTGCAAGAACTCCAATTTCATTGTCAATCTAGACAGACTTGCCAGGCAAGTGATAAGACTGTGAGTAAATGTAAGGCTCCTCGCCAACCGCTTCCTGTAGTCTGCACCCCCTTTGAGAGGGTTGTTATTGACATTGTGTGGCCACTGCGCCCCAAGACAGCCATGGGCAACAGGTTCATGCTGGTCTTGGTGGACCATGCCACCCGGTACGCCAAGGCTATCCCTCAGAGGACCACAATGGCCCCTGTGGTTTCCCAGGCTTTGATAGGGAGCTTTTCCCGGGTGGGGTTCCCCAGAGAGGTAATATCCCACCATGGTAAAAACTTCATATCTAAGTATATGATGTCTTTGTGGCACGAGTGTGGTGTTACCTATAAGTTCACCAGCCCCAAGGTAATGGGCTGGTTGAGAGATTCAACCGGACCTTCAAGGGCATGATTAAGGGTCTTGCAGAACCCATGAGGCGTAAGTGTGACATCCTCTTACCATGCCTACTGTTTGCATACAGAGAAGTGCCACAGAAGTCCTTTTGGTTCAGTCCTTTAAACTCCTGTATGTACACCCTGTAAGAGGACCTCTGAGTCTGGTCAAAAAAGCCTCCCCAGGATATATTTAGCTGCAAGCTGGCATTCAGGAACCAGACTAAGCACTTCAGACAACTTGCTTGGGCAAATCTAGAAGCCAGCCAGGAGGAGATGAAATGCTCGTATGATCAGAATGCCACGCTGATCGAGTTGCAGCCTGCTCAGGACATGGCCCCAGTAGAGCTTTGTTCCCCCCAGGACAAGTGGACAGGGCCTTTTGAGGTGGTGGAGCACAAGAGTGAAGTCACCTGCGGGTCCTACACGTGAACTGCCTCAAGCCTCACTTCAAGAGGTCTGAAGTGAACATGCTCCAAGCAACAGATGATCAATCGATCCGGAATTGTGAAGTACGCTACTCACCCGTGAGGGTCTCAAGGTGCTAGGGGGTAGGGGGTGCAGCTCTGAGTAAGCCAAAAAGCCAGGTCTTGAGGCTATTCCTGAAGGTGCGCAGGGTGGGGGAGAGTCTGATGTTGACCGGGAGCTCAGTCCAGGCCTTTGCTGCGATACAGGAGAAGGCTCTTCTACTCTTTCTGGTTCTGGGTTCTGATGGAATGGAAGAGGAGACTGAGCCTCTCCCTGATCTGTCACCAACTGTTGGGGCAATTTGCCACTCTGCTCTCCCTAACCCCCTGTGTCACCCAGTAGTGTGTGAATGACGTGGACACTGGGGACAGTCCTACTGTTAAACACAAAATGTACAGGTCTACAGACAGGGTAAAAGCCAGTATCAAGGAAGAGGTTTCCAAGATGTGGCACTAAGGGTGATTAAGCCCTCAAACAGCCCAGCGGTTCTGGTCTAAAAGGCTGCCACACCCGGTGCCACTCCAGAACTCCAATTCTATGTGGACTACAGGGGACTAAGTCCCATTACCAGGACTGATGCACACCCCATCACCAGCGCTGATGAGCTCATAGATCAGTTGGGAGCTGCCAAGTTCCTCAGCACATTTAACATAAAGTCTGGGGACTGACAGATTGCCTTGACTGATGGGGCCAGGGAGAGGTCTGCATTTTCATACCCCAGAGGGGCACTACCAGTTCCCGGTGATTCACTTTGAGTTGAAGAATGCCCCTGGCACCTTTCAGAGGCAGGTTACCCAGGTGTTTGCTGGACTGTAAGATTTCAGTACCACCTACCAGGATGACATTGCACTGTTTAGTGCCACTTAGGAAGAACATCTGCAACGCCTCTAGGAAGTGTTGAGAGTGCTGCAGAGGGCAGGGCTCATGATCAAGGCCAGTAAATGCCAGATCTGGCGGGGATCCGTGATGTGCTTAGGGTACCAGGTAGGAAGCAGTCAGGTGGTGCCCCAGCAGCCTAAGATTGATACCGTTCTGGTTTGGGAGCCGCCCAAGACCCAGATAGAGGTGAAAGCCTTTTTAGGTCTCACCGGTTAATACAGGAGGTTTGTCATTCGGTATGGCACCATTGTTGCCACCTTGACTGAGTTGATTTCCTGGAAGCAACCCAGGAAAGTGATCTTGACTGATGCCTGTCCGACTGTTCTTGATGCCCTCAAATCTGCCATGTGCACGTGCCCATGCTCAAGACACCTAATTTCTCCACAGACTTTGTTATACAGACATATTCTTTAGAGCATGGTGTGGGGGCCATTCTCGCACAACTAAATTAAGAGGGCCTAGACCAATCTATAGCCTTCATTAGTAGAGGTTACTTCCCCAGGAACAGAGGTGGTGTGCTATTGAGCATGAGGCTTTTGCTGTGGTCTAAAGAAGCAGAGACTCTACTTGTTTGGGACTCACTTTCGGGTTCAGACCAACCACAGGACTCTCAGATGGTTTGTGCAGATGAGGTGTGAGAACCAAAACTGTTGAGGGGGTCCATTTCTCTACAGGGGATGGACTTCCCAGTGGAATACTGCCTTGGTACAGAACACGCCAATGCTGATGGTATGTCCAGATTTCTTCTACTTTAGTGAAGAGAACTCCCAGGTGGGGGGGTGGTTATCCATATTTCTCAACTGGAGGGGACATGTGTTAGACCTGGCACCCTTGGTGTGGTTTCCCCTGGTATGGGCCCCATGCATTAACTTGATGTGCAATGCTATTGTTGATTGGGATAAATTCCAGAGCTGTGGAGAATGGCAGAGATAATTGCTATTCACAAGAAAGGAGATGCTTTGGTCCACTCCAATTACAGACCAACAGCCGGATAAACAACCTCCTTAAAATGTTGCCAAGTAAATCTTAGATAAATTATATGAATGGAGGGCTGACAATGAGATACTGTTATACTATTGTTAGACCTGGCACCCTTTGCGTGGTTTTCCCTGTATGTTTGTACTCTGCCTCCTGTATATTTGCTGTGTGCTCAGTTTTGTTTTTACTGGTCTAGATGCTTTGAGTTATTTGCCACTGCTGATCAGTGCCAAAGTTCAAGTGCTCCCTTTATAAATTATGTTTATGGATTAGCGCTTCCATGTTTGGCTTATTAGACTTACTTCTAAGATCCTTGTACAGTGCACTGTGTGTGCGCAGGGCCTATAAATCAAATGCTGCTAGTGGGCCTGCAGCACTGATTGTGCCAACTACATAGGCAGCCTTTTGAATGTGCCTCAGACTTGCCACTGCAGTGTCTGCATGCAGTTTGTACTGCCATGTTGACCTGGAAAGTGTATCCACTCACTGGCCAGGCCCTAACCTTCCCTTTTCTTACATGTGAGTCACCACTAAGGTAGGCCTGAGGTACCCCATGGGCAGGGTGCAGTGTATGTGAAAGGTAGGACATGTACTGGATGTGTGACATGTCCTCATAGCGAAATACTGCATATTTCATTTTTTATAATTGAAAGTTTATCTGTCTCGTAGGATAGAATGGAGAGATACTTTGTAGCATCTTACTAGTATAATTTTCAATGGGGACAAGATGGATGAACTCAGAATGTAATAACAGATCTTTTAATAAAGATGTTTTTTAAATTGTGGGTTTAGAAAATAAAAGACACACAAGTGATGATGGAATGTAGAGCAAATCAAACATTCACCCCGAGTGAAGAGATCTGGGTTAAATCCATTGTTATTTTGCTCACCATGCCACCCCAGTTTGGACCCAGCCATATGCAATTCAGTCTGAACCCTGTCCTTCATGGAAACAGTCCAGCCCAAACAGCCAAGCCAGGTCCTCCCTGGACCGGAAACAAGCATCCTGGGACCGGTTTCAGGGCATCACCCCTCCTCAGCCAGGCTAGCTTAAATCCAGTGACACAGTGAGCCCGGTACCCATGTTTGGACCTACCTGGCGTACTTTGTGGGGGTACAGACAGACATGTCGGGCCTCCCTAAATGCATCCCCAGAGCAGGGGCCATGTGGGCCGTGTAGAGCCCCCTTTGTTCCTGCACCACCAGCCTTTTCATGGTGGGGCTCTGCCATGAAGAGGCTGGCATTCCAGGAACTCATAATATGCTGAGCTGGACTACGCCATTCACACTCTGCATATTGCATTGAATCGCTCCTGTGTCAGCTTTAGGGAATAGATGTTCCCTGGTGCAGCCTATGGTCCACTGCCGCAATGACTTTAGAAGTTGTAATACGCCAGACGGTGGACTGCCACTGCTGCGTGACCCCAATTCTGGCAATCAGAAGATCGCCACACTCGTAATCTGGCCCTTTGTTTTCATCATTTGCCAAATTACTGTTCTTGGGGGTCTGTGTGACTCATAATAGCTCCAGGTGGAGCTATTTGTTGCTGGAAGTCTTCTTTTTGTGAATAACCTTTTTTTGGGTGATATCTTGATATACGTATGGTGGAGTTTTGTCGTTTTGGTCTAGTTTTGTTTAGATAAAGATTCCGTATTGTTTTTAAACCAGTGCGGTGTTTATTTGTAGTGTTTTCACCGTATTACTGTATGTTTGCACAAATGCTTTGCACACTGCCTTTATGATAAGCCTGCCTGCCCATGCGAAACTACCAATGGGTGAGCAGGGGTTGTCGAAGTTTGTAACTCCCTTACACTGACTAGAAGCAAGGGTCCCTATTTGGACAAATGTCTAACACTTATTAAATGGACTTTCATGTAAAAACTAGCACATGCAATCAGGTCTTTAGGTTTGAATTACTTACCTGGATGTATGAACTGTCAAAAAACAAAAACTGTATGTGGTGTTTGTTGACCTACGGAAGGCATTTGACCTGGTGCCCAGAGAATTACTCTGGAAGGCATTATCAGGGCTTCGTGCACCTAGTAATTTGATAAATATTTTGCAGAGGTTGCACGAGGGGAACTATGTGCAGGTCACATGGGAGAAACAGGGCGAATTAAGTTGTAAAATCACTATACGGAGCAGGGTGCCACAAGGTTGCATACTTGCAACAAAATGGCCACCGGAAGGTAGGACCCCAAAGAGGCTCCCAGCTTGGAATCAATTTTGATGATTATCCCTGCTTTAGCCAGCCTCAGTAGCCCTACCTCATCATCTACGCTTCCACTTACTTTGCTGGAGACGTTGTAAAGTTCAGCTGCCTGGCAGCACCCAGGTCGTTGCACCTGGCCGTGCTCACCTCCAAATCTCTGTGGATCCTGGCAGTGGCTGACCGTTGTGGAGTGGCTGATATCACCGATGAAATATAGCTCTAGCCAGGCGGTGCTTGTTTGCATCGCCTGGAGCAGTGCAGTTGTCTGTGGCTGACGTGGTCAAGTGTCACAGACTGGTTGCCAGACTTTTTCTTATATTATCTGTGTGAGAAGGCACAATACGCAGCTTACTGGTATCATACGATCCGGTACTTGACACATACAGCCGTAGAGGAAGGGGATGCTTTACCAATACGACTGACAGCAATTATCACACATAGGCGGCCACCGCTGCACGCTCAAGACATTAACACCATCAATACCACAAATGCAGCTTGGTGACACCTAGGGCGACTGGCACACAAGCTACCCCTTTATGCTCCAGCACTCCCATTACATAATCACCCGGAACTTTCCGTAACCAGAGAAAAGGTGGGAATGGACCTGCTCCAGCAGGTGGGAATACACACGTTTGGGGACCTATATAATGAAGGGGTGTTCAAGTCATTGCAAGACTTGTCCTATATTAAAAACCAGACATCATTGTTCCGATTCACTTATTATAGGCTCCAAGAGGCGATCAAAAAGCTGTATCCTGTGTTTCCTACTGAACCTCCACAATTGGACACACTACAACTATTGTTGACATCATCAAACACCACACACTTAGTTTCCCAGCTATACACTATAGCACAGACTGAAATTCCCTATAACACTGACAAAGCCATGGAAAGATGGAATGAAGTACTGGATGCGCCCCTCACAGAGGTGGAGTGGCAAACCACGTGTGCTTTAACTCAAATGCTGACACCTAACATGAATTTACGAATATTGCATTTTAAATATTTACATCAAGCATACTACTCACCTGCAAAACTCTTTAAGTGCGGACTTAGACAGGAGGCAAGCTGAAAACGCTGTTGTTCTGACATGGTGGATTTCTTCCACCTGGCATGGGGGTGTCCGAAGGTGCATGATTATTGAAAGGAGGTGGTTACATTACTAGCGAAAATGACAGGAACAGTGCTTGAATGTACCATAAGAACCTGTTTATTGGGGCTAAATGTAAATGCACGAGCTGGGAAATGGAAATTCTGTGTGGTGGCACTATTATTGGCTAAGCGTAGGGTATCTATGTGCTGGGAAAGTAAAGCTGCTCCAGTTATTGGGCAATGGATGGGTGATATGACCTATTGTCGCGATACTTGGCATACATATGAAGAAGAACTACCAATCCTTTCTAGATTTAAAGACTTTTGGAAGTATTTTACAGATTATATAAGTGTCAACCCATCTTCTCGAGTTGTATTAATTGACTGTATCTTTCCACACCTATCGACGGCTATGTAATGATACAGAATCTCTGGCAATGTATATGGGTTACACATAAGCGATGAATGCGGTAGTGTAATGGTCTGTTAAGTTCTTTGTAACATAATGTAACTAAAATGAAAATTCTATAAAAATATTTATAAAAATATAAAAAATAAGTAAAGTACATGAGTCAGAAAAGTTCGGCTCGTTTTTCAAAGTACCTAGAAAACTGTAATAGCGTACACATGTGTTTCCCAAACTGTGAGTTGTGACAGACTAGTGGGTCGTGAATCGATTTTAAGCAAACAATAAAAATGGCTTTACATTTTTTTTTTAAAAGTGTCATGGAGTGGTGGATCCCACCGGTGAGCTTTCAACGCATGGTGCTTGCTTGCATCACCCAGACTAGTAGAGTCAGCTGTGTTGGCAATGCTCCTGGCTGTGCTCTTTTCCGACCCACGGTGGAACCCAGCCCAGTGACGTGGAGTGGTGGATCCCACTGGCAACATTCGGCTATCGCTAGGTGGTGCCTGCTTCCAATGCCCAGTCCAGTAGTGCTATCGGGGTCGGCAATGGTGCCTCGCTCACTGCGCACCCCCACTACGACTTGGATGCATATTTCCATCTAGTTTCCTGGTGGACTGAGATGGCCATCTTGGCTGTGGTGGTTTAGGTGATCCGACTGTTCATTCTGCGATCTTGGTCCAGGTCGCTGCCAACACCTTGCTGAGGCACCTTGCTGAGCCTTCCGGTTCCAGGACAGCACTATTCTGGCGTCCCCAGGTTCCCGCCAAGACTCATTTGGTCTTTTAGAGTCTATTTTCCTGAAGCTACGCTAACGTTGATTAGCTCTGCCCAGCCCTGAATGCCTGATGCCAGTCAATAATGAATATGGCCTAACCCCCGCATAGGCTGTGAGGACTACTTAATTGGAATTCCAAACATTCAAAACAACTCTTCAATTTATCAACTTTGTATTTAATACATTTTCGTGTACTGAACCATATATAAAATCAAATATTCATTAAATCAATTCATATTCAACTCTAAATGTACATTTTGCAGTCATATTGCATGAACCACCTCCCAATGCATTTCGGGACGCTCTCGTCCCTTCGTCAGGGGTTCCCGTTGTCAACTGAAAAGAACAAGGAAACAATATATAAACAATGCCATACCACATATTTTCAATTCGTCATGCGTTATAAACCATTCTCAAATTTTACACATTACAAACTATAGGCTGTTAACACTTCTTCTTTACAATGAAAAAACTTCATGACAGTCATAGCAAATGGTCGATTAAAAATTAGATGTGAAGTTAATTATCATGAAACAAACATAACATGAATGAAAAAAACAGTGATTTCTATAATAATGACCAACGTTAAATAATAACAGTACAACAAGAAAAGCGTACCTCGTTTAGATGTAAGGAACACTGCCTGAAAACAGATATGTAGATATAAATGTAAATGTAAATGTAAAGTATTTGTAGAGCGCACTGCTACCAAGCGGTTTCGTGGCGCTATTACTCATACCGCTGTGGAACCCTTCCTGGCTTTCCCTGTGAAGTGTCCACTCCTGGGCACCCCCAGGGTGAAGCCAGGCATCCTAGCGCTGTTGGGGCCGTTGCGGAGATTAAGCAAGCTATTGCCCAGAGTTGCAGCGTGGGGCCCATGATTGGAATAGGCACTGAGGCGAGAATATCAGGTCCGAGGAATTTTTGAGCCCGAGACCCACCGAGGTGGGAATCAAACCCTGGTCCCGGGCCAGAGCTCTGCATCAAGGTCTGCCACTCCAACCATTGAGCCACACTTCTCCACGAGATAGATAACCAATCACTCTTACTAAACTACATGAACAACAGAGCGTAAATATACAAGTTAATAAACTCGTGCTCACCTCAACTAAGGATGGAAAAACGCTGTTAATCATCAACTCTTGAAATAGCAAATGTAGACAACTCTGTTGAAAACAAGTGTCTAAGATCAATACCAGCACGATGTTCAAGCATAACGTTTCGTAACATCGGTACTCAAAATGCTCACCTCTATCGAGAAGAAGAAGTGTATACCGTCTACATGTGGTCGAACAGACGTCGCTTCCTACAAATATAAAGGTAACGTCAGTACCTTTAAAGATAATACTAGTGGCCGAAAACACACTATTAAATAAACGGTTCAAAGGCAAGCTTACCGATCTTCAAACGGAGTAGCTCCGGACAAACACGCCTTGCTGTTTTGAAATACGACAATGCACTTCCGTGTCATCGTACCTAGATTTTAAGTAAAACTTCCGGGCGACTAGTCACATTCAACGACGGACTACACATGAAATGCTCTGCCTAATGACAGTGTTACTATGGCAACACTCGCGCTGCCACTAGTGCTGATAAACATTAAAATCACCTTGCTATCGTGAAAAAATAGTCATGAAATGACGCGAATCATTGTAGCGCCGAGATTATATACATTCTCTGTCACAAATATAACCCGAGTCTAAACCAGAAAAAAACCTTATTCAAAAGCACAAAGCTTTATTCAATCGACGAGCGAAAACAAAGAATACCACAGAGTTCCTCACTTCTAAAGCCAAAATGTATTTTTGATCAAAAACCTTTTTCAATTAAAAGCTAGCCAACTAACATAATTCGTGTGTGTGTTAAACTAAACATGATAATGATTCTCAATTGCCTGCCTTCTATTTACACCTTATACATTCATGATAATAACATGATAATGATTCTCAATTGCCTGCCTCCTATTTACACCTTATACATCCATGATAATAACCTTCACAAAAAAATAATTGCTAACCCTGTCTATTATGACTATGAATAGTGTTCACAACTGATGTGTTATGTAGTATGTAATAGTGTGCCTTACAGGATTCGTAGGGGCTTTTATAACTGGCATCCAGACCACCTTTATTGTTTTATAAGTAACAACTCATTTCAAATTTGTCATTTAGCCCAAGTGGAGTCAAAGTCTGTATTTTTTTGATCCAGAAAGCCTCTCTTCGGAGGAGGGTCTGATCATTATCGCAGCCTTCATACCGAGGTACTACTTCAATGATCTGGAATTTGATTTGCGCAATCGTATGTCTTTTCTCAATCCAGTGTACAGCCAATGGTGATGTACAATTTTGATTACGTATGCGACTTTTGTGTTCAGATAACCGTGTTTTCAATTTACGTGTAGTTTTCCCCACATACAAAAGTCCACACGGACATTTAATTGAGTAAACAATGAATTCAGTATTGCAATCAGACGTGTGGTATAATGGTATTTTTTCACCAGTTCTGGGATGTGACAATGTATTACCCAGTATCACGTTGTTGCAGTTATTACAATTCCAGCACTTAGTAGTGCCACGAAAAGATCCTCCTTTTGCTTTTAGTTTTGCTCTTGAGGGGTTTGTTAGGAATTCTTTCAAGTTTTGAGCTCTTGTGTACGCAAATAGTGGTTTGTCATTGAAAAGGTTCTCAAAATCAGGCTCCACTTCCAGTAATTCCCATCTGCGTAAGATAATCCTTTTAATGTCTCTTGATGCTGAAGAATATTTGGAAACAAATATCATTCTGTTAGTGCTGGTTTTCTCTTGTTTTGTGAGCAAAAGACGTCTTGACATGTTGTTAACCTTTGTGATTTGTCTGTTGAGGTTAGACTCAGGGTATCCTCTTTGAATGTATCTTGATTTTTGTTCAAGCAATGATTCTGCACAGTCATTCTCATTCGAAGAAATAGGTTTAATTCTCATGAATTGAGATATGGGCAGGTTATCAATGAGACTTTTAGGGTGAAAACTACTGTACAGTAGTGCATTGTTTCTGTCTGTCGGTTTTTTGAACAACCTTGTTTCAATAACCTGATTTTTCAATTGAACCATGACATCCAAAAAAGAAATTGCATCATGACTGAATGTGAATGTGAACTGTATCCTAGGGTCCACTTGATTCAGACGATTAATATTATCCAGCAAAGAATCTTCAGAGAGTCGCCAGATTAAAAAGATGTCATCTATGTAACGTCTGAAAAACACAAGGCCTTCTTTCCAAACAGAGTCAGTCAGTATATGGTCATTTTCAAATTTTGCCATAAATGTATTAGCATAAATGGGTGCTCCAGGGAAACCCATGTATGTACTATTCATTTGGTTGTAGAATACATCCTGCCACTCAAAATAACTGTTCATTAAGCAAAACTCCAATAATTGTAGCACCATGCATTTTTGACTTTCCGACCCTTCATCTTGAAGTAGCACCCATTCAGCTGCTTCCAGTCCAGATTGATGCGGAATCGACGTATATAACGCCGCAACATCTATTGTGCATAGTAGCCAACGCTCTGTGTTGTTTGATGAAATTGCTGTCAAACTCCTTAAAAAATCAGAGGTATCTTCAATGTAGGTTGACCACTTACAGACAAAAGATTGTAAAAAGTGATCAATGAATCTACCCGGAGCTTCAAAAATTGAACCACAGCCGGATACAATCGGTCGAAACGGTGGGTTGTTCAAATGTTTATGGATCTTTGGCAGGAAATAAATCTTAGGACGCCTGGGATATGTTTGATGTAAATATTTTCTTGTCTTGCCATCAATCCAATGGAGCTTTTCGGCTTGATCGAGTATTTTATCCAGAGTTTTGGAGATTTCTGTAGTAGGATCCTGGTCTAATTTTAAATAGGTGTTTTCGTCAGTAACATGTTCTGTTCCTTTTCTCAAATAAAAATCAGCATCCATCATAACAAGGCCCCCTCCTTTGTCGGCCTTCTGGAAAGTAATGGATTTGTCCTGTGATAGTTTTTGTAATGTACTGTATTCAGCTCGTGTCAAACTTGTCAAATTTGACACATTGTTGTTCATGTAGTTTAGGAAGAGTGATTGGTTATCTACATATCTGTTTTCAGGCAGTGTTCCTTACATCTAAACAAGGTACGCTTTTCTTGTTGTACTGTTATTATTTAACGTTGGTCATTATTACAGAAATCACTGTTTTTTTCATTCATGTTATGTTTGTTTCATGATAATTAACTTCACTTAACTTCTAATTTTTAATCGACCATTTGCTATGACTGTCATGAAGTTTTTTCATTGTAAAGAAGAAGTGTTAACAGCCTATAGTTTGTGATGTGTAAAATTTGAGAATGGTTTATAACGCATGACGAATTGAAAATATGTGGTATGGCATCGTTTATATATTGTTTCCTTTATCTTTTCAGTTGACAACGGGAACCCCTGACGAAGGACGAGAGCGTCCCGAAATGCATTGGGTGGTGGTTCATGCAATATGACTGCAAAATGTACATTTAGAGTTGAATATTAATTGATTTAATGAATCTTTGATTTTATATATGGTTCAGTACACGAAAATGTATTAAATACAAAGTTGATAAATTGAAGAGTTGTTTTGAATGTTTGGAATTCCAATTAAGTAGTGCGCACTGTAGTCCTAACAGCCTATACGGGGGTTAGGCCATATTCATTGTTAATTGTAATGCTTAGCAGGCATTAATACAGAGCAGCACACATATCACAAATACCCTGAGTAATTTGAGTAACGTGTGCGACATTCACCCACATTCATACATGATGCCAGTCAATGCCTGGTTCAGCTCCTGCCACGCTTTGCATGGCGGTTGTGTCAACTCTTGCCTGCAGTTTCTTTTATGCACTATGGAGGCGGAGAGTTTGCTTTTGTCTCGCAAGTAACATTGTTTGTCCGGCTGTCTGCATTTTGTTTATAGGTCCCACCTCCACTTGACAATTATTCTGTGTCTTGCTCCTGCTGACTGCTATTAACCCCCTCATCATCAATTATTTGATCAGAAGCACAAAGACCAGTCAAGGCACCAAAACCTTTTGACAACAGTGGCTGTAAAGAAGAGTTCAGGTGTAGTGCAAAGAGCCAGAGACGTGACCTTACTACGTCTCCAATAATGGAGAAAGAAATGCCCAAGACAAAATTAGACACACATGTCTCTGCACTCAACTATATAAGTGGAATGCTAGTCAATGTATATCAGTGTCCCTAATCCATCACAAGTAAGAGCAAAATGGACCCAGACTCCACGACAGCACACTTGGGAGACACCTACCCCATTTACACTTCGTACTATTTTCTTACTGCACTAAAGCCTGACATGGGGAACTTGTGGAACATGTCTCTGACATGCTAAGCCCTGAAGACGTACCAAGCGGGACGAAACAATTGTGTGCTGTGATTTAAAGAAACATTACCAACCATAAGGGCAGTCCAACAAACCTGAACCAGGGAATGTAAGTATATGCACCTAACAAATGGTTAAAGAGGAAAATCGCTTAAAACATACAGTTCGAACAAATAATGGAGTTCATAGCATTAAACTCTGACCAAAACCCAAACCATATCTTCCTTGGGGATTTCAACTTACACTGGGAAGGCACAAATGATCCCTTTTTGTCCTCCTTCAAGGCTTTCCTCTCCAACCTATACTTTACCCAGGCCTGCAATGGACCGACCCACAACAAGGCCTCCACCCTTCATTTAATCATAGCCAGAAATAACATCATACAACTTGATAACATATCACATTGTGATTGGTCGGATCATTACCAATCTTTTTACACATTCTGGAAAAGGTACTCGTCAGACAAGGTCAACCTCACAAGACCAAACAGTGGTTTCGCAATCTCGGATACATCAATGTAAATGTCCTAACTTACATTAGTAATAATCTACTTCCAACACCCCCTAACATGAAAAACCTGGAAATCCTTACTGATTACTATATCCACACCATGTCCAACTTTTCCGACACAATTGCCCAGGAGCAACTAAGAAGGATGCCAATAAAACAATCCAAACCCTGGTGCAATTGCTCCCTAAACGAGGAACGTTTCAAACTAAGGCTTACTGTGAGAGATTATGGAGAAAGTTACCTTCCTTTATGAACCTCAAGCAGTTGAGGATGTCCAGAAGCTCATCTAACAGACATATCCGTAGTACAAAAACTGAACACCTTAGTGCACAGCTAGAAAACACCAATAACAGACCTAAACAAAGATTTGAAATCATCAAACAAAAAGCTAACCAACCTTTCTTTGCACCTAAGATATCTTGCCCCAATGGGGAGGATTTCGCAGCACACTTCTTTGAAAAAGTCAAGAAAAATGTAACTTGAACGTGAACTCAAATTAACAACTGTGCAGCATCAGACCCTGCCCATTTCCCATTTTATCAACTTGGCTAACTGCAGCGAGAGCCCCTACTTCTGAATCCATGGATTATACTCCAAAAAACAATGCATCATGGAACTCCTTTTTACTAGCTCAATTGTAAGACTTCATTAAAACCCTCCAATCACTTGAACGTTCCGCTACCCGCCAAGTTCTTGAAAGAGCTTAAATCTTTCTCCCACTCTGGTCCTTGATTATCCATGAATCTCTCTTTCAGGGTAGGATTCCTGATTCCCTCAAGATGGGACATGTCACCCCATCCCAAAAAAAGCAAAATGCAGACTTAGCAGAGCTTAACAATTTCCGTTCAATAACTAATATCATAACTTTGGTCATACTAGTTGAGAAGTGCATTCACACACAGCTCTGTATCCACATCAAGAAGTTTCCGCTCCTTGACCATTACCAGTCATTTTTCAGAATGGTTCATAGTACTGAAACCGCTATAACACACATTGTCGACGACACTTTGAGCTTTCTTGAGCAGAATGTAAGCTGCCTACTTATCCTTCATGATCTGTCCTCGGCTATTGACACAGTCAAACATGATAGTCTAACTGTTCTTCTCCAAAAAAGAATGGGGCTATCGGGCCCTGTCTTAAACTGGTTTGCGTCGTTCTTACAAAACTAAAAGCAAAGGATCAAAGTTAACCACTCCCTTGCAACCAATACCCCTGTCTCAATTGGAGTGCCTCAAGGTTCCACAATCTCATCCACACTTTTCAACCTCTTCATGGAACCACTCAACAAAATTCTGAACCATTCTAACATTCAATACCACTTGTATGCCAATGACATTCAATTGTATTTTAAAATTTCTTTTCCTTGTGACATCAAAATCTTAACGCAGCGCTGTTGAAAGCTCGACAATAGTTAACTCACAATCATCTTCTGCTAAATACCCTCAATACAGAATTCCTCTTGCTTACCCCCTCACTCATTCCACTCCCAATCAAGACTGGCTCAAACAACTTACAGCTCTCAACTGCACTCCTCATGTTGTTGCTAAATCTCTAGGCATAACTCTGGACAAATACCTGAATATGCAAGATCACACCAGTGCAACAACTAGGGGAACCAGTCATCATCTCAACACATTAAGGAAAATCAAGCTATTCCTGCCCGATGAGGACATTCAGTCTACAGTCCAATTCCTAGTCATCTCACGCTTAGAGTATGGAATTGTGACCCTGGCAGGGTTAGCCCAAGCTAGATTGGTACCTCTAAGAGCTACTCTGAAATCTGCTCCCAAACTCATCACTGGTTCTAGGAAACATCACTCCAGACTAAGTCAACTCAATTGGCTGACAATCAAAGCAAGGGTTCTGTTCAAGATAGCCTGCCTGATGCACAAAGATATTCACTTAAACATCCCAGTCTACCTGGCTAAAAACCTTGAACTATCTGATTTGAATAGCCTGTGGAAACCTCCCAAATTCAAAAGGAAAAGAACCTACAACTGTGCTTTTTCTGGTCTTGCACCAAGAATATGGAATGCTCTTCCTTGCGAGATCGAATCTAAGCCCTTACCTTCTTATTCAAAAAACAAGTCAAGTTGTTACTCCTGAATACCCATCTACAGCAATAGTCCTTAACCCGTTTACCGCGGCAGCAATTTCGCCGTGGTGCGGGCGTTCGATTGCGTGTGCGGTTCCACGTCGGCCAACGGACGTGCGCAGCACTACTGAGGTAGTGCTTGCGACGGCCGTTGGCCGATGAACGTACTCAAGGGGTTAAGTCACCGTAACTAACCTTTATCTCCTGTTGATATTCTTTGATATCTCATTCAGCGAACCAAACTTTTGTGACTACATGGACCATGAGTTTGGTTGCTCTTCTATTACTTTCTTGTCCCACAAGGTGGGTTGCGGCTCCTGTTATTATATATGTGCTTGTTAAATTACTTTTTGCAGTTGTATTTTTGCCTTTTCCTCCTTTTTGCTTCTGTCCCATTGGACAGCGCTCTGATACCCTCTCAAGTCATGTTTGCGCTTTATAAAACGTAAAAAAAATAAAAATAAACCCTGTTTTCCATGTATGTAAATGAGGTTGTCAGCGTCCTAAGGGACCGTGAAAAGGATTCTCTGACCCTAATTGGCAATAAGATACCATTCCTGCTATTCACAGTCGATTCCTTACTCATCTCAAGAAGCCTTATGGGCTGACAGAACTTAATAGATACAATTTATGTTTTCTGCAAAGCAAGGGGCCTTGAAGTGAATGCAGAGAAAAAAACCAAGCCCATGGTCTTTGGAAGGGGCAAAGACATATAAAAAATAGTGAGGATAGCTGAGAAGTCCCTTGAAAGGGTAAGTAATTTTGATTACCTAGGGGTGAGCTTGGCTGATTCTGTTAAATGGGGACCTCAAATTGATAAAAGCTACTTTACCTTGTGCCATAGATCCAAATCTATACTTTGTGTCTTCAGGCAGACTCAGTCTCAGTTACTTACCCCTGCCCTGGATGTCTAACGGGCGAAAGCATGGAGCGCTGCACTCCATGGAGCAGAGCTCTGTGGTCACATTGATGCCCAAAAGCCGCTGGTATGCAAGAACATGTTTGCTAGATCCCTCATTTCTGTTCCAGTTAGCACTCCATTGATCCTATTGTTTTTTTAATCTCGGGATAAAGAGAATTGGGTATGTGGGTTCACATACACACCTGATGTACTGGCTGCACTTATGATCCATGGCTGAGCTAACTGACTAGCGTGAGTCATTGAGGGAAGTCCTGAAGATCAGTGGTGCAAATCAGATCCCTTGGCCTCTCCATGTAGCAATTTGGTGCAAGACATTAGGAATGGAGAAGCTGTGGGATAGCTCAGAGAAAATAGATAAGCAAGCAAAAGCTAATGACAAGCCCGAGTATTGGGCACAACGTCTTCAGGGCGTCTAAACACTCAGTTTTTAAACTTCCAGCTACACCCTGTGTTTTAGCCTTTTTAGACATGATCATGGCCAAAAGCCTGTGATATGATTTCGCCTGGTGCCTGCTGTTAAGATTCTTTACCTACTGGGTTAGTAATCATGACACATCTGTGTGCCCGGCTTGTGGCTTAGCGATGGAGACCAAGGTATATATTTTTTTATTTTACCCTGAAAACCGCCATGTTTGAAGCAAGTGGATCAGACCAATCTGTTGAAATTTGGCAACTAGACATTACCAGATTGCTTATAGGATCCGAAAAATGGATACTTCAACTCCTTTTGTTTTTTCTTTAAGCCACTTTTTAATGAAAGTCTGGTTTAGGCACCAGAAGGCTATAGCTTCAGTAAAGAAAGAGACACTCCCTACCAGAGAAGCCATTAGACACTAGGCATTACTGTTGTCAGCTCGAGTGAAATTTTCTCTCCCTTCTTTTCTTATCACACTAGTTATTTGCACAATACACTTTTTGCCAGAAGAGAATAAACACAGGAGTTGGGGAATCATCTTGATTTCTAAAAACTCAACTGAATCCCATACAACATGCCGTTCTAGGTATAACTCTCATCTTTGTGAGACGCTTCTGCTATAGTAAATATTGTTATATGTAAAGTGCTCCACTGCTCTTCGATGTTAAGTTCACTATATATTGAATCCTCTTTCATCTACACTAATATAATAATGAGAGAGTGAAAACCATTGAGGCGGGTAATCTCAGGAACCACAGCACCAATCACAACACCCAATACAGCGTTAGAAAGGGCAGTTGCAGCAGAAGGACATAGGCTATGCAGACGCCCACTATATACATTTAAAAGGTAAAAGAACCGTGCCAGCAAAGTAGTCCCTTGTTGGCGTGTCTGCGTTGTGCTGTGGGTGTGTGCTGGGGGCGAGAAAAACGCTGGGGGCGTGTGGTATGTTCCACCCTTCATGCCATGTCTCATATCGTGTGCTGTGGACGTGTGCTGGGAGCATAGGCGTGTGCGGGGCTCGGGATTACGGAAAACAAAGTGAGCAATGTGCCCAATATTTCATTGTTTTCTCTTCCCAGCTTCTGAACATTCCTGCTCCGGGTGTCCTTGCCCCGTGCTCCCAGTGACGTGCACCTGCTTTACTGTATGGAGGTCAGGCATGGCGCTATTCCCAAGGGCCGGAAGGAGCGCAAACAGGGGCCATTGCGCAGGAAATGTAATCTCGCCTTAACTTCCGGTGACGCCTGAAGCGCACACTCCTGTTGCCCACAGGCCTCGCGCCACGCACATCCGGACACAAGGCCCGCCTCCACGGAAATAGCAAGAAAGGGACTATGCCTCCCCCGGGAACATGTGATGATATTCCGCAAACTAACATCCTGCAAACCATCACTCCGCAATTTTTATAACGCAGGACTATTACTCCGCAAAGACATCATTTCGAAAACTTTTACAATGCATATAACTTTATCACGCATGCCATTATAACGCAAATGCATGCGTGGTAAAGTCATATACATTGTAAAAGTACATTATTAAAACATCAAATATATGTTTGTATATATGTGTATTTATATATATATATATATATATATATATATATATATATATATATATATATATACACATTTTTTTAATTTAATTAAAACATTCATTCTTTAAAATTGTATTATTTATATAGTTTTTATCTATTATTTTATTTTATTACCATTTACACCCTAAAAACTAATCCCACCCTGCTCCCTTTATATACCCCTGCACCCCATAATCATAACCCACCCTTACTCCTTAAAATACCCCAACACCCTTAAACACTAACCCATCTTAACCCTATAAATATACCCTGTACCCCAAAACCCAAACCTATCCCTAATCCCTAAAAATACTCCTGTACCCCAAAACCCAAACCTAGCCCTGAACCCTCAAATACCCCTGTACCCCAAAACCCAAACCTAGCCCTGAACCCTAGAAATACCCCTGTACCCCAAAACCCAAACCTACCCCTGAACCCTAAAATACCCCTGTACCCCAAAATCCAAACCTAGCCCATTAACCCTTAAAATACCCCTTTACCCCCAAACCTACCCCTGAACCCTAAAAATACCCCTGTACCCTAAAACCCAAACCTAGCCCTGAACCCTAAAAATAACCCTGTACCCCAAAACCCAAACCTACCCCTGAACCCTAAAATACCCCTGTACCCCAAAACCCAAACCTAGCCCTGAACCCGAAAAATACCCCTGTAATCCAAAACCCAAACCTAGCCCTGAACCCTTAAAATAGCCCTGTACCCCAAAACTTAAACCTAGCCCTGAACCCTTTAAATACCTGTGCACCTCAAAACCCAAACCTACCCCATAACCCTAAAAATACCCCTGTACCCCAAAAACTATACCTATCCCTAAACCCTAAAACTACCCCTGTACCCCATAACCTAAAACTATATCTGAACCCTTAAAATACCCAAACACCCCAAAACATATATCTCAGTACCCCAAAACATATACCCCTATACCAATACTTACCTTATCCAAACATTTAAAAAAAACCTTCTTTTACCATTCATGCATTTACAACAAATTTCGTTGTAAATGTATGCCTGGTAAAAGCATATAAAATGTAATGCTATGCGTTATAATGGCATTGCGGAGTCATGATACTTTCGTAATGAAAGTATGAGGAGTGATGGTATGCGGAAAGAAAGTTGCGGAATAATGGGTGTTTACACCCCCCAGTAATTACATTGGTGGCACGGCGGCCCACATCTCCAGCAACATACTCATATTTTTTCACTACCCATTTGTAAAATGCACAGGTCTCTCTCATTGATGGCCAGCACCGACATACACTTTTAGCCACACCTCCCGCCACATGTTCTAGAATTGCGAACTTTAGAGCTGGGGAGCTACGTTCGAATCTCGGCATCAGCTCAACATCTTGTGACTCCAGGCAAATCGGTTTGTCTCCCCATGCCTACCACAAATGAATGTGTTCTTCTGTAATGTAAATTGTGCTCATGCCATGTTGTCGAGTTCACGCTATATAATATTGCAAGGAAAAATAAAGTAGGGAAACTCGAGTTCACACACTACTGAACGCACAATATTAAGTGCATCAGCAGTGCACTGTGAATCGGAGCGTTTCACAGGCCTGTCACAGATAAGAAATGCTATCAAAATGAAATCCTACAAAACAATATACTACTGGCCGGCAGCAATTCATACCCGGACAACGTCGGGACGGGCTGCTAGTGCATTATAAAGATACTTTAAGTCATGGAAGAGTTCCATGACCATACAGAGGAACAAGGCCATAGGTGAGTTCCTTCATAAGGAAATTAGAGACAGGCTTCCCCACAGTGATTGCAGGCTCCCATGTATTACATAGCAAATACCTACACTCGTTAACAAATGTGTATTATCTTTGACAGTAATCCAAAGAGGAGATGCTTAATAGGGTTGTGGTGGGTGGGTTTTATTTGACTGATGTGAAGCATGTTGACTATGCCAAGTAGGTTTGGCTAAAAAAGAGCGTTGGCTCTCCTTTACCAGAAGATTTGTAACCATGAAGAATAACACTTGCAGAGCATGCTTTAAGAATGGAGTTGCAGTGCTGATTTCCTGTTGATATTTGCTGTAAATGCACCACAGACTGCATGCTCTAGATCTATTGAATGTTTTATCATTTCCAACTGGTGGTTCAAATAGTAAGCAGATTTCAAGTAAGGGCTGCCATAGGGCTGAGAGAGGCGACAGTCATGCATCCTAGCGGTGAGCATTCCACATCCGCAACTGAACAGCCTTTCATCCCTCTATGCAGGAACAGGTCAAATAATGCATTGCTTTCAAGGGGCTGTTTCCACTCTGTAATGTAACTGGACCTGCCCTCCTGCTGCTTCCACCTGCTACTTCAGATAAAAAAGAAGGACATCTCAGATATAGGGGTAGCCTTGATGGAAAATAATTCCCACTTGGTCCTAAAATCTCCCCATCTGATAAAGGGCCCGGATGTTACAATGTTGTCTCCCTGGATGTCCACATTGACTGGCAGAACATATTAACGTTTTGGCATTTACCTCCTAGCACACCAGCTTGTTCATGTGTCATGGGAGTTTTTTATTACTGTAAGGAGTGGTACTTGCACTCCTTGTATTCTTCTTCAAATATTGACCAGGTAATGCGTGCTATGAAGGGTATCGCCCTCTGGTCCACAGGCGTATTAAGTAAAAATGAAGAAAAAGCGTCCGCCCACCAGGGAGACGTCACCTTAATGCACAGCATGATGTGTCCAAATAAATGGATTTATCACATTAAATAGAATCCAAACCAAAGGTAAAGCTTAATGATTTCATTAATGAAGGATTTATTTTGTCATCCTCATAGTATTCTTTTTGTGAGCAGATGCATTTATGAATTCAGTTTCATATGGCAAAACATGATACATGAATCCTAGTATCCCAATGTATCAAACCCAATGCATTTCGGGCTGGCTTCCCTGTTTCCCATAAGGATGCACTCTTGACACACACAACTTGCAGAGATAAACAGTAACCCTGATGAAGGGCACAGCCAGCCCGAAATGCATTGGGTTTGATATATTAGGATACTAGGATTCATCCTTAAGAAAGCCAGAACCTCACACCCAGTTCAGTTCAAGGGCCACTCCCAGACTTTCTATCAGGATCTCTCTAGTATTTCATTGCAAAAACGCAAAGACTTTCGTCCTGTTACAGAGTTCCTGCGAAAGGACAACATTCCCTATGTTTGGAGTCATCCTTTCCATATTATTTTTCGCTCTGAAGGGATACTTCGCCAAATCAGATCTCTCATGAAAGGCCTGCTCCCTCTTGCACATAGAGGCACTATATGGCTACCATCACCAAAGAATGGCAGGTGGTCTCTTAGGCCTTGTCTGCGGAATCTACCCTGTCGACGGCCTCATGACTTGATGGCGGCAGCTCCCTGGGACAGCTCAGAGGGACTGGTACGGACTCAGAGCCAGAGGGGCTAGGGCTGAAGATGCTCTGATGTTCGGCCCGCCGTCCGCTCAAGGGGCACGCCCATGGTCCCCTCGCTGGAACAGTCATCCTGTGGGTGGCCACATCCCACCCCAACGCGTTTTTTTCTGACGGACTTTGGTCATTTGATGTTCTATCAGTTATTTCCCTTTTGTTTGATGTGGGTATCAATCTGTCTTCTTTCTTTTCTCTCTCCCCCGCACCATCTTAGGCTCCATGAGGCTTTCGCAACCAGCCTGCTTAGACTGAGATATAGCGATTCAGCACCTATAGGGCATCCCGATCCGCATAATGAGCCTTAATGTGCGCGCCCTCAATAGACCGGTGAAGCACAAGGCGATCCTATCCTATCTAGAACACTTCTACTAGCAAGAGACACCCACCAAATGCAAACTCCCAGATTCACCACAATCCGCGTCTCAAGCAGCCTTTTTCAGGACAGTCTTTACCAGGCACAGAACCAAGAGACCTGGCCCAGCCCAGCCTAGTCTTTGTCGGCCACTGATGGGCGCAGACGGGCCAACCTGCGCCCGAAAGGCAAAGGCTCCCGTGCCTTGTAGGCGACCCCCTCCTTCCTGCTGCTCGGTCAGTGCTTCCGCGCTGCGGGGCCCATGTGTGAGGTTTAAGCACCTCCGGGCGCAAATTGGAGGTTATCTATTTCTCTTTGACGCCCCTTGTTATCTTCGTCATCCTATTTGTTCTGATCAATTTTACTCTCTGATCTGAGCTAGCCTTGGGCGTGACAAGTGGTGCTCGGGCCAGCCGGATTGCGATGCGAGCTGCATGAGTCCGTTGACTCTGCATTCTTCCTATTACTCTTAAGATTATTCCTTCTGAATGTCACTTCTGCTCAGGACAACTTGTAATCATGACCTATGTGTCCCACTGCACCCCAATTATTGGTCTCTTACTACCAACATCTGAACAGCTGGGAACCGTTTTCCTTGCTTGAGTTAGGGCCCACAGTTCATTATTGGGCCATTTAGAAGGACAAGGTATAGCAGGAAACACCCTAGGGCTCACCATGGTAAATTGTGGCTGCATTACTAAGTTATTTACTCATATGCCACGATGTGCGAACATTACATATGCAGTGAAATAACATTTAGTTTGTCTTAATTTATAACCAATGACATATCGATAGGAACATGATCAAAGCATCGGATTCTCTATTGGTTTTATGGTAAAGGTATCATTATTTGTTGAATGATCGTTTTTTAAGGGCAATGGAATCAATTTCTATTTACATTAGCGGGGATTCTGATGGTACTCTGAATGTAGTTTGTGAGACTCCTGTGATATTTGCAGTGCAGCAGAATTCTAGTCTAATTGTCTGTTTAAAAAACATGTTACTTTTTATTAACCCTAAATGTAGTGCATCCACTCTGAGGGTTCCCATGATGGTTGTCATAATTATTTGGGTTCATCACATTTTATGAAAATCGGAAAATATGCTGACCAAACGTTTAATGTGATATAAACTGTGAGATGACATTATGACCCTAATTCAAGCATAATCACTAGCGGCAAAAAGCAATTTTAAAGCTATCTGATGCCTAACTTCTGATGATGTTTCAGCTACAAACAATGTTATCTCGAATAAGCACTTGCCTACATCATTGTCATATGAAATTTCTGTATAGATGTCATGACTACAATTTCACAATTGCTTTATTAACCTTCTTGCTTTCTAAAAATGTGCTTGAAAATGCCCCATTTGCCCACTCTTTTTTCAAAAGTTTCTTGACTGTCGGGTTCGCTCGCTACGCTTGCTCGCCACAGGGCACTCATCGCGAACGTTTACGTCTCACCACTTTCAAATGTCAGCAGCCGCCACTGACCATTACCAAGATACGTTGTGTTGTGTCCAAAGTGTCAGGGAGGCTAATGGGGCTGCTCATGACATTGAAGAAACACCTCTGCTTAAAACTAACTCTGCTGGGTGAATATTAACCCCTTCGAGGCGGATGACGAGCCCAGCTCGTCATCACCCTTACCTGCCGTGGGCGGATGACGAGCTGGGCTCGTCATGTAACGCGGCATTTTTGAAAATGCCGCGCACAGCGGGAAAAGCCGCCGCGGCGAAGCGGTTAAGAAAACGTTTTTAATATTTAGCTGGCATCTAAGTGAACAGACACTCCTCCCTTGAATTAATCAGGCACATTGCTTACCTCTCTCCTAATTGCACTCCCCCTGTTCAACAGAAGCCCCATTACTTTGTCCCACTCGATTTACATACTGCAAGAATCCCAGAGCACTGTAGCCCCAAACAACATCTGTCACCTGAACGTGTCCCTCCTCCTGTGGTCCAGACACCACCTATCCCTCTGCACTCCTGTTTGCTGCTGCCTGTCGACTGCTAATCTGTTGACAGGTCTGAAATGCTAAGCAAGTAAAGGGCCCTTAAAATAAGCTCACAATTAGAGCAAGGCCTTCATAAGGTATTATGTAAACAACACAAAATAAGCTTAGCCCTTAACCCTTTCGATGCGGCCGCGATTCCCCTGGTGTGCTGTAAACAGCACGAACAGGGGCGGGCCGTGACGAACCCCAGCCGTCATCAGCACACGAGCACCGTAGTGCATGACGGCTGGGGTTCGTCATCAGCATGGAAGGGGTTAAAAATAATCAATAAAGAAGATCATGGACATTACAAATCCAATGAATTTTTGTGAGTGTAGAAAACAATTATTCAGCATGCTTTGAAACTATACTCATTCTTCTCTGCAGACAGCCAAATGCTCCTTGACTGCAGCACAAAATATATATGTGCCATATCCTGAAGCACCTGAAACAGAGGTTTCAGCCCCACGTTTCTTATTTTATTGTTATGTGAACATAACTATTATTATTAAAAAACGATTTTACAGTTTTTTTCATCTGCAAACAACGTAGCTTAACTTAGCCATGTTCAGACTCCTCACCCACGCACACAAGGCTCTCCACAACCTGGGCCCCAAGTACCTCAACGACCGCATGACCTTCTACATGCCCACCCGCCAGCTACGATCGACAAACCACGCACTCGCCACCATCCCACGCATCCGCAGAGCCACCGCCGGAGGAAGTTCCTTCTCCTACCTTCCATCTCTCCTTCAGGAAGCAGCTCAAGACCTGGCTGTTCGAGCAGTAACTTACCACTCCCCCACTGCCTTGAGACCCTCCCAGGTGAGTAGCGCGCTTTACAAATGCCGTGATTGATTGATTGATTGATTGATTGCTTAAATAATGGACTTACCTTCGAACATACATTTGTACATTTGTATATATGCTTACTTTCAAATGTGTTACACATGCTGCATCCCCATTACAGGAATGGCCATGGCTCTACCATTGACTGGGGTCCCTTTGTTCTTCATGTCAAGCTAAATAAAGAGCTCTTTCATACTATTTATCCAGCTGCCAGTCAAGTAGTACAGTAGTCCTACTACTTAGCCTGCAGCTGGATAAAAAATGTAGTTTGAGATATTTAGTCTGCCTCTTGAGATTATGTGCGCTGTTGCTGCGTAATAGCAGAGGTTAAGTACTATTTGGCCGGCTGCCAGATAAATAGCCATTTCCCTAATATAAATATAACGTCTCACAACTTTGCTGTCATTTTAGTACCTTCATACCATGGTTTCATGGAGCTTTAGTTCAGCTTTATTGAGCTGTATCATTATTAGCACACATGTGGTTCCTCTGTTGTTTTAGTAATTGGGGTGTTGGTAGAGAGTAGTGCTTAGTGTTTGTGGCTGGTGGTCTCGACCAACTCAAGTATATACCATCTGGATAGATTGGCAGTGCTGAGATGAAAATGAAATATAATCAAATGAACAAGGCATATGGAAAGGGGCGACCATTCGGTCCCCCCGAACGTATGGTTGGGTGCCTCGATCCTCCCGGGAAACCATTTTGGGCGGGGGGCGTGTCTTGGCTGGTATGCCCGAAGCGGCGTAGCCGGGGTGCGCCTTTTCCCGCCCAAGAGGGGTTGTCCTAGAGACCTACACCGAAGACCACGCCCAGTAGGCGTACCGGAGGAGGGTACACACCCTCCCGCAGAAGAATAAATAGAGCGGGAATCCGAAAAAGCGTCCTCTTGTTCCTGTGCTCTGAAGGCTGCACCCACTCGTTGCTCGTGAGCCCTCGACGGAACAAGCAGCAATTTTGAGAACTTGTAATCTTGTTGTTTCTCTTTCAGTTACTTGGAGTTCGAAAAGTCCGGAACCTCGTCGATCAGCTAGGAGCGGAATACTCGACATCATGGCTGGCAAGAAAGCGGGAAAGAGTTCCGAGACGGACAAAGGTGTTACGCCTATTGTCGAACCGGGTGGCTTGCATGGACCGAAAACTCGGACAAGTCCAATCGATCGGTAGAGGTTTGACGGAGGTCAAAAAACAGCTGGCTGCACTGAGCAACCCGGGTCACCCAAAGAAGGTAATAGGCCCGGCCTTGCCGGGAGTCGTCCCTGAGGTAGAGGGAAACGGGTCAAGAAGAGGGCAGTTTCGGGGGAGGTCCCGGTCCCAGAGGTACCCCCAGTCGCCCCCCTCATGCCGGTAGACAACCCGGTACCAAATCCTGATATGGGGCAGCTGATCTCGGTTGTAATTACCCCTGATAACGATGAGGATATGCCTCCCGAACTGGCCATCCAGTTGGCAGCCGTTTCAGGCCCTGCCCAGGACCGCCGTGCTGGCCATGTCAACTACCGCCGTTTCAGGCCCCGTCCACACCCGCCGTGCCCTGGCGGGGCCTGGCACGGCGGTGGTTGACATGGCCGGCACGGCGGTCCTGGGCAGGGCCTGGCACGGCGGTAGTGGACGGGGCCTGAAACTGTGGTAGTTGACATGGCCGGCACAGCGGTCCTGGGCAGGGCTTGGCCGGCCGGTGTAGGATGGATGAAGCAATGTCACTGTAAGGGGGGTCATGACCTGCCATGTGCATTGACATCAGCTTATGGATGTGTTGGCCTGCACCTCCCCCGCCGAATACGTGCCTCGCCATGTTGGCGCCAGTGATTGAACATTGTTGCAAATGAAGCATCCGTCCCGGAACCTTCCACATGCACTTGCTGGTGTGTGAGCGTGATGGTCAGTGCACGTGCAGCCAATGGGAGGTGTGAACAAGGGCTGCGTGTGCCCAATAGAATGTAGTGTATGCTGTGCACCGCAACACCAGGGCCAGTCATTGGCCCATTTCCAAACACGCTTCCAGGGCTGACCAATGGCTGGCGCCGTATGCCACTGATATGGCCACAGGGCCCTATATATGTGTTATGAGCAAAAGCACACATTCCACGATGACCACCGACTGCTGCCTGTGACCATCACCTCCACCTGCTGCTGCGGAGCTGACCACCGACTGCTGCCTGTGACCATCACCTCCACCTGCTGCTGCGGAGCTGACCACCGACTGCCGCTCTAGTGCCTTGCCATGTCGAGAGTCAAAGAGATCCGGTCTCGTCCCTTCACCGCCGCGGAGCTGGATGTCCTCGTGGACGGTGTGCTCCGCAACTACGGACGCCTGTACGGCGCACCCGGATAGGTGGTAAGTGCAGTGGGGGACAAGTTGGTGTGCATGAGGTGTTCCATGACACCTGGGCTCTGGAACCTTGGCGGTGTGATGTGGGACCAACACATGAGTCGAAATGTGCATGGCTGCTGAGAGAAACGTGTTGCCCCTATCTGTGTGACTGGCCAACTGCCCACTGACTTGCACCCTTTTTGTCTGCCATCATGGTAGGTCAAGCTACACCTTCGCAAGGACGTGTGGAGGAGCATTGCACGTGATGTACGAGCAGTGGGGGTGTCCAATAGACGACATACACACTGCCACAAACGCTGGGACGACATTTCCAGGCTGAGCAAGAATGTAGCGGAAGTGACACTAGGGATGTTTCCAAGAACGGCACGTCTGGCCCAACGCTCAATGATCCCTCTCATGCACCGTATCATTGCTGTGACGCATCCTGACCTGTCCGAGCGGTTGCGTGTGGATGAACAGCAACGTGGCGGTAAGCATACTGTCAGTGTATGTTGCTTGTGAGTGCAATGCATGTTTTGTTGGCCAGACACATTAGTGACTTCCGTGTACCGTGTGTCTCGTTGCAATGGCATGTTGGTGACATTGGCGCAGTTAAATGTCACTTCCCGGTGCGGCATGTTGAGACGCCACTCGCTAAGCAGTTGAATGTTGATGCACATGCTGTAGTGCTCTGTCACCCCATGGCAAGACTGGTGTGCAGATGTAGCTGCTCATGCCCTGTCCGCATGCTGTACATGTAGCACGGCCAACGCCACTTATTTCCTGTGAGGATGACTGGTAGGGGTGGCCCGTGTGCAGGTTGGGGGATCGATGTACATTGTCATCAATGGCATTAGGGATTCCGTAGCAGTACTGTACGTGAGTGTGCCCATGACTTACACCCATTTCCTGTGCATTTCAGCTTTGGCAGAGGGCACTCAACCACAGACGGAGGAGATGATTGAAGCCAATGCATCCGGATCAGACGTCGCGCACACGCAGACTGACACAGGAGGGGCCAGCGCCGGAGAGGGGGACAGGACCGTCCCGGAGGACTCGCATGTCGAGACAACATCGTCATCATCTTCCGACAGTGTTGGTGAGTCAGCACTGTTGTCACAGACTGGGAGTAGGCAATCAACACCTTCGGTCGGGACACAGCACACAGGGCCCACCCTGGCGCCAACTGCACCATGTACTGTTCGTGCACGCAGGAGTAGGGGGAGCAGAGTGGCGTTCGGTGTCGGCACCGCTGCCCCAGCCTCCGGGAGCCAAAATGCTCTTTTTGCAGAGGCTGTTGATCTGCTGCGACAGCTGTGTGTGGGGCAGACCAATATGATAAATGCTTTCCAAGACCATGATAGGAAGTTGGGGCAGGTGGTGGCTTTCATGGAAGGTATGCATGGCGATCTGGCTGGTCTACACAGGACAGTGCAGTCATTGTCTAACAGTGTGTCGTCTGCCATTGTACAGTCGCATGGACTGGGTGCTACTTCTGTTCCACCATCTACAACACTGGATGTCTCAGGGGGGAGTGCATATTCTGACCAGGACTCTAATACAGGTTATTGCACTAGAAGCAGCGTCAGCCAGCACGTCAAGGCACGGAGGGCTCAGACACCATCCCCTAGGTCAGCAAAATCTGTTCACAAAGACAACGTCAGATACAGTGGAGTACACACACGTGATCCAAAAGAGGGGTTCGGGTGTAATGGCTACACATGCTGCACAGGCATCCCACACACAAGGTATTCCCAAGGCAAGCCTTACTCCCAGTTCCATTGACACTACCTTGGACAAGGACAGTCAGAAGACGAAGGCACCTCATGAGAGCAAGGACACTCCCAGGGGCAGGGAGACTAGGAAGGAAGGAGACACTACCAAGGGCAGGGAGACTAGGAAGGAAGGAGACACTCCCAAGGGCAGGGAGACTAGGAAGGAAGGACCCACTCCCAAGGGCAGGGAGACTAGGAAGGAAGGAGACACTCCCAAGGGCAGGGAGACTAGGAAGGAAGGACCCACTCCCAAGGGCAGGGAGACTAGGAAGGAAGGAGACACTCCCAAGGGCAGGGAGACAAGGAAGGAAGGAGACACTCCCAAGGGCAGGGAGACTAGGAAGGAAGGACCCACTCCCAAGGGCAGGGAGACTAGGAAGGAAGGACCCACTCCCAAGGGCAGGGAGACTATGAAGGAAGGACCCACTCCCAAGGGCAGGGAGACTAGGAAGGAAGGAGACACTCCCAAGGGCAGGGAGACTAGGAAGGAAGGACCCACTCCCAAGGGCAGGGAGACTA
This sequence comes from Lissotriton vulgaris, assembly GCF_964263255.1. Taxonomy (NCBI): domain Eukaryota; kingdom Metazoa; phylum Chordata; class Amphibia; order Caudata; family Salamandridae; genus Lissotriton; species Lissotriton vulgaris. The sequence continues at coordinate 299,426 of NW_028246779.1, read as the reverse complement.
GGAAGGACCCACTCCCAAGGGCAGGGAGACTACGAAGGAAGGGCCCACTCCCAAGGGCAGGGAGACTAGGAAGGAAGGAGCTTCTACCAAGGGCAGGGACAAGGACAGTCACAAGACAAATGCACCTAAGAAGAGCACGGACACTCCCAGGGGCAGGGACACACACAGGGAGAAGGTGTGTCCTGGGGATATGTACACCACAGACGACAAGTCTGCTGCCTGGAACAGGGCACCATCCAGGGAACAGGGAAGGTCCACAGACAACATTCCTCCTACGGAAATGGAACATCCAAGGGCCAAGGCATCTCCCATGGACAGTGGCGCTGTCAAGGACAGGCATACATCACCCCTTGATGCACTGAGGCTGCTGTTTTCAGAGGAAATGGAATACAGATGTCTCTGCAGTGGAGTCACCCCTTACCTCCACTCCCATCAGGGCCCGTCAGGAGTGGATGCAGGTGGACCCTGTAGTAGCATCCCCCATGACACATGTTGCAGAGCCCAGAAGGCAGCCACACAGCAAACGACAAGCAGGCTCCAGCACGTCCCCAGAGAGCATTCCCCCGCCAGCAGATGCACCTCCCATGGTGGGTGATATTTCTTCTCAGTCCGGCCCACTTGCCAGTCCTGTCCTGTCCAGGGTGCAGTCACATGTCCCCAAGAAACGTAGACACACAGCATTGACACATGCCCAACCCGATGTCGGCCAATTGCAACTATCCCCCGCTCCCAGAGCCACCCTGCCTCCTGGACCATACAGCCCTGTGGCTCATCATTTCAGTGGTCCCAGTGGCGCCGCTGCAGTTGACTCGCATGTGTCAGGTAGTGGCACTGTGTCTGTTGTTTGCTGTCATGCATCATGCAGTGGCACTGTATCAGTTGAACCCTATCCTGTAACAGGTGCTGGCAGTGTATCTGGGTCTATGGCCCATGTGTCTGTCACTCGGGCTATGGCTGTGTCTCACACTCCTGTATCAGGTGCTGGCAGTGTATCTGGGTCTATGGCCCATTTGTCAGTCACTCGGGCTGTGGCTGTGTCTCACACTCCTGTATCAGGTGCTGGCAGTGTATCTGGGTCTGTGGCGCATGTGTCAGTCACTCGAGCTGTGGCTGTGTCTCACACTCCGGTTTGTGGTGCTGGCAGTGTATCTGGGTCTGTGGCCCATGTGTCAGTCACTCGGGCTGTGGCTGTTTCTCAGACTCCTGTATCAGGTGCTGGCAGTGTGTCTGGGTCTGTGGCTCACGTGTCAGTCACTACATCTGTGGCTGTGTGTCACACTCCGGTTTCTGGTGCTGGCAGTCTGTCCGATGCGGGTACTTCACGCAATCCACCTGATAGTGTGATGTAAGGTGCTGTTGTCTTCACTCACATGCCATTGGACATGGTGTGTACATTGTCCATTGTAAACAGTCTTCCACTGCTGTGGACCTTGGTACGGGTTAATAGTGATTCGTACTTGTGGTGCCTCAGATACTGCATTGTGCCTTCTGATGTACTGCCTCTGATGTACCTGCTCTGGTGTCCACACTGCCCTGTTGCTATTCTGATACTGCTGTATGCCCTCTGATGTACTGCCTCTGATGTACCTGCTCTGGTGTCCACACTACCCTGTTGCTGTTCTGATACTGTTGTATGCCCTCTCATGTACTGCCTCTGATGGACCTGTGCCTTGCCATGGACTGTTGGTGCACTTAGCCCCTCTGATGTACTGCCTCTGATGTACCTGCTCTGGTGTCCACACTGCCCTGTTGCTGTTCTGATACTGCTGTATGCCCTCTGATGTACTGCCTCTGATGTACCTGCTCTGGTGTCCACACTGCCCTGTTGCTGTTCTGATACTGCTGTATGCCCTCTCATGTACTGCCTCTGATGGACGTGCTCTGGTGTCCACAATGCCCTGTTGCTGTTCTGATACTGATGTATGCCCTCTCACGTACTGCCTCTGATGGACCTGCTCTTGTGTCCACACTGCCCATGCTCGAGCCTAGACTGTGATGTTACCCCGATTATGTGTAAATAAACTTGTCAATCATGTGTCGTGGGTTGTCGGAGTCATTCTTGCGTGTGTGATGCTGGTGTGTATTTGTATTTACTTCAAGGCAGTGGGTTCAGATACATGTCACTCCCCCCTACCTAGGTCACGGCCCGTGCAGGTACTCCTCTCCAGACAGCGAATGGTCTGTTGCCTACCTGCGTCGTCCTCGATGGTGGGCCAAGACTAGGACGTGGTGGATCGCGAAGAGTATCGGGTAAGCATGTAGTGCAGGGTCCATGTCGGCGACCGGCTCGTGGTGGGTATGGTCGCTGTGGGGCATCCGCAGTGTTCAGGCAGGTTGTTTTTCCGCAGCGCTTTTATGTGTATTATCCGCCATCTTGATTTGGAGGACGGTCCTAGGCGTCAGTCCGTATGGCGGAGTCTCTGGATTGGTTACGTCCGCCGCGTGGTTGGGTGCAGTTGTGCGGCGGACCGTGATCTACCGGCGCGGACGGATTTTGGCCCATATTTCCTAACCTGATCTGGCGGACGGAGTGTCCGCGACGGGCGGACGGAGAATAGCCATGTTCCGCATGCTCCGGGGCTGCGGAGGCACTTCCGTCGGCCATCCTAATGAGCCCCTAAATACTTCAGACAACTTGCTGGGGCAAATCTAGAAGCCAGCCAGGAGGAGATGAAATGGTAGTATGATCAGAATGCCACTCTGATCGAGTTTCAGCCTGCTCAGGACATGGCCCCAGTAGAGCCTTGTTCCCCCCAGGACAAGTGGACAGGGCCTTTTGAGGTGGTGGAGCACAAGAGTGAAGTCACCTGCGGGTCCTACCTGTGAACTGCCTCAAGCCTCACTTCAAGAGGTCTGAAGTGAACATGCTGCAAGCAACAGATGATCAATCGATCAGGAATTGTGAAGCACTCTACTCACCCGTGAGGGTCTCAAGGTGCTGGGGGGAAGGGGGTGCAACTCTGAGTCAGCCAAAAAGCCAGGTCTTGAGGCTCTTCCTGAAGGTGCGCAGGGTGGGGGAGAGTCTGATGTTGACCGGGAGCTCAGTCCAGGCCTTTGCTACGATGCAGGAGAAGGCTCTTCTACCCTTTCTGGTTCTGTGTTCTGATGGAATGGAAGAGGAGACTGAGCCTCTCCCTGATCTCCTGTCTGCTAAGGAACATGATGGGTCCGTGGGTAGTGTGAACCTCTCCCCACCCTGACCTCTGAACAGCGGAGGGACTGTCGCCAACTGTTGGGGCAATTTGCCACTCTGCTCTCCCTAACCCCCTTTGTCACCCAGTAGTGTGTGAATGACGTGGACACTGGGGACAGTCCTACTGTTAAACACAAAATGTACAGGTCTACAGACAGGGTAAAAGCCAGTATCAAGGAAGAGGTTTCCAAGATGTGGCACTAAGGGTGATTGAGCCCTCAAACAGCCCAGCGGTTCTGGTCCAAAAGGCTGCCACACCCGGTGCCACTCCAGAACTCCAATTCTATGTGGACTACAGAGGACTCAGTCCCATTGCCAGGACTGATGCACACCCCATCACCAGCGCTGATGAGCTCATAGATCAGTTGGGAGCTCCCAAGTTCCTCAGCACATTTGACATCAATTCTGGGTACTGGCAGATTGCCTTCACTGATGGGGCCAGGGAGAGGTCTGCATTTTCAACCCCAGAGGGGCACTACCAGTTCCCGGTGATTCACTTTGAGTTGAAGAATGCCCCAGGCACCTTTCAGAGGCAGGTTACCCAGGTGTTCGCTGGACTGTAAGATTTCAGTACCACCTACCAGGATGACATTGCACTGTTTAGTGCCACTTGGGAAGAACATCTGCAACGCCTCTAGGAAGTGTTGAGAGTGCTGCAGAGGGCAGGGCTCATGATCAAGGCCAGTAAATGCCAGATCTGGCAGGGATCCATGATGTGCTTAGGGTACTAGGTAGGAAGCAGTCAGGTGGTGCCCCTACAGCCTAAGATTGATACCATTCTGGTTTGGGAGTCCCCCAAGACCCAGATAAAGGTGAAAGTCTTTTTAGGTCTCACCGGTTATTACAGGAGGTTTGTCATGGGGTATGTCACCATTGTTGCCACCTTGACTGAGTTGATTTCCTGGAAGCAACCCAGGAAAGTGATCTTGACTGATGCCTGTCAGACTGCTCTTGATGCCCTCAAATCTGCCATGTGCACGTGCCCATGCTCAAGGCACCCAATTTCTCCACAGACTTTGTTGTACAGACATATTCTTTAGAGCATGGTGTGGGGGCAATTCTCGCACAACTAAATTAAGAGGGCCTAGACCAATCTATAGCCTTCATTAGTTGAGGTTACTTCCCCAGGAACAGAGGTGGTGTGCTATAGAGCATGAGGCTTTTGCTGTGGTCTAAGAAGCAGAGACTCTACTTGTTTGGGACTCACTTTCGTGTTCAGACCAACCACAGGACTCTCAGATGGTTTGTGCAGATGAGGTGTGAGAACCCAAAACTGTTGAGGGGGTCCATTTCTCTACAGGGGATGGACTTCCCAGTGGAATACTGCCTTGGTACAGAACACGCCAATGCTGATGGTCTGACCAGATTTCTGCTACTTTAGTGAAGAGAACTCCCAGGTGGGGGGGTGGTTCTCCTCATTTCTCCACTGGAGGGGACATGTGTTAGACCCGGCACCCTTGGTGTGGTTTCCCCTGGTATTGGCCCCATGCATTAACTTGATGTGCAATGCTATAGTTTATTGGGATACAGACCAGAGACATGGAGAAGGGCAGAGATAATTGCTATTCACAAGAAAGGAGATGCTTTGGTCCACTCCAATTAAATACCAACAGCCTGATAAACAACCTCCATAAAATGTTGCCAAGTAAATCTTAGATACATTATATGAATGGAGGGCTGACAATGAGATACTGTTATACTATTGTTAGACCTGGCACCGTTTGCGTGGTTTTCCCTGTGTTTTTGTACTCTGCCTCCTGTATATTTGCTGTATGCTCAGTTTTGTTTTTACTGGTCTAGATGCTTTGAGTTCTTTGCCACTGCTGATCAGTGCCAAAGTTCAAGTGCTCCCTGTATAAATTATGTTTATGGATTAGCGCTTCCATGATTGGCTTATTTGACTTACTTCTAAGATCCTTGTACAGTGCACTGTGTGTGCGCAGGGCCTATAAATCAAATGCTGCTAGTGGGCCTGCAGCACTGATTGTGCCAACTACAGAGGCAGCCTTTCGAATGTGCCTCAGACTTGCCACTGCAGTGTCTGCATGCAGTTTGTACAGCCATGTTGACCTGGAAAGTGCATACACTCACTGGCCAGGCCCTAACCTTCCCCTTTCTTACATGTGAGTCACCACTAAGGTAGGCCTGAGGTACTCCATGGGCAGGGTGCAGTGTATGTGAAAGGTAGGACATATACTGGATGTGTGACATGTCCTCATAGCGAAATACTGCATATTTCATTGTTCATAATTGAAAGTTTATCTGTCTCATAGGATAGGATGAGAGATACTTTGTAGCATCTTACAAGTATAATTTCCAATGGGGACAAGATGGATGAACTCAGAATGTAATAACAGATCTTTTAATAAAGATGTTTTTGAAATTGTGGGTTTAGAAAATAAAAGACACACAAGTGATGATGGAATGTAGATCAAATCAAACATTCACCCCGAGTGAAGAGATCTGGGTTAAATCCATTGTTATTTTGCTCACCATACCACCCCAGTTTGGACCCAGCCATATGCAATTCAGTCTGGACCCTGTCCTTCATGGAAACAGTCCAGCCCAAACAGCCAATCCAGGTCCTCCCTGGACCGGAAACAAGCATCCTGGGACCAGTTTCAGGGCATCACCCCTCCTCAGCCAGCATAGCTTAAATCCAGTGACACAGTGAGCCCAGTACCCATGTTTGGACTTACCTGGCGTACTTTGTGGGGGTACAGACAGAGGTTCACATGTCGGACCTCCCTAAATGCATCCCCAGAGCAGGGGCCATGTGGGCCGTGTAGAGCCCCCTTTGTTCCTGCACCACCAGCCTTTTCATGGTGGGGCTCTGGCATTCCAGGAACTCATAATATGCTTAGCTGGACTACGCCATTCACACTCTGCATATTGCATTAAATCGCTCCTGTGTCAGCTTTAGGGAATAGATGTTCCCTGGTGCAGCCGATGGACCACTGCCGCAATGACTTTAGAAGTTGTAATACGCCAGACGGTGGACTGCTACTGCTGCGCGACCCCAATTCTGGCAATCAGAAGATCGCCACACTCGTAATCAGGCCCTTTGTTTTCATAATTTGCCAAATTAGTGTTCTTGGGGGTCTCTGTGACTCACAATAGCCCCAGGTGGAGCTATTTGTTGCTGGAAGTCTTCTGTTTGTGAATAACCTTTTTTTCGGTGATATCTTGATATATGTATGGTGGAGTTTTGTCGTTTTGGTCTAGTTTTGTTTAGATAAAGATTCCGTATTGTTTTTAAACCAGTGCGGTGTTCATTTGTAGTGTTTTCACCGTATTACTGTATGTTTGCACAAATCCCTTACACACTGCCTTTAAGATAGTCCTGCCTACCCATGCATGAGCAGGGGTTGTCGAAGTTTGTAACTCCCTTACACTGACTAGAAGCAAGGGTCCCTATTTGGACAAATGTGCAAATCATTGACAACTAGAGACACCCATGTCTAACACTTAATAAACGGACTTTCATGTGAAAACTAGCACATGCAATCAGGTCTTTAGGTTTGAATTACTTACCTGGAAGTATGAACTGTCAAAAAACAAAAATTGTATGTGGTGTTTGTTGACCTACAGAAGGCATTTGACCTGGTGCCCAGAGAATTACTCTGGAAGGCATTATCAGGGCTTGGTGCACCTAGTAATTTGATAAATATTTTGGAGAAGTTGCACGAGGGGAACTATGTGCAGGTCATTTGGGAGAAACAGGGCGAATTAAGTTGTAAATTCACTATACGGAGCAGGGTGCCACAAGGTTGCATACTTGCACCAAAATGGCCACCGGAAGGTAGGACCCCAAAGAGGCTCCCAGCTTGGAATCACTTTTGATGATTATCCCTGCTTTAGCCAGCCTCAGAAGCCCTACCTCATCATCTACGCTTCCACTTACTTTGCTGGAGACGTTGTAAAGTTCAGCTGCCTGGCAGCACCCAGGTCCATGCACCTGGCCGTGCTCACCTCCAAATCTATGTGGATCCTGGCAGTGGCTGACTGTTGTGGAGTGGCAGATATCACCGATGAAATATAGCTCTAGCCAGGCGGTGCTTGTTTGGATCGCCTGGAGCAGTGCAGTTGTCTGTGGCTGACGTGGTCAAGTGTCACAGAGTGGTTGCCAGACCTTTTCTTATATTATCTGTGTGCGAAGGCGCAATACGCAGCTTACTGGTATCATAAGATCCGGTACTTGACACAAATAGCCGTAGAGGAAGGGGATGCTTTACCAATACCACTGACAGCAATTATCACACATAGGCGGCCACCGCTGCACGCTCAAGACATTAACACCATCGATACCACGAATGCAGCTTGGTGACACCTAGGGCGAGTGGCACACAAGCTACCCCTTTATGCTCCAGCACTCCCATTACATAATCACCCAGAACTTTCCGTAACCAGAGAAAAGGTGGGAATGGACCTGCTCCAGCAGGTGGGAATACACACGTTTGGGGACCTATATAATGAAGGGGTGTTCAAGTCATTGCAAGACTTGTCCTATATTAAAAACCAGACATCATTGTTCCGATTCACTTATTATAGGCTCCAAGAGGCGATCAAAAAGCTGTATCCTGTGTTTCCTACTGAACCTCCACAATTGGACACACTACAACTATTGTTGACATCATCAAACACCACACACTTAGTTTCCCAGCTATACACTATAGCACAGACTAAAATTCCCTATAACACTGACAAAGCCATGGAAAGATGGAATGAAGTACTGGGTGTGCCCCTCACAGAGGTGGAGTGGCAAACTACTTGTGCTTTAACTCAAATGCTGACACCTAACGTGAATTTACGAATATTGCATTTTAAATATTTACATCTAGCATACTACTCACCTGCAAAACTCTTTAAGTGCGGACTTAGACAGGAGGCAAGCTGCAAACGCTGTGGTTCTGACATGGCGGATTTCTTCCACCTGGCATGAGGGTGTAAGGAGGTGCATGATTATTGGAAGTAGGTGGTTACATTACTAGCGAAAATGACAGGAACAGTGCTTGAATGTACCATAAGAACCTGTTTATTGGGGCTAAATGTAAATGCACGAGCTGGGAAATGGAAATTCTGTGTGGTGGCACTATTATTGGCTAAGCGTAGGGTATCTATGTGCTGGGAAAGTAAAGCTGCTCCAGTTATTGGGCAATGGATGGGTGATATGACCTATTGTTGCGATACTTGGCATACATATGAAGAAGAACTACCAATCCTTTCTAGACTTAAAGACGTTTGGAAGTATTTTACAGATTATATAAGTGTCAACCCACCATCTTGAGTTGTATTAATTGACTGTATCTTTCCACACCTATCGACGGCTATGTAATGATACAGAATCTCTGGCAATGTATATGGGTTACACATAAGCGATGAATGCGGTAGTGTAATGGTCTGTTAAGTTCTTTGTAACATAATGTAACTAACATGAAAATTCAATAAAAATATTTATAAAAAAATAAAAAATAAGTAAAGTACATGAGTCAGAAAAGTTAGGCTCGCTTTTCAAAGTACCTAGAAAACGGTAATAGCCTACACACGTGTTTCCCAAACTGTGAGTTGTGACAGACTAGTGGGTCGTGAATCGATTTTAAGCAAACAATAAAAAAGGCTTTACATTTTTTTTAAAAATTGTCAAGGAGTGGTGGATCCCACCGGCGAGCTTTCGACGCATGGTGCTTGCTTGCATCACCCACACTAGTAGAGTCAGCTGTGTTGGCAATGCTCCTGGCTGTGCTCTTTTCTGACCCACGGTGGCACCCAGTGACGTTGAGTGGTGGATCCCACTGGCGACATTCGGCTATCGCTAGGTGGTGCCTGCTTGCAAGCCCAGTCCAGTAGTGCTATAGGGGTCGGCAATGGTGCCTCGCTCACTGCGCACCCCCACTATGTCTCGGATGCATATTTCCATCTAGTTTCCTGGTGGACTGAGATGGACATCTTGGCTGTGGTGGTTTAGGTGATCTGACTGTCCAGTCTGCGATCTTGGTCCAGGTCGCTGCCAACACCTTGCTGAGGCACCTTCCTGAGCCTTCTGGTTCCAGGACAGTACTATTCTGGCGTCCCCAGGTTCCAGCCATGACTCATTTGGTCTTTTGGAGTCTATTTTCCTGAAGCTACGCTAACGTTGATTAGCGCTGCCCAGCCCTGAATGCCTGATGCCAGTCAATGCCTGGTTCAGCTCCTGCCACCCTTTGAATGGCGGTTGTGTCAACTCTTGCCTGCAGTTTCTTTTATGTGCTATGGAGGCGGAGAGTTTTCTTTTGTCTCACAAGTAACATTGTTTGTCTGGCTGTCTGCATTTTGTTTGTAGGGGCCCACCTCCACTTGACAATTATTCTGTGTCTTGCACCTGCTGACTGCTATTAACCCCCTCATCATCAATTATTTGCTCAAAAGCACAAAGAACGGTCAAGGCACCAAAACCTTTCAACAACAGTGGCTGTAAAGAAGAGTTCAGGTGTAGTTCAACGAGCCAGAGACGTGACCTTACTACATCTCCAATAATGGAGAAAGAAATGCCCAAGACAAAATTAGACACACATGTCTCTGCACTAAACTATATAAGTGGAATGCTAGTCAATGTATATCAGTGTCCCTAATCCATCACAAGGAAGAGCAAAACCAGACACCACAACAGCACACTTGGGAGACACCTACTCCATTTACACTTCGTACTATTGTCTTACCACACTAAAGCCTGACATGGAGAACTTGTGGAACATGTCTCTGACACACTAAGCCCTGAAGACGTACCAAGCGGGACGAAACACGTTGGTTGTCAATTGTGTGCTGTGATTTAAAGAAACATTGCCAACCATAAGGGCAGTCCAACAAACCTGAACCAGCGAATGTAAGTATATGCACCTAACAAATGGTTCAAGAGGAAAATCGCTTAACCACATGGCTGCTGGGCGTTTTCCCCCCCCTGTGCTGGAAAATGCCATTTTAGTGGCACCATGACGAGCTCAGCTCGTCATCAGCACACAACACCTTTTGGTGATGACGAGCTGAGCTCGTCATCAGCATCGAAAGGGTTAAAACATACAGTTCAACATATCAATATACAGACATTAAAAAATCTGAAAATCAAAAAGATAAAAGAAGGAGAAAAAGAAGAAGAAGCCCCTAAGTCAAAGAAATCATGTATCAAAAGTTATTATTTATTACAACTGGAACAGTTACGCTCAAGACAAAGTGCTGGTATACAAACAAAACATATCACAAACCAGACAGGTGGCAAATAAAGAAATACACATTACAATAAAGGAACAACATAAACAAAAATAATGTGTCCTTCTATATTTTTGGCCACATAAGCGTCAACGGCGTTTCGACCACTGTATAATTACACGGTCATCATCAGGACTCTCATTTCACTTCAAAGTTCCAAACAAATCTGAATAAAAACAATCCCATCAACTTTCATTGAAGGTGATCCACGAGAAATTTAGGGTTAAAACAGCGGCAAGTGTTGCTTGAACAGGTCTCACTGTTGGATAGACAAATAGTTTTATCTATCCATTACATCAGGGGGTAGAATTCGTCCGGATGTGCTGGGACAGTTTGACAGGAGCAGCGGGGAAGAAAGCCGATTGACAGGGCAGAAAGATTTTGGTGATTGGATCTCCACAGTTTTGAATTCTACCCCCTGATGTAATAGATGGAATGGATAGATAAAACTATTTGTCTATCCAACATTGAGACCTGTTCAGGACCTAGTGGAATCCACCAGTTGACAATCTTCTCTTCATTAAACAAATATTGAAGTCCATAGCATTAAACTCTGACCAAAACCCAAACCATATCTTCCTTTGGGATTTCAACTTAGACTGGGAAGACACAAATGATCCCTTTTTGAGCTCCTTCAAGGCTTTCCTCTCCAACCTAAACTTTACCCAGGCCTGCAATGGACCAACCCACAACAAGGCCTCCACCCTTCATTTAATCATAGCCAGAAATAACATCATACAACTTGATAACATATCACCTTGTGATTGGTCGGATCATTACCAATCTTTTTTCACATTCTTGAAAAGGTACTCGTCAGACAAGGTCAACCACACAAGACCAAACAGTGGTCTCGCAATCCCCTTTTGTTTCGCTTTGTTCGCCCTAAGTTGGCAGGGTATGCTCAGACGTGAGTCCCTTGCTCACTTGGCCACTGGATTCAAGATAGCCTGGCTGAAGAGGATTATGAATTCGAAACCGGTCCCAGGATGCTTGTTTCCGGTCCAGGGAAGACATGGCTTGGCAGTTCGGCTTGACTGTTCCCATGAGGCACAGGGTCAGACTGATTTGCATATGGCGATGTCTGAACTGGGGTGGCTGAGTGAGCTAAAGAATGGTGATGGATTAAGCCCAGATCAGTTGGCTGGGGGTGAGTGTTTGATTTGCTCAAACGCTCCGTCCATCATCCCCTTTTGTTTCGCTTTGTTCGCCCTATGTTGGCAGGGTATGCTCAGACGTGAGTCCCTTGCTCACTTGGCCACTGGATTCAAGATAGCCTGACTGATGAGGATTATGAATCCGAAACCGGTCCCAGGATGCTTGTTTCCGGTCCAGGGAAGACATGGCTTTGCAGTTCGGCGGGACTGTTCCCATGAGGCACAGGGTCAGACTGATTTGCATATGGCCATGTCTGAACTGGGGTGGCTGAGTGAGCTAAAGAATGGTGATGGATTAAAATCAGATCAGTTGACTGGGGGTGAGTGTTTGATTTGCTCAAACGCTCCATCCATCATCCCCTTTTGTTTCGCTTTGTTCGCCCTAAGTTGGCAGGGTATGCTCAGAGGTGAGTCCCTTGCTCACTTGGCCACTGGATTCAAGATAGCCTGGCTGATTAGGATTATGAATCCGAAACCGGTCCCAGGATGCATGTTTCCGGTCCAGGGAAGACATGACTTGGCAGTTCGGCTGGAATGTTCCCATGAGGCACAGGGTCAGACTGATTTGCATATGGCCATGTCTGAACTGGGGTGGCTGAGTGAGCCAAAGAATGGTGATGAATTAAACCCAGATCAGTAGACTGGGGGTGAGTGTTTGACTTGCTCAAACGCTCCGTCCATCATCCCCTTTTTTTTCGCTTTGTTCGCCCTAAGTTGGCAGGGTATGCTCAGATGTGAGTCCCTTGCTCACTTGGCCACTGGATTCAAGATAGCCTGGCTGATGAGGATTATGAATCCGAAACCGATCCCAGGATGCTTGTTTCCGGTCCAGGGAAGACATGGCTTGGCAGTTCGGCTGGACTGTTCCCATGAGGCACAGGGTCAGACTGATTTGCATATGGCCATGTCTGAACTGGGGAGGCTGAGTGAGCTAAAGAATGGTGATGGAATAAACCCAGATCAGTTGACGGGGGGTGAGTGTTTGATTTGCTCAAACGCTCCGTCCATCATCCCCTTTTGTTTCTCTTTGTTCGCCCTAAGTTGGCAGGGTATGCTCAGACGTGAGTCCCTTGCTCACTTGGCCACTGGATTCAAGATAGCCTGGCTGATGAGGATTATGAATCTGAAACCGGTCCCTGGATGCTTGTTTCCGGTCAAGGGAAGACATGGCTTGGCAGTTCGGCTGGACTGTTCCCATGAGGCACAGGGTCAGACTGATTTGCATATGACCATGCCTGAACTGGGGTGCTGAGTGAGCTAAAGAATGGTGATGGATTAAACCCAGATCAGTTGACTGGGGGTGAGTGTTTGATTTGCTCAAACGCTCCGTCCATCATCCCCTTTTGTTTCGCTTTGTTCGCCCTAAGTTGGCAGGGTATGCTCAGACGTGAGTCCCTTGCTCACTTGGCCACTGGATTCAAGATAGCCTGGCTAATGAGGATTATGAATCCAAAACCGGTCCCAGGATGCTTGTTTCCGGTCCTTGGAAGACATGCCTTGGCAGTTCAGCTGGACTGTTCCCATGAGGCACAGGGTCAGACTGATTGGCATATGGCCATGTCTGAACTGGGGTGGCTGAGTCAGCTAAAGAATGGTGATGGATTAAGCCCAGATCAGTTGACTGGGGTGAGTGTTTGCTTTGCTCAAACGCTCCGTCCATCATCCCCTTTTGTTTCGCTTTGTTCGCCCTAAGTTGGCAGGGTATGCACAGACGTGAGTCCCTTGCTCACTTGGCCACTGGATTCAAGATTTCCTGGCTGATGAGGATTATGAATCCGAACCCGGTCCCAGGATGCTTGTTTCCAGTCCAGGGAAACATGGATTGGCAGTTCGGCTGGACTGTTCCCATGAGGCACAGGGTCAGACTGATTTGCAAATGGCCATGTCTGAACTGGGGTGGCTGAGTGAGCTAAAGAATGGTGATGGATTAAACCCAGATCAGTTGACTGGGGGTGAGTGTTTGATTTGCTCAAACGCTCCGTCCATCATCCCCTTTTGTTTCGCTTTGTTCGCCCTAAGTTGGCAGGGTATGCTCAGACATGAGTCCCTTGCTCACTTGGCCACTGGATTCAAGATAGCCTGGCTGATGAGGATCATGAATCCGAAACCGGTCCCAGGATGCTTGTTTCCGGTCCAGGGAAGACATGACTTGGCAGTTCGGCTGGACTGTTCCCATGAGGCACAGGGTCAGACTGATTTGCATATGGCCATGTCTGAACTGGGGTGGCTGAGTGAGCTAAAGAATGGTGATGGATTAAACCCAGATCAGTTGACTGGGGGTGAGTGTTTGATTTGCTCAAACTCTCTGTCCATCATCCCCTTTTGTTTCGCTTTGTTCGCCCTAAGATGGCAGGGTATGCTCAGACGTGAGTCCCTTGCTCACTTGGCCACTGGATTCAAAATAGCCTGGCTGATGAGGATTATGAATCCGAAACCGGTCCCAGGATGCTTGTTTCTGGTCCAGGGCAGACATGGCTTGCCAGTTCGGCTGGACTGTTCCCATGAAGCACAGGGTCAGACTGATTTGCATATGGCCATGTCTGAACTGGGGTGGCTGAGTGAGCTAAAGAATGGTGATGGATTAAACCCAGATCAGTTGACTGGGGGTGAGTGTTTGATTTGCTCAAACGCTCCGTCCATCATCCGCTTTTGTTTCGCTTTGTACGCCCTAAATTGGCAGGGTATGCTTGGACATGAGTCCCTTGCTCACTTGGCCACTGGATTCAAGATAGCCTGGATGATGAGGATTATGAATCCGAAACCGGTCCCAGGATGCTTGTTTCCGGTCAAGGGAAGACATGGCTTGGCAGTTTGGCTGGACTGTTCCCATGAGGCACAGGGTCAGACTGATTTGCATATGGCCATGTCTGAACTGGGGTGGCTGAGTGAGCTAAAGAATGGTGATGGATTAAACCCAGATCAGTTGACTGGGGGTGAGTGTTTGATTTGCTCAAACGCTCCATCCATCATCCCCTTTTGTTTCGCTTTGTTCGCCCTAAGTTGGCAGGGTATGCTCAGACGTGAGTCCCTTGCTCACTTGGCCACTGGATTCAAGATAGCCTGGCTGATGAGGATTATGAATCCGAAAACGGTCCCAGTATGCTTGTTTCCGGTCCAGGGAAGACATGACTTGGCAGTTCGGCTGGACTGTTCCCATGAGGCACAGGGTCAGACTGATTTGCATATGGCCATGTCTGAACTGGGGTGGCTGAGTGAGCAAAAGAATGGTGATGGATTAAACTCAGATCAATTGACTGGGGGTGAGTGTTTGATTTGCTCAAAAGCTCAGTCCATCATCCCCTTTTGTTTCGCTTTCTTCGCCCTAAGTTGGCAGGGTATGCTCAGACGTGAGACCCTTGCTCACTTGGCCACTGGATTCAAGATAGCCTGGTTGATGAGGATTATGAATCCGAAACCAGTCCCAGGATGCTTGTTTCCGGTCCAGGGAAGACATGGCTTGGCAGTTCGGCTTGACTGTTCCCATGAGGCACAGAGTCAGACTGATTTGCAAATGGCCATGTCTGAACTGGGATGGCTGTGTGAGCTAAAGAATGGTGATGGATTAAACCCAGATCAGTTGACTGGGGGTGAGTGTTTGATTTGCTCAAACTCTCTATCCATCATCCCCTTTTGTTTCGCTTTGTTCGCCCTAAGTTGGCAGGGTATGCTCAGACGTGAGTCCCTTGATCACTTGGCCACTGGATTCAAGATAGCCTGGCTGATGAGGATTATGAATTCGAAACCGGTCCAAGGATGCTTGTTTCCGGTCCAGGGAAGACATGGCTTGCCAATTCGGCTGGACTGTTCCCATGAGGCACATGGTCAGACTGATTTGCATATGGCCATGTCTGAACTGTGGTGGCTGAGTGAGCTAAAGAATGGTGATGGATTAAACCCAGATCAGTTGACTGGGGGTGAGTGTTTGATTTGCTCAAACGCTCCGTCCATCATCCCCTTTTGTTTTGCTTTGTTCGCCCTAAGTTGGTAGGGTATGCTTGGACGTGAGTCCCTTGCTCACTTGGCCACTGGATTCAAGATAGCCTGGCTGATGAGGATTATGAATCTGAAACCGGTCCCTGGATGCTTGTTTCCGGTCAAGGGAAGACATGGCTTGGCAGTTCGGCTGGACTGTTCCCATGAGGCACAGGGTCAGACTGATTTGCATATGGCCATGCCTGAACTGGGGTGGCTGAGTGAGCTAAAGAATGGTGATGGATTAAACCCAGATCAGTTGACTGGGGGTGAGTGTTTGATTTGCTCAAACGCTCCGTCCATCATCCCCTTTTGTTTCGCTTTGTTCGCCCTAAGTTGGCAGGGTATGCTCAGACGTGAGTCCCTTGCTCACTTGGCCACTGGATTCAAGATAGCCTGGCTAATGAGGATTACGAATCCCTAACCGGTCCCAGGATGCTTGTTTCCGGTCCTTGGAAGACATGCCTTGGCAGTTCAGCTGGACTGTTCCCTTGAGGCACAGGGTCAGACTGATTGGCATATGGCCATGTCTGAACTGGGGTGGCTGAGTCAGCTAAAGAATGGTGATGGATTAAACCCAGATCAGTTGACTGGGGGTGAGTGTTTGATTTGCTCAAACGCTCCGTCCATCATCCCCTTTTGTTTCGCTTTGTTCGCCCTAAGTTGGCAGGGTATGCTCAGACGTGAGTCCCTTGCTCACTTGGCCACTGGATTCAAGATTTCCTGGCTGATGAGGATTATGAATCCGAACCCGGTCCCAGGATGCTTGTTTCCAGTCCAGGGAAACATGGATTGGCAGTTCGGCTGGACTGTTCCCATGAGGCACAGGGTCAGACTGATTTGCAAATGGCCATGTCTGAACTGGGGTGGCTGAGTGAGCTAAAGAATGGTGATGGATTAAACCCAGATTAGTTGACTGGGGGTGAGTGTTTGATTTGCTCAAACGCTCCGTCCATCATCCCCTTTTGTTTCGCTTTGTTCGCCCTAAGTTGGCAGGGTATGCTCAGACATGAGTCCCTTGCTCACTTGGCCACTGGATTCAAGATAGCCTGGCTGATGAGGATCATGAATCCGAAACCGGTCCCAGGATGCTTGTTTCCGGTCCAGGGAAGACATGACTTGGCAGTTCGGCTGGACTGTTCCCATGAGGCACAGGGTCAGACTGATTTGCATATGGCCATGTCTGAACTGGGGTGGCTGAGTGAGCTAAAGAATGGTGATGGATTAAACCCAGATCAGTTGACTGGGGGTGAGTGTTTGATTTGCTCAAACTCTCTGTCCATCATCCCCTTTTGTTTCGCTTTGTTCGCCCTAAGATGGCAGGGTATGCTCAGACGTGAGTCCCTTGCTCACTTGGCCACTGGATTCAAAATAGCCTGGCTGATGAGGATTATGAATCCGAAACCGGTCCCAGGATGCTTGTTTCTGGTCCAGGGCAGATATGGCTTGGCAGTTTGGCTGGACTGTTCCCATGAGGCACAGGGTCAGACTGATTTGCATATGGCCATGTCTGAACTGGGGTGGCTGAGTGAGCTAAAGAATGGTGATGGATTAAACCCAGGTCAGTTGACTGGGGGTGAGTGTTTGATTTGCTCAAACGCTCCATCGATCATCCCCTTTTGTTTCGCTTTGTTCGCCCTAAGTTGGCAGGGTATGCTCAGACGTGAGTCCCTTGCTCACTTGGCCACTGGATTCAAGATAGCCTGGCTGATGAGGATTATGAATCCGAAACCGGTCCCAGGATGCTTGTTTCCGGTCCAGGGAAGACATGGCTTGGCAGTTCGGCTTGACTGTTCCCATGAGGCACAGAGTCAGACTGATTTGCATATGGCCATGTCTGAACTGGGATGGCTGTGTGAGCTAAAGAATGGTGATGGATTAAACCCAGATCAGTTGACTGGGGGTGAGTGTTTGATTTGCTCAAACTCTCCATCCATCATCCCCTTTTGTTTCGCTTTGTTCGCCCTAAGTTGGCAGGGTATGCTCAGACGTGAGTCCCTTGATCACTTGGCCACTGGATTCAAGATAGCCTGGCTGATGAGGATTATGAATTCGAAACCGGTCCCAGGATGCTTGTTTCCGGTTCAGGGAAGACATGGCTTGCCAATTCGGCTGGACTGTTCCCATGAGGCACATGGTCAGACTGATTTCCATATGGCCATGTCTGAACTGTGGTGGCTGAGTGAGCTAAAGAATGGTGATGGATTAAACCCAGATCAGTTGACTGGGGGTGAGTGTTTGATTTGCTCAAACGCTCCGTCCATCATCCCCTTTTGTTTTGCTTTGTTCGCCCTAAGTTGGTAGGGTATGCTTGGACGTGAGTCCCTTGCTCACTTGGCCACTGGATTCAAGATAGCCTGGCTGATGAGGATTATGAATCTGAAACCGGTCCCTGGATGCTTGTTTCCGGTCAAGGGAAGACATGGCTTGGCAGTTCAGCTGGACTGTTCCCATCAGGCACAGGGTCAGACTGATTTGCATATGGCCATGCCTGAACTGGGGTGGCTGAGTGAGCTAAAGAATGGTGATGGATTAAACCCAGATCAGTTGACTGGGGGTGAGTGTTTGATTTGCTCAAACGCTCCGTCCATCATCCCCTTTTGTTTCGCTTTGTTCGCCCTAAGTTGGCAGGGTATGCTCAGACGTGAGTCCCTTGCTCACTTGGCCACTGGATTCAAGATAGCCTGGCTAATGAGGATTATGAATCCGAAACCGGTCCCAGGATGCTTGTTTCCGGTCCTTGGAAGACATGCCTTGGCAGTTCAGCTGGACTGTTCCCATGAGGCACAGGGTCAGACTGATTGGCATATGGCCATGTCTGAACTGGGGTGGCTGAGTCAGCTAAAGAATGGTGATGGATTAAACCCAGATCAGTTGACTGGGGGTGAGTGTTTGATTTGCTCAAACGCTCCGTCCATCATCCCCTTTTGTTTCGCTTTGTTCGCCCTAAGTTGGCAGGGTATGCTCAGACGTGAGTCCCTTGCTCACTTGGCCACTGGATTCAAGATTTCCTGGCTGATGAGGATTATGAATCCGAACCCGGTCCCAGGATGCTTGTTTCCAGTCCAGGGAAACATGGATTGGCAGTTAGGCTGGACTGTTCCCATGAGGCACAGGGTCAGACTGATTTGCAAATGGCCATGTCTGAACTGGGGTGGCTGAGTGAGCTAAAGAATGGTGATGGATTAAACCCAGATCAGTTGACTGGGGGTGAGTGTTTGATTTGCTCAAACGCTCCGTCCATCATCCCCTTTCGTTTCGCTTTGTTCGCCCTAAGTTGGCAGGGTATGCTCAGACATGAGTCCCTTGCTCACTTGGCCACTGGATTCAAGATAGCCTGGCTGATGAGGATCATGAATCCGAAACCGGTCCCAGGATGCTTGTTTCCGGTCCAGGGAAGACATGACTTGGCAGTTCGGCTGGACTGTTCCCATGAGGCACAGGGTCAGACTGATTTGCATATGGCCATGTCTGAACTGGGGTGGCTGAGTGAGCTAAAGAATGGTGATGGATTAAACCCAGATCAGTTGACTGGGGGTGAGTGTTTGATTTGCTCAAACGCTCCGTCCATCATCCCCTTTTGTTTCGCTTTGTTCGCCCTAAGATGGCAGGGTAGGCTCAGACGTGAGTCCCTTGCTCACTTGGCCACTGGATTCAAAATAGCCTGGCTGATGAGGATTATGAATCCGAAACCGGTCCCAGGATGCTTGTTTCTGGTCCAGGGCAGACATGGCTTGCCAGTTCGGCTGGACTGTTCCCATGAGGCACAGGGTCAGACTGATTTGCATATGGCCATGTCTGAACTGGGGTGGCTGAGTGAGCTAAAGAATGGTGATGGATTAAACCCAGATCAGTTGACTGGGGTGAGTGTTTGATTTGCTCAAACGCTCCGTCCATCATCCCCTTTTGTTTCGCTTTGTACGCCCTAAATTGGCAGGGTATGCTTGGACATGAGTCCCTTCCTCACTTGGCCACTGGATTCAAGATAGCCTGGATGATGAGGATTATGAATCCGAAACCGGTCCCAGGATGCTTGTTTCCGGTCAAGGGAAGACATGGCTTGGCAGTTTGGCTGGACTGTTCCCATGAGGCACAGGGTCAGACTGATTTGCATATGGCCATGTCTGAACTGGGGCGGCTGAGTGAGCTAAAGAATGGTGATGGATTAAACCCAGATCAGTTGACTGGGGGTGAGTGTTTGATTTGCTCAAACGCTCCATCCATCATCCCCTTTTGTTTCGCTTTGTTCGCCCTAAGTTGGCAGGGTATGCTCAGACGTGAGTCCCTTGCTCACTTGGCCACTGGATTCAAGATAGCCTGGCTGATGAGGATTATGAATCCGAAAACGGTCCCAGTATGCTTGTTTCCGGTCCAGGGAAGACATGACTTGGCAGTTCGGCTGGACTGTTCCCATGAGGCACAGGGTCAGACTGATTTGCCTATGGCCATGTCTGAACTGGGGTGGCTGAGTGAGCAAAAGAATGGTGATGGATTAAACTCAGATCAATTGACTGGGGGTGAGTGTTTGATTTGCTCAAAAGCTCGGTCCATCATCCCCTTTTGTTTCGCTTTGTTCGCCCTAAGTTGGCAGGGTATGCTCAGACGTGAGTCCCATGCTCACTTGGCCACTGGATTCAAGATAGCCTGGCTGATGAGGATTATGAATCCGAAACCAGTCCCAGGATGCTTGTTTCCGGTCCAGGGAAGACATGGCTTGGCAGTTCGGCTTGACTGTTCCCATGAGGCACAGAGTCAGACTGATTTGCATATGGCCATGTCTGAACTGGGATGGCTGTGTGAGCTAAAGAATGGTGATGGATTAAACCCAGATCAGTTGACTGGGGGTGAGTGTTTGATTTGCTCAAACTCTCTATCCATCATCCCCTTTTGTTTCGCTTTGTTCGCCCTAAGTTGGCAGGGTATGCTCAGACGTGAGTCCCTTGATCACTTGGCCACTGGATTCAAGATAGCCTGGCTGATGAGGATTATGAATTCGAAACCGGTCCCAGGATGCTTGTTTCCGGTCCAGGGAAGACATGGCTTGCCAATTCGGATGGACTGTTCCCATGAGGCACATGGTCAGACTGATTTGCATATGGCCATGTCTGAACTGTGGTGGCTGAGTGAGCTAAAGAATGGTGATGGATTAAACCCAGATCAGTTGACTGGGGGTGAGTGTTTGATTTGCTCAAACGCTCCGTCCATCATCCCCTTTTGTTTTGCTTTGTTCGCCCTAAGTTGGTAGGGTATGCTTGGACGTGAGTCCCTTGCTCACTTGGCCACTGGATTCAAGATAGCCTGGCTGATGAGGATTATGAATCCGAAACCGGTCCCAGGATGCTTGTTTCCGGTCCAGGGAAGACATGGCTTGGCAGTTCGGCTGGACTGTTCCCATGAGGCACAGGGTCAGACTGATTTGCATATGACCATGTCTGAACTGGAGTGGCTGAGTGAGCTAAAGAATGATGATGTATTAAACCCAGATCAGTTGACTGGGGGTGAATGTTTGATTTGCTCAAATGCTCCGTCCATCATCCCCATTTGTTTCAATTTGTTCGCCCTAAGTTGGCAGGGTATGCTCAGACGTGAGTCCCTTGCTCACTTGGCCACTGGATTCAAGATAGCCTGGCTAATGAGGATTATGAATCCAAAACCGGTCCCAGGATGCTTGTTTCCGGTCCTTGGAAGACCTGCCTTGGCAGTTCAGCTGGACTGTTCCCATGAGGCACAGGGTCAGACTGATTGGCATATGGCCATGTCTGAACTGGGGTGGCTGAGTCAGCTAAAGAATGGTGATGGATTAAGCCCAGATTAGTTGACTGGGGTGAGTGTTTGATTTGCTCAAACGCTCCGTCCATCATCCCCTTTTGTTTCGCTTTGTTCGCCCTAAGTTGGCAGGGTATGCTCAGACGTGAGTCCCTTGCTCACTTGGCCACTGGATTCAAGATTTCCTGGCTGATGAGGATTATGAATCCGAACCCGGTCCCAGGATGCTTGTTTCCAGTCCAGGGAAACATGGATTGGCAGTTCGGCTGGACTGTTCCCATGAGGCACAGGGTCAGACTGATTTGCAAATGGCCATGTCTGAACTGGGGTGGCTGAGTGAGCTAAAGAATGGTGATGGATTAAACCCAGATCAGTTGACTGGGGGTGAGTGTTTGATTTGCTCAAACGCTCCGTCCATCATCCCCTTTTGTTTCGCTTTGTTCGCCCTAAGTTGGCAGGGTATGCTCAGACATGAGTCCCTTGCTCACTTGGCCACTGGATTCAAGATAGCCTGGCTGATGAGGATCATGAATCCGAAACCGGTCCCAGGATGCTTGTTTCCGGTCCAGGGAAGACATGACTTGGCAGTTCGGCTGGACTGTTCCCATGAGGCACAGGGTCAGACTGATTTGCATATGGCCATGTCTGAACTGGGGTGGCTGAGTGAGCTAAAGAATGGTGATGGATTAAACCCAGATCAGTTGACTGGGGGTGAGTGTTTGATTTGCTCAAACTCTCTGTCCATCATCCCCTTTTGTTTCGCTTTGTTCGCCCTAAGATGGCAGGGTATGCTCAGACGTGAGTCCCTTGCTCACTTGGCCACTGGATTCAAAATAGCCTGGCTGATGAGGATTATGAATCCGAAACCGGTCCCAGGATGCTTGTTTCTGGTCCAGGGCAGACATGGCTTGCCAGTTCGGCTGGACTGTTCCCATGAGGCACAGGGTCAGACTGATTTGCATATGGCCATGTCTGAACTGGGGTGGCTGAGTGAGCTAAAGAATGGTGATGGATTAAACCCAGATCAGTTGACTGGGGGTGAGTGTTTGATTTGCTCAAACGCTCCGTCCATCATCCCCTTTTGTTTCGCTTTGTACGCCCTAAATTGGCAGGGTATGCTTGGACATGAGTCCCTTGCTCACTTGGCCACTGGATTCAAGATAGCCTGGATGATGAGGATTATGAATCCGAAACCGGTCCCAGGATGCTTGTTTCCGGTCAAGGGAAGACATGGCTTGGCAGTTTGGCTGGACTGTTCCCATGAGGCACAGGGTCAGACTGATTTGCATATGGAGATGTCTGAACTGGGGTGGCTGAGTGAGCTAAAGAATGGTGATGGATTAAACCCAGATCAGTTGACTGGGGGTGAGTGTTTGATTTGCTCAAACGCTCCATCCATCATCCCCTTTTGTTTCGCTTTGTTCGCCCTAAGTTGGCAGGGTATGCTCAGACGTGAGTCCCTTGCTCACTTGGCCACTGGATTCAAGATAGCCTGGCTGATGAGGATTATGAATCCGAAAACGGTCCCAGTATGCTTGTTTCCGGTCCAGGGAAGACATGACTTGGCAGTTCGGCTGGAGTGTTCCCATGAGGCACAGGGTCAGACTGATTTGCATATGGCCATGTCTGAACTGGGGTGGCTGAGTGAGCAAAAGAATGGTGATGGATTAAACTCAGATCAATTGACTTGGGGTGAGTGTTTGATTTGCTCAAAAGCTCAGTCCATCATCCCCTTTTGTTTCGCTTTGTTCGCCCTAAGTTGGCAGGGTATGCTCAGACGTGAGTCCCTTGCTCACTTGGCCACTGGATTCAAGATAGCCTGGTTGATGAGGATTATGAATCCGAAACCAGTCCCAGGATGCTTGTTTCCGGTCCAGGGAAGACATGGCTTGGCAGTTCGGCTTGACTGTTCCCATGAGGCACAGAGTCAGACTGATTTGCAAATGGCCATGTCTGAACTGGGATGGCTGTGTGAGCTAAAGAATGGTGATGGATTAAACCCAGATCAGTTGACTGGGGGTGAGTGTTTGATTTGCTCAAACTCTCTATCCATCATCCCCTTTTGTTTCGCTTTGTTCGCCCTAAGTTGGCAGGGTATGCTCAGACGTGAGTCCCTTGCTCACTTGGCCACTGGATTCAAGATTTCCTGGCTGATGAGGATTATGAATCCGAACCCGGTCCCAGGATGCTTGTTTCCAGTCCAGGGAAACATGGATTGGCAGTTAGGCTGGACTGTTCCCATGAGGCACAGGGTCAGACTGATTTGCAAATGGCCATGTCTGAACTGGGGTGGCTGAGTGAGCTAAAGAATGGTGATGGATTAAACCCAGATCAGTTGACTGGGGGTGAGTGTTTGATTTGCTCAAACGCTCCGTCCATCATCCCCTTTCGTTTCGCTTTGTTCGCCCTAAGTTGGCAGGGTATGCTCAGACATGAGTCCCTTGCTCACTTGGCCACTGGATTCAAGATAGCCTGGCTGATGAGGATCATGAATCCGAAACCGGTCCCAGGATGCTTGTTTCCGGTCCAGGGAAGACATGACTTGGCAGTTCGGCTGGACTGTTCCCATGAGGCACAGGGTCAGACTGATTTGCATATGGCCATGTCTGAACTGGGGTGGCTGAGTGAGCTAAAGAATGGTGATGGATTAAACCCAGATCAGTTGAATGGGGGTGAGTGTTTGATTTGCTCAAACTCTCTGTCCATCATCCCCTTTTGTTTCGCTTTGTTCGCCCTAAGATGGCAGGGTAGGCTCAGACGTGAGTCCCTTGCTCACTTGGCCACTGGATTCAAAATAGCCTGGCTGATGAGGATTATGAATCCGAAACCGGTCCCAGGATGCTTGTTTCTGGTCCAGGGCAGACATGGCTTGCCAGTTCGGCTGGACTGTTCCCATGAGGCACAGGGTCAGACTGATTTGCATATGGCCATGTCTGAACTGGGGTGGCTGAGTGAGCTAAAGAATGGTGATGGATTAAACCCAGATCAGTTGACTGGGGTGAGTGTTTTATTTGCTCAAACGCTCCGTCCATCATCCCCTTTTGTTTCGCTTTGTACGCCCTAAATTGGCAGGGTATGCTTGGACATGAGTCCCTTCCTCACTTGGCCACTGGATTCAAGATAGCCTGGATGATGAGGATTATGAATCCGAAACCGGTCCCAGGATGCTTGTTTCCGGTCAAGGGAAGACATGGCTTGGCAGTTTGGCTGGACTGTTCCCATGAGGCACAGGGTCAGACTGATTTGCATATGGCCATGTCTGAACTGGGGCGGCTGAGTGAGCTAAAGAATGGTGATGGATTAAACCCAGATCAGTTGACTGGGGGTGAGTGTTTGATTTGCTCAAACGCTCCATCCATCATCCCCTTTTGTTTCGCTTTGTTCGCCCTAAGTTGGCAGGGTATGCTCAGACGTGAGTCCCTTGCTCACTTGGCCACTGGATTCAAGATAGCCTGGCTGATGAGGATTATGAATCCGAAAACGGTCCCAGTATGCTTGTTTCCGGTCCAGGGAAGACATGACTTGGCAGTTCGGCTGGACTGTTCCCATGAGGCACAGGGTCAGACTGATTTGCCTATGGCCATGTCTGAACTGGGGTGGCTGAGTGAGCAAAAGAATGGTGATGGATTAAACTCAGATCAATTGACTGGGGGTGAGTGTTTGATTTGCTCAAAAGCTCGGTCCATCATCCCCTTTTGTTTCGCTTTGTTCGCCCTAAGTTGGCAGGGTATGCTCAGACGTGAGTCCCTTGCTCACTTGGCCACTGGATTCAAGATAGCCTGGCTGATGAGGATTATGAATCCGAAACCAGTCCCAGGATGCTTGTTTCCGGTCCAGGGAAGACATGGCTTGGCAGTTCGGCTTGACTGTTCCCATGAGGCACAGAGTCAGACTGATTTGCATATGGCCATGTCTGAACTGGGATGGCTGTGTGAGCTAAAGAATGGTGATGGATTAAACCCAGATCAGTTGACTGGGGGTGAGTGTTTGATTTGCTCAAACTCTCTATCCATCATCCCCTTTTGTTTCGCTTTGTTCGCCCTAAGTTGGCAGGGTATGCTCAGACGTGAGTCCCTTGATCACTTGGCCACTGGATTCAAGATAGCCTGGCTGATGAGGATTATGAATTCGAAACCGGTCCCAGGATGCTTGTTTCCGGTCCAGGGAAGACATGGCTTGCCAATTCGGCTGGACTGTTCCCATGAGGCACATGGTCAGACTGATTTGCATATGGCCATGTCTGAACTGTGGTGGCTGAGTGAGCTAAAGAATGGTGATGGATTAAACCCAGATCAGTTGACTGGGGGTGAGTGTTTGATTTGCTCAAACGCTCCGTCCATCATCCCCTTTTGTTTTGCTTTGTTCGCCCTAAGTTGGTAGGGTATGCTTGGACGTGAGTCCCTTGCTCACTTGGCCACTGGATTCAAGATAGCCTGGCTGATGAGGATTATGAATCCGAAACCGGTCCCAGGATGCTTGTTTCCGGTCCAGGGAAGACATGGCTTGGCAGTTCGGCTGGACTGTTCCCATGAGGCACAGGGTCAGACTGATTTGCATATGACCATGTCTGAACTGGAGTGGCTGAGTGAGCTAAAGAATGATGATGTATTAAACCCAGATCAGTTGACTGGGGGTGAATGTTTGATTTGCTCAAATGCTCCGTCCATCATCCCCATTTGTTTCACTTTGTTCGCCCTAAGTTGGCAGGGTATGCTCAGACGTGAGTCCCTTGCTCACTTGGCCACTGGATTCAAGATAGCCTGGCTAATGAGGATTATGAATCCAAAACCGGTCCCAGGATGCTTGTTTCCGGTCCTTGGAAGACCTGCCTTGGCAGTTCAGCTGGACTGTTCCCATGAGGCACAGGGTCAGACTGATTGGCATATGGCCATGTCTGAACTGGGGTGGCTGAGTCAGCTAAAGAATGGTGATGGATTAAGCCCAGATTAGTTGACTGGGGTGAGTGTTTGATTTGCTCAAACGCTCCGTCCATCATCCCCTTTTGTTTCGCTTTGTTCGCCCTAAGTTGGCAGGGTATGCTCAGACGTGAGTCCCTTGCTCACTTGGCCACTGGATTCAAGATTTCCTGGCTGATGAGGATTATGAATCCGAACCCGGTCCCAGGATGCTTGTTTCCAGTCCAGGGAAACATGGATTGGCAGTTCGGCTGGACTGTTCCCATGAGGCACAGGGTCAGACTGATTTGCAAATGGCCATGTCTGAACTGGGGTGGCTGAGTGAGCTAAAGAATGGTGATGGATTAAACCCAGATCAGTTGACTGGGGGTGAGTGTTTGATTTGCTCAAACGCTCCGTCCATCATCCCCTTTTGTTTCGCTTTGTTCGCCCTAAGTTGGCAGGGTATGCTCAGACATGAGTCCCTTGCTCACTTGGCCACTGGATTCAAGATAGCCTGGCTGATGAGGATCATGAATCCGAAACCGGTCCCAGGATGCTTGTTTCCGGTCCAGGGAAGACATGACTTGGCAGTTCGGCTGGACTGTTCTCATGAGGCACAGGGTCAGACTGATTTGCATATGGCCATGTCTGAACTGGGGTGGCTGAGTGAGCTAAAGAATGGTGATGGATTAAACCCAGATCAGTTGACTGGGGGTGAGTGTTTGATTTGCTCAAACTCTCTGTCCATCATCCCCTTTTGTTTCGCTTTGTTCGCCCTAAGATGGCAGGGTATGCTCAGACGTGAGTCCCTTGCTCACTTGGCCACTGGATTCAAAATAGCCTGGCTGATGAGGATTATGAATCCGAAACCGGTCCCAGGATGCTTGTTTCTGGTCCAGGGCAGACATGGCTTGCCAGTTCGGCTGGACTGTTCCCATGAGGCACAGGGTCAGACTGATTTGCATATGGCCATGTCTGAACTGGGGTGGCTGAGTGAGCTAAAGAATGGTGATGGATTAAACCCAGATCAGTTGACTGGGGGTGAGTGTTTGATTTGCTCAAACGCTCCGTCCATCATCCCCTTTTGTTTCGCTTTGTACGCCCTAAATTGGCAGGGTATGCTTGGACATGAGTCCCTTGCTCACTTGGCCACTGGATTCAAGATAGCCTGGATGATGAGGATTATGAATCCGAAACCGGTCCCAGGATGCTTGTTTCCGGTCAAGGGAAGACATGGCTTGGCAGTTTGGCTGGACTGTTCCCATGAGGCACAGGGTCAGACTGATTTGCATATGGAGATGTCTGAACTGGGGTGGCTGAGTGAGCTAAAGAATGGTGATGGATTAAACCCAGATCAGTTGACTGGGGGTGAGTGTTTGATTTGCTCAAACGCTCCATCCATCATCCCCTTTTGTTTCGCTTTGTTCGCCCTAAGTTGGCAGGGTATGCTCAGACGTGAGTCCCTTGCTCACTTGGCCACTGGATTCAAGATAGCCTGGCTGATGAGGATTATGAATCCGAAAACGGTCCCAGTATGCTTGTTTCCGGTCCAGGGAAGACATGACTTGGCAGTTCGGCTGGACTGTTCCCATGAGGCACAGGGTCAGACTGATTTGCATATGGCCATGTCTGAACTGGGGTGGCTGAGTGAGCAAAAGAATGGTGATGGATTAAACTCAGATCAATTGACTTGGGGTGAGTGTTTGATTTGCTCAAAAGCTCAGTCCATCATCCCCTTTTGTTTCGCTTTGTTCGCCCTAAGTTGGCAGGGTATGCTCAGACGTGAGTCCCTTGCTCACTTGGCCACTGGATTCAAGATAGCCTGGTTGATGAGGATTATGAATCCGAAACCAGTCCCAGGATGCTTGTTTCCGGTCTAGGGAAGACATGGCTTGGCAGTTCGGCTTGACTGTTCCCATGAGGCACAGAGTCAGACTGATTTGCAAATGGCCATGTCTGAACTGGGATGGCTGTGTGAGCTAAAGAATGGTGATGGATTAAACCCAGATCAGTTGACTGGGGGTGAGTGTTTGATTTGCTCAAACTCTCTATCCATCATCCCCTTTTGTTTCGCTTTGTTCGCCCTAAGTTGGCAGGGTATGCTCAGACGTGAGTCCCTTGCTCACTTGGCCACTGGATTCAAGATTTCCTGGCTGATGAGGATTATGAATCCGAACCCGGTCCCAGGATGCTTGTTTCCAGTCCAGGGAAACATGGATTGGCAGTTAGGCTGGACTGTTCCCATGAGGCACAGGGTCAGACTGATTTGCAAATGGCCATGTCTGAACTGGGGTGGCTGAGTGAGCTAAAGAATGGTGATGGATTAAACCCAGATCAGTTGACTGGGGGTGAGTGTTTGATTTGCTCAAACGCTCCGTCCATCATCCCCTTTCGTTTCGCTTTGTTCGCCCTAAGTTGGCAGGGTATGCTCAGACATGAGTCCCTTGCTCACTTGGCCACTGGATTCAAGATAGCCTGGCTGATGAGGATCATGAATCCGAAACCGGTCCCAGGATGCTTGTTTCCGGTCCAGGGAAGACATGACTTGGCAGTTCGGCTGGACTGTTCCCATGAGGCACAGGGTCAGACTGATTTGCATATGGCCATGTCTGAACTGGGGTGGCTGAGTGAGCTAAAGAATGGTGATGGATTAAACCCAGATCAGTTGAATGGGGGTGAGTGTTTGATTTGCTCAAACTCTCTGTCCATCATCCCCTTTTGTTTCGCTTTGTTCGCCCTAAGATGGCAGGGTAGGCTCAGACGTGAGTCCCTTGCTCACTTGGCCACTGGATTCAAAATAGCCTGGCTGATGAGGATTATGAATCCGAAACCGGTCCCAGGATGCTTGTTTCTGGTCCAGGGCAGACATGGCTTGCCAGTTCGGCTGGACTGTTCCCATGAGGCACAGGGTCAGACTGATTTGCATATGGCCATGTCTGAACTGGGGTGGCTGAGTGAGCTAAAGAATGGTGATGGATTAAACCCAGATCAGTTGACTGGGGTGAGTGTTTGATTTGCTCAAACGCTCCGTCCATCATCCCCTTTTGTTTCGCTTTGTACGCCCTAAATTGGCAGAGTATGCTTGGACATGAGTCCCTTCCTCACTTGGCCACTGGATTCAAGATAGCCTGGATGATGAGGATTATGAATCCGAAACCGGTCCCAGGATGCTTGTTTCCGGTCAAGGGAAGACATGGCTTGGCAGTTTGGCTGGACTGTTCCCATGAGGCACAGGGTCAGACTGATTTGCATATGGCCATGTCTGAACTGGGGCGGCTGAGTGAGCTAAAGAATGGTGATGGATTAAACCCAGATCAGTTGACTGAGGGTGAGTGTTTGATTTGCTCAAACGCTCCATCCATCATCCCCTTTTGTTTCGCTTTGTTCGCCCTAAGTTGGCAGGGTATGCTCAGACGTGAGTCCCTTGCTCACTTGGCCACTGGATTCAAGATAGCCTGGCTGATGAGGATTATGAATCCGAAAACGGTCCCAGTATGCTTGTTTCCGGTCCAGGGAAGACATGACTTGGCAGTTCGGCTGGACTGTTCCCATGAGGCACAGGGTCAGACTGATTTGCCTATGGCCATGTCTGAACTGGGGTGGCTGAGTGAGCAAAAGAATGGTGATGGATTAAACTCAGATCAATTGACTGGGGGTGAGTGTTTGATTTGCTCAAAAGCTCGGTCCATCATCCCCTTTTGTTTCGCTTTGTTCGCCCTAAGTTGGCAGGGTATGCTCAGACGTGAGTCCCTTGCTCACTTGGCCACTGGATTCAAGATAGCCTGGCTGATGAGGATTATGAATCCGAAACCAGTCCCAGGATGCTTGTTTCCGGTCCAGGGAAGACATGGCTTGGCAGTTCGGCTTGACTGTTCCCATGAGGCACAGAGTCAGACTGATTTGCATATGGCCATGTCTGAACTGGGATGGCTGTGTGAGCTAAAGAATGGTGATGGATTAAACCCAGATCAGTTGACTGGGGGTGAGTGTTTGATTTGCTCAAACTCTCTATCCATCATCCCCTTTTGTTTCGCTTTGTTCGCCCTAAGTTGGCAGGGTATGCTCAGACGTGAGTCCCTTGATCACTTGGCCACTGGATTCAAGATAGCCTGGCTGATGAGGATTATGAATTCGAAACCGGTCCCAGGATGCTTGTTTCCGGTCCAGGGAAGACATGGCTTGCCAATTCGGCTGGACTGTTCCCATGAGGCACATGGTCAGACTGATTTGCATATGGCCATGTCTGAACTGTGGTGGCTGAGTGAGCTAAAGAATGGTGATGGATTAAACCCAGATCAGTTGACTGGGGGTGAGTGTTTGATTTGCTCAAACGCTCCGTCCATCATCCCCTTTTGTTTTGCTTTGTTCGCCCTAAGTTGGTAGGGTATGCTTGGACGTGAGTCCCTTGCTCACTTGGCCACTGGATTCAAGATAGCCTGGCTGATGAGGATTATGAATCCGAAACCGGTCCCAGGATGCTTGTTTCCGGTCCAGGGAAGACATGGCTTGGCAGTTCGGCTGGACTGTTCCCATGAGGCACAGGGTCAGACTGATTTGCATATGACCATGTCTGAACTGGAGTGGCTGAGTGAGCTAAAGAATGATGATGTATTAAACCCAGATCAGTTGACTGGGGGTGAATGTTTGATTTGCTCAAATGCTCCGTCCATCATCCCCATTTGTTTCACTTTGTTCGCCCTAAGTTGGCAGGGTATGCTCAGACGTGAGTCCCTTGCTCACTTGGCCACTGGATTCAAGATAGCCTGGCTAATGAGGATTATGAATCCAAAACCGGTCCCAGGATGCTTGTTTCCGGTCCTTGGAAGACCTGCCTTGGCAGTTCAGCTGGACTGTTCCCATGAGGCACAGGGTCAGACTGATTGGCATATGGCCATGTCTGAACTGGGGTGGCTGAGTCAGCTAAAGAATGGTGATGGATTAAGCCCAGATTAGTTGACTGGGGTGAGTGTTTGATTTGCTCAAACGCTCCGTCCATCATCCCCTTTTGTTTCGCTTTGTTCGCCCTAAGTTGGCAGGGTATGCTCAGACGTGAGTCCCTTGCTCACTTGGCCACTGGATTCAAGATTTCCTGGCTGATGAGGATTATGAATCCGAACCCGGTCCCAGGATGCTTGTTTCCAGTCCAGGGAAACATGGATTGGCAGTTCGGCTGGACTGTTCCCATGAGGCACAGGGTCAGACTGATTTGCAAATGGCCATGTCTGAACTGGGGTGGCTGAGTGAGCTAAAGAATGGTGATGGATTAAACCCAGATCAGTTGACTGGGGGTGAGTGTTTGATTTGCTCAAACGCTCCGTCCATCATCCCCTTTTGTTTCGCTTTGTTCGCCCTAAGTTGGCAGGGTATGCTCAGACATGAGTCCTTTGCTCACTTGGCCACTGGATTCAAGATAGCCTGGCTGATGAGGATCATGAATCCGAAACCGGTCCCAGGATGCTTGTTTCCGGTCCAGGGAAGACATGACTTGGCAGTTCGGCTGGACTGTTCCCATGAGGCACAGGGTCAGACTGATTTGCATATGGCCATGTCTGAACTGGGGTGGCTGAGTGAGCTAAAGAATGGTGATGGATTAAACCCAGATCAGTTGACTGGGGGTGAGTGTTTGATTTGCTCAAACTCTCTGTCCATCATCCCCTTTTGTTTCGCTTTGTTCGCCCTAAGATGGCAGGGTATGCTCAGACGTGAGTCCCTTGCTCACTTGGCCACTGGATTCAAAATAGCCTGGCTGATGAGGATTATGAATCCGAAACCGGTCCCAGGATGCTTGTTTCTGGTCCAGGGCAGACATGGCTTGCCAGTTCGGCTGGACTGTTCCCATGAGGCACAGGGTCAGACTGATTTGCATATGGCCATGTCTGAACTGGGGTGGCTGAGTGAGCTAAAGAATGGTGATGGATTAAACCCAGATCAGTTGACTGGGGGTGAGTGTTTGATTTGCTCAAACGCTCCGTCCATCATCCCCTTTTGTTTCGCTTTGTACGCCCTAAATTGGCAGGGTATGCTTGGACATGAGTCCCTTGCTCACTTGGCCACTGGATTCAAGATAGCCTGGATGATGAGGATTATGAATCCGAAACCGGTCCCAGGATGCTTGTTTCCGGTCAAGGGAAGACATGGCTTGGCAGTTTGGCTGGACTGTTCCCATGAGGCACAGGGTCAGACTGATTTGCATATGGAGATGTCTGAACTGGGGTGGCTGAGTGAGCTAAAGAATGGTGATGGATTAAACCCAGATCAGTTGACTGGGGGTGAGTGTTTGATTTGCTCAAACGCTCCATCCATCATCCCCTTTTGTTTCGCTTTGTTCGCCCTAAGTTGGCAGGGTATGCTCAGACGTGAGTCCCTTGCTCACTTGGCCACTGGATTCAAGATAGCCTGGCTGATGAGGATTATGAATCCGAAAACGGTCCCAGAATGCTTGTTTCCGGTCCAGGGAAGACATGACTTGGCAGTTCGGCTGGACTGTTCCCATGAGGCACAGGGTCAGACTGATTTGCATATGGCCATGTCTGAACTGGGGTGGCTGAGTCAGCTAAAGAATGGTGATGGATTAAGCCCAGATTAGTTGACTGGGGTGAGTGTTTGATTTGCTCAAACGCTCCGTCCATCATCCCCTTTTGTTTCGCTTTGTTCGCCGTAAGTTGGCAGGGTATGCTCAGACGTGAGTCCCTTGCTCACTTGGCCACTGGATTCAAGATTTCCTGGCTGATGAGGATTATGAATCCGAACCCGGTCCCAGGATGCTTGTTTCCAGTCCAGGGAAACATGGATTGGCAGTTCGGCTGGACTGTTCCCATGAGGCACAGGGTCAGACTGATTTGCAAATGGCCATGTCTGAACTGGGGTGGCTGAGTGAGCTAAAGAATGGTGATGGATTAAACCCAGATCAGTTGACTGGGGGTGAGTGTTTGATTTGCTCAATTGCTCCGTCCATCATCCCCTTTTGTTTCGCTTTGTTCGCCCTAAGTTGGCAGGGTATGCTCAGACATGAGTCCTTTGCTCACTTGGCCACTGGATTCAAGATAGCCTGGCTGATGAGGATCATGAATCCGAAACCGGTCCCAGGATGCTTGTTTCCGGTCCAGGGAAGACATGACTTGGCAGTTCGGCTGGACTGTTCCCATGAGGCACAGGGTCAGACTGATTTGCATATGGCCATGTCTGAACTGGGGTGGCTGAGTGAGCTAAAGAATGGTGATGGATTAAACCCAGATCAGTTGACTGGGGGTGAGTGTTTGATTTGCTCAAACTCTCTGTCCATCATCCCCTTTTGTTTCGCTTTGTTCGCCCTAAGATGGCAGGGTATGCTCAGACGTGAGTCCCTTGCTCACTTGGCCACTGGATTCAAAATAGCCTGGCTGATGAGGATTATGAATCCGAAACCGGTCCCAGGATGCTTGTTTCTGGTCCAGGGCAGACATGGCTTGCCAGTTCGGCTGGACTGTTCCCATGAGGCACAGGGTCAGACTGATTTGCATATGGCCATGTCTGAACTGGGGTGGCTGAGTGAGCTAAAGAATGGTGATGGATTAAACCCAGATCAGTTGACTGGGGGTGAGTGTTTGATTTGCTCAAACGCTCCGTCCATCATCCCCTTTTGTTTCGCTTTGTACGCCCTAAATTGGCAGGGTATGCTTGGACATGAGTCCCTTGCTCACTTGGCCACTGGATTCAAGATAGCCTGGATGATGAGGATTATGAATCCGAAACCGGTCCCAGGATGCTTGTTTCCAGTCAAGGGAAGACATGGCTTGGCAGTTTGGCTGGACTGTTCCCATGAGGCACAGGGTCAGACTGATTTGCATATGGAGATGTCTGAACTGGGGTGGCTGAGTGAGCTAAAGAATGGTGATGGATTAAACCCAGATCAGTTGACTGGGGGTGAGTGTTTGATTTGCTCAAACGCTCCATCCATCATCCCCTTTTGTTTCGCTTTGTTCGCCCTAAGTTGGCAGGGTATGCTCAGACGTGAGTCCCTTGCTCACTTGGCCACTGGATTCAAGATAGCCTGGCTGATGAGGATTATGAATCCGAAAACGGTCCCAGTATGCTTGTTTCCGGTCCAGGGAAGACATGACTTGGCAGTTCGGCTGGACTGTTCCCATGAGGCACAGGGTCAGACTGATTTGCATATGGCCATGTCTGAACTGGGGTGGCTGAGTGAGCAAAAGAATGGTGATGGATTAAACTCAGATCAATTGACTTGGGGTGAGTGTTTGATTTGCTCAAAAGCTCAGTCCATCATCCCCTTTTGTTTCGCTTTGTTCGCCCTAAGTTGGCAGGGTATGCTCAGACGTGAGTCCCTTGCTCACTTGGCCACTGGATTCAAGATAGCCTGGTTGATGAGGATTATGAATCCGAAACCAGTCCCAGGATGCTTGTTTCCGGTCCAGGGAAGACATGGCTTGGCAGTTCGGCTTGACTGTTCCCATGAGGCACAGAGTCAGACTGATTTGCAAATGGCCATGTCTGAACTGGGATGGCTGTGTGAGCTAAAGAATGGTGATGGATTAAACCCAGATCAGTTGACTGGGGGTGAGTGTTTGATTTGCTCAAACTCTCTATCCATCATCCCCTTTTGTTTCGCTTTGTTCGCCCTAAGTTGGCAGGGTATGCTCAGACGTGAGTCCCTTGATCACTTGGCCACTGGATTCAAGATAGCCTGGCTGATGAGGATTATGAATTCGAAACCGGTCCCAGGATGCTTGTTTCCGGTCCAGGGAAGACATGGCTTGCCAATTCGGCTGGACTGTTCCCATGAGGCACATGGTCAGACTGATTTGCATATGGCCATGTCTGAACTGTGGTGGCTGAGTGAGCTAAAGAATGGTGATGGATTAAACCCAGATCAGTTGACTGGGGGTGAGTGTTTGATTTGCTCAAACGCTCCGTCCATCATCCCCTTTTGTTTTGCTTTGTTCGCCCTAAGTTGGTAGGGTATGCTTGGACGTGAGTCCCTTGCTCACTTGGCCACTGGATTCAAGATAGCCTGGCTGATGAGGATTATGAATCTGAAACCGGTCCCTGGATGCTTGTTTCCGGTCAAGGGAAGACATGGCTTGGCAGTTCGGCTGGACTGTTCCCATGAGGCACAGGGTCAGACTGATTTGCATATGGCCATGCCTGAACTGGGGTGGCTGAGTGAGCTAAAGAATGGTGATGGATTAAACCCAGATCAGTTGACTGGGGGTGAGTGTTTGATTTGCTCAAACGCTCCATCCATCATCCCCTTTTGTTTCGCTTTGTTCGCCCTAAGTTGGCAGGGTATGCTCAGACGTGAGTCCCTTGCTCACTTGGCCACTGGATTCAAGATAGCCTGGCTAATGAGGATTATGAATCTGAAACCGGTCCCAGGATGCTTGTTTCCGGTCCTTGGAAGACATGCCTTGGCAGTTCAGCTGGACTGTTCCCATGAGGCACAGGGTCAGACTGATTGGCATATGGCCATGTCTGAACTGGGGTGGCTGAGTCAGCTAAAGAATGGTGATGGATTAAACCCAGATCAGTTGACTGGGGGTGAGTGTTTGATTTGCTCAAACGCTCCGTCCATCATCCCCTTTTGTTTCGCTTTGTTCGCCCTAAGTTGGCAGGGTATGCTCAGACGTGAGTCCCTTGCTCACTTGGCCACTGGATTCAAGATTTCCTGGCTGATGAGGATTATGAATCCGAACCCGGTCCCAGGATGCTTGTTTCCAGTCCAGGGAAACATGGATTGGCAGTTCGGCTGGACTGTTCCCATGAGGCACAGGGTCAGACTGATTTGCAAATGGCCATGTCTGAACTGGGGTGGCTGAGTGAGCTAAAGAATGGTGATGGATTAAACCCAGATCACTTGACTGGGGGTGAGTGTTTGATTTGCTCAAACGCTCCGTCCATCATCCCCTTTTGTTTCGCTTTGTTCGCCCTAAGTTGGCAGGGTATGCTCAGACATGAGTCCCTTGCTCACTTGGCCACTGGATTCAAGATAGCCTGGCTGATGAGGATCATGAATCCGAAACCGGTCCCAGGATGCTTGTTTCCGGTCCAGGGAAGACATGACTTGGCAGTTCGGCTGGACTGTTCCCATGAGGCACAGGGTCAGACTGATTTGCATATGGCCATGTCTGAACTGGGGTGGCTGAGTGAGCTAAAGAATGGTGATGGATTAAACCCAGATCAGTTGACTGGGGGTGAGTGTTTGATTTGCTCAAACTCTCTGTCCATCATCCCCTTCTGTTTCGCTTTGTTCGCCCTAAGATGGCAGGGTATGCTCAGACGTGAGTCCCTTGCTCACTTGGCCACTGGATTCAAAATAGCCTGGCTGATGAGGATTATGAATCCGAAACCGGTCCCAGGATGCTTGTTTCTGGTCCAGGGCAGACATGGCTTGCCAGTTCGGCTGGACTGTTCCCATGAGGCACAGGGTCAGACTGATTTGCATATGGCCATGTCTGAACTGGGGTGGCTGAGTGAGCTATAGAATGGTGATGGATTAAACCCAGATCAGTTGACTGGGGGTGAGTGTTTGATTTGCTCAAACGCTCCGTCCATCATCCCCTTTTGTTTCGCTTTGTACGCCCTATATTGGCAGGGTATGCTTGGACATGAGTCCCTTGCTCACTTGGCCACTGGATTCAAGATAGCCTGGATGATGAGGATTATGAATCCGAAACCGGTCCCAGGATGCTTGTTTCCGGTCAAGGGAAGACATGGCTTGGCAGTTTGGCTGGACTGTTCCCATGAGGCACAGGGTCAGACTGATTTGCATATGGCCATGTCTGAACTGGGGTGGCTGAGTGAGCTAAAGAATGGTGATGGATTAAACCCAGATCAGTTGACTGGGGGTGAGTGTTTGATTTGCTCAAACGCTCCATCCATCATCCCCTTTTGTTTCGCTTTGTTCGCCCTAAGTTGGCAGGGTATGCTCAGACGTGAGTCCCTTGCTCACTTGGCCACTGGATTCAAGATAGCCTGGCTGATGAGGATTATGAATCCGAAAACGGTCCCAGTATGCTTGTTTCCGGTCCAGGGAAGACATGACTTGGCAGTTCGGCTGGACTGTTCCCATGAGGCACAGGGTCAGACTGATTTGCATATGGCCATGTCTGAACTGGGGTGGCTGAGTGAGCAAAAGAATGGTGATGGATTAAACTCAGATCAATTGACTGGGGGTGAGTGTTTGATTTGCTCAAAAGCTCAGTCCATCATCCCCTTTTGTTTCGCTTTGTTCGCCCTAAGTTGGCAGGGTATGCTCAGACGTGAGTCCCTTGCTCACTTGGCCACTGGATTCAAGATAGCCTGGCTGATGAGGATTATGAATCCGAAACCAGTCCCAGGATGCTTGTTTCCGGTCCAGGGAAGACATGACTTGGCAGTTCGGCTTGACTGTTCCCATGAGGCACAGAGTCAGACTGATTTGCATATGGCCATGTCTGAACTGGGATGGCTGTGTGAGCTAAAGAATGGTGATGGATTAAACCCAGATCAGTTGACTGGGGGTGAGTGTTTTATTTGCTCAAACGCTCCGTCCATCATCCCCTTTTGTTTCGCTTTGTTCGCCCTAAGTTGGCAGGGTATGCTCAGACGTGAGTCCCTTGCTCACTTGGCCACTGGATTCAAGATTTCCTGGCTGATGAGGATTATGAATCCGAACCCGGTCCCAGGATGCTTGTTTCCAGTCCAGGGAAACATGGATTGGCAGTTCGGCTGGACTGTTCCCATGAGGCACAGGGTCAGACTGATTTGCAAATGGCCATGTCTGAACTGGGGTGGCTGAGTGAGCTAAAGAATGGTGATGGATTAAACCCAGATCACTTGACTGGGGGTGAGTGTTTGATTTGCTCAAACGCTCCGTCCATCATCCCCTTTTGTTTCGCTTTGTTCGCCCTAAGTTGGCAGGGTATGCTCAGACATGAGTCCCTTGCTCACTTGGCCACTGGATTCAAGATAGCCTGGCTGATGAGGATCATGAATCCGAAACCGGTCCCAGGATGCTTGTTTCCGGTCTAGGGAAGACATGACTTGGCAGTTCGGCTGGACTGTTCCCATGAGGCACAGGGTCAGACTGATTTGCATATGGCCATGTCTGAACTGGGGTGGCTGAGTGAGCTAAAGAATGGTGATGGATTAAACCCAGATCAGTTGACTGGGGGTGAGTGTTTGATTTGCTCAAACTCTCTGTCCATCACCCCCTTTTGTTTCGCTTTGTTCGCCCTAAGATGGCAGGGTATGCTCAGACGTGAGTCCCTTGCTCACTTGGCCACTGGATTCAAAATAGCCTGGCTGATGGAGATTATGAATCCGAAACCGGTCCCAGGATGCTTGTTTCTGGTCCAGGGCAGACATGGCTTGCCAGTTCGGCTGGACTGTTCCCATGAGGCACAGGGTCAGACTGATTTGCATATGGCCATGTCTGAACTGGGGTGGCTGAGTGAGCTAAAGAATGGTGATGGATTAAACCCAGATCAGTTGACTGGGGGTGAGTGTTTGATTTGCTCAAACGCTCCGTCCATCATCCCCTTTTGTTTCGCTTTGTACGCCCTATATTGGCAGGGTATGCTTGGACATGAGTCCCTTGCTCACTTGGCCACTGGATTCAAGATAGCATGGATGATGAGGATTATGAATCCGAAACCGGTCCCAGGATGCTTGTTTCCGGTCAAGGGAAGACATGGCTTGGCAGTTTGGCTGGACTGTTTCCATGAGGCACAGGGTCAGACTGATTTGCATATGGCCATGTCTGAACTGGGGTGGCTGAGTGAGCTAAAGAATGGTGATGGATTAAACCCAGATCAGTTGACTGGGGGTGAGTGTTTGATTTGCTCAAACGCTCCATCCATCATCCCCTTTTGTTTCGCTTTGTTCGCCCTAAGTTGGCAGGGTATGCTCAGACGTGAGTCCCTTGCTCACTTGGCCACTGGATTCAAGATAGCCTGGCTGATGAGGATTATGAATCCGAAAACGGTCCCAGTATGCTTGTTTCCGGTCCAGGGAAGACATGACTTGGCAGTTCGGCTGGACTGTTCCCATGAGGCACAGGGTCAGACTGATTTGCATATGGCCATGTCTGAACTGGGGTGGCTGAGTGAGCAAAAGAATGGTGATGGATTAAACTCAGATCAATTGACTGGGGGTGAGTGTTTGATTTGCTCAAAAGCTCAGTCCATCATCCCCTTTTGTTTCGCTTTGTTCGCCCTAACTTCGCAGGGTATGCTCAGACGTGAGTCCCTTGCTCACTTGGCCACTGGATTCAAGATAGCCTGGCTGATGAGGATTATGAATCCGAAACCAGTCCCAGGATGCTTGTTTCCGGTCCAGGGAAGACATGGCTTGGCAGTTCGGCTTGACTGTTCCCATGAGGCACAGAGTCAGACTGATTTGCATATGGCCATGTCTGAACTGGGATGGCTGTGTGAGCTAAAGAATGGTGATGGATTAAACCCAGATCAGTTGACTGGG
Organism: Lissotriton vulgaris; assembly: GCF_964263255.1. Taxonomy (NCBI): domain Eukaryota; kingdom Metazoa; phylum Chordata; class Amphibia; order Caudata; family Salamandridae; genus Lissotriton; species Lissotriton vulgaris. The sequence goes on along the minus strand of NW_028246779.1, from coordinate 259,746 downwards.
GGTGAGTGTTTGATTTGCTCAAACTCTCTATCCATCATCCCCTTTTGTTTCGCTTTGTTCGCCCTAAGTTGGCAGGGTATGCTCAGACGTGAGTCCCTTGATCACTTGGCCACTGGATTCAAGATAGCCTGGCTGATGAGGATTATGAATTCGAAACCGGTCCCAGGATGCTTGTTTCCGGTCCAGGGAAGACATGGCTTGCCAATTCGGCTGGACTGTTCCCATGAGGCACATGGTCAGACTGATTTGCATATGGCCATGTCTGAACTGTGGTGGCTGAGTGAGCTAAAGAATGGTGATGGATTAAACCCAGATCAGTTGACTGGGGGTGAGTGTTTGATTTGCTCAAACGCTCCGTCCATCATCCCCTTTTGTTTTGCTTTGTTCACCCTAAGTTGGTAGGGTATGCTTGGACGTGAGTCCCTTGCTCACTTGGCCACTGGATTCAAGATAGCCTGGCTGATGAGGATTATGAATCTGAAACCGGTCCCTGGATGCTTGTTTCCGGTCAAGGGAAGACATGGCTTGGCAGTTCGGCTGGACTGTTCCCATGAGGCACAGGGTCAGACTGATTTGCATATGGCCATGCCTGAACTGGGGTGGCTGAGTGAGCTAAAGAATGGTGATGGATTAAACCCAGATCAGTTGACTGGGGGTGAGTGTTTGATTTGCTCAAACGCTCCGTCCATCATCCCCTTTTGTTTCGCTTTGTTCGCCCTACGTTGGCAGGGTATGCTCAGACGTGAGTCCCTTGCTCACTTGGCCACTGGATTCAAGATAGCCTGGCTAATGAGGATTATGAATCCGAAACCGGTCCCAGGATGCTTGTTTCCGGTCCTTGGAAGACATGCCTTGGCAGTTCAGCTGGACTGTTCCCATGAGGCACAGGGTCAGACTGATTGGCATATGGCCATGTCTGAACTGGGGTGGCTGAGTCAGCTAAAGAATGGTGATGGATTAAACCCAGATCAGTTGACTGGGGGTGAGTGTTTGATTTGCTCAAACGCTCCGTCCATCATCCCCTTTTGTTTCGCTTTGTTCGCCCTAAGTTGGCAGGATATGCTCAGACGTGAGTCCCTTGCTCACTTGGCCACTGGGTTCAAGATTTCCTGGCTGATGAGGATTATGAATCCGAACCCGGTCCCAGGATGCTTGTTTCCAGTCCAGGGAAACATGGATTGGCAGTTAGGCTGGACTGTTCCCATGAGGCACAGGGTCAGACTGATTTGCAAATGGCCATGTCTGAACTGGGGTGGCTGAGTGAGCTAAAGAATGGTGATGGATTAAACCCAGATCAGTTGACTGGGGGTGAGTGCTTGATTTGCTCAAACGCTCCGTCCATCATCCCCTTTTGTTTCGCTTTGTTCGCCCTAAGTTGGCAGGGTATGCTCAGACATGAGTCCCTTGCTCACTTGGCCACTGGATTCAAGATAGCCTGGCTGATGAGGATCATGAATCCGAAACCGGTCCCAGGATGCTTGTTTCCGGTCCAGGGAAGACATGACTTGGCAGTTCGGCTGGACTGTTCCCATGAGGCACAGGGTCAGACTGATTTGCATATGGCCATGTCTGAACTGGGGTGGCTGAGTGAGCTAAAGAATGGTGATGGTATAAACCCAGATCAGTTGACTGGGGGTGAGTGTTTGATTTGCTCAAACTCTCTGTCCATCATCCCCTTTTGTTTCGCTTTGTTCGCCCTAAGATGGCAGGGTATGCTCAGACGTGAGTCCCTTGCTCACTTGGCCACTGGATTCAAAATAGCCTGGCTGATGAGGATTATGAATCCGAAACCGGTCCCAGGATGCTTGTTTCTGGTCCAGGGCAGACATGGCTTGCCAGTTCGGCTGGACTGTTCCCATGAGGCACAGGGTCAGACTGATTTGCATATGGCCATGTCTGAACTGGGGTGGCTGAGTGAGCTAAAGAATGGTGATGGATTAAACCCAGATCAGTTGACTGGGGGTGAGTGTTTGATTTGCTCAAACGCTCCGTCCATCATCCCCTTTTGTTTCGCTTTGTACGCCCTAAATTGGCAGGGTATGCTTGGACATGAGTCCCTTCCTCACTTGGCCACTGGATTCAAGATAGCCTGGATGATGAGGATTATGAATCCGAAACCGGTCCCAGGATGCTTGTTTCCGGTCAAGGGAAGACATGGCTTGGCAGTTTGGCTGGACTGTTCCCATGAGGCACAGGGTCAGACTGATTTGCATATGGCCATGTCTGAACTGGGGTGGCTGAGTGAGCTAAAGAATGGTGATGGATTAAACCCAGATCAGTTGACTGGGGGTGAGTGTTTGATTTGCTCAAACGCTCCATCCATCATCCCCTTTTGTTTCGCTTTGTTCGCCCTAAGTTGGCAGGGTATGCTCAGACGTGAGTCCCTTGCTCACTTGGCCACTGGATTCAAGATAGCCTGGCTGATGAGGATTATGAATCCGAAAACGGTCCCAGTATGCTTGTTTCCGGTCCAGGGAAGACATGACTTGGCAGTTCGGCTGGACTGTTCCCATGAGGCACAGGGTCAGACTGATTTGCATATGGTCATGTCTGAACTGGGGTGGCTGAGTGAGCTAAAGAATGGTGATGGATTAAACCCAGATCAGTTGACTGGGGGTGAGTGTTTGATTTGCTCAAACTCTCTATCCATCATCCCCTTTTGTTTCGCTTTGTTCGCCCTAAGTTGGCAGGGTATGCTCAGACGTGAGTCCCTTGATCACTTGGCCACTGGATTCAAGATAGCCTGGCTGATGAGGATTATGAATTCGAAACCGGTCCCAGGATGCTTGTTTCCGGTCCAGGGAAGACATGGCTTGCCAATTCGGCTGGACTGTTCCCATGAGGCACATGGTCAGACTGATTTGCATATGGCCATGTCTGAACTGTGGTGGCTGAGTGAGCTAAAGAATGGTGATGGATTAAACCCAGATCAGTTGACTGGGGGTGAGTGTTTGATTTGCTCAAACGCTCCGTCCATCATCCCCTTTTGTTTTGCTTTGTTCGCCCTAAGTTGGTAGGGTATGCTTGGACGTGAGTCCCTTGCTCACTTGGCCACTGGATTCAAGATAGCCTGGCTGATGAGGATTATGAATCTGAAACCGGTCCCTGGATGCTTGTTTCCGGTCAAGGGAAGACATGGCTTGGCAGTTCGGCTGGACTGTTCCCATGAGGCACAGGGTCAGACTGATTTGCATATGGCCATGCCTGAACTGGGGTGGCTGAGTGAGCTAAAGAATGGTGATGGATTAAACCCAGATCAGTTGACTGGGGGTGAGTGTTTGATTTGCTCAAACGCTCCGTCCATCATCCCCTTTTGTTTCGCTTTGTTCGCCCTAAGTTGGCAGGGTATGCTCAGACGTGAGTCCCTTGCTCACTTGGCCACTGGATTCAAGATAGCCTGGCTAATGAGGATTATGAATCTGAAACCGGTCCCAGGATGCTTGTTTCCGGTCCTTGGAAGACATGCCTTGGCAGTTCAGCTGGACTGTTCCCATGAGGCACAGGGTCAGACTGATTGGCATATGGCCATGTCTGAACTGGGGTGGCTGAGTCAGCTAAAGAATGGTGATGGATTAAACCCAGATCAGTTGACTGGGGGTGAGTGTTTGATTTGCTCAAACGCTCCGTCCATCATCCCCTTTTGTTTCGCTTTGTTCGCCCTAAGTTGGCAGGGTATGCTCAGACGTGAGTCCCTTGCTCACTTGGCCACTGGATTCAAGATTTCCTGGCTGATGAGGATTATGAATCCGAACCCGGTCCCAGGATGCTTGTTTCCAGTCCAGGGAAACATGGATTGGCAGTTCGGCTGGACTGTTCCCATGAGGCACAGGGTCAGACTGATTTGCAAATGGCCATGTCTGAACTGGGGTGGCTGAGTGAGCTAAAGAATGGTGATGGATTAAACCCAGATCACTTGACTGGGGGTGAGTGTTTGATTTGCTCAAACGCTCCGTCCATCATCCCCTTTTGTTTCGCTTTGTTCGCCCTAAGTTGGCAGGGTATGCTCAGACATGAGTCCCTTGCTCACTTGGCCACTGGATTCAAGATAGCCTGGCTGATGAGGATCATGAATCCGAAACCGGTCCCAGGATGCTTGTTTCCGGTCCAGGGAAGACATGACTTGGCAGTTCGGCTGGACTGTTCCCATGAGGCACAGGGTCAGACTGATTTGCATATGGCCATGTCTGAACTGGGGTGGCTGAGTGAGCTAAAGAATGGTGATGGATTAAACCCAGATCAGTTGACTGGGGGTGAGTGTTTGATTTGCTCAAACTCTCTGTCCATCATCCCCTTCTGTTTCGCTTTGTTCGCCCTAAGATGGCAGGGTATGCTCAGACGTGAGTCCCTTGCTCACTTGGCCACTGGATTCAAAATAGCCTGGCTGATGAGGATTATGAATCCGAAACCGGTCCCAGGATGCTTGTTTCTGGTCCAGGGCAGACATGGCTTGCCAGTTCGGCTGGACTGTTCCCATGAGGCACAGGGTCAGACTGATTTGCATATGGCCATGTCTGAACTGGGGTGGCTGAGTGAGCTATAGAATGGTGATGGATTAAACCCAGATCATTTGACTGGGGGTGAGTGTTTGATTTGCTCAAACGCTCCGTCCATCATCCCCTTTTGTTTCGCTTTGTACGCCCTATATTGGCAGGGTATGCTTGGACATGAGTCCCTTGCTCACTTGGCCACTGGATTCAAGATAGCCTGGATGATGAGGATTATGAATCCGAAACCGGTCCCAGGATGCTTGTTTCCGGTCAAGGGAAGACATGGCTTGGCAGTTTGGCTGGACTGTTCCCATGAGGCACAGGGTCAGACTGATTTGCATATGGCCATGTCTGAACTGGGGTGGCTGAGTGAGCTAAAGAATGGTGATGGATTAAACCCAGATCAGTTGACTGGGGGTGAGTGTTTGATTTGCTCAAACGCTCCATCCATCATCCCCTTTTGTTTCGCTTTGTTCGCCCTAAGTTGGCAGGGTATGCTCAGACGTGAGTCCCTTGCTCACTTGGCCACTGGATTCAAGATAGCCTGGCTGATGAGGATTATGAATCCGAAAACGGTCCCAGTATGCTTGTTTCCGGTCCAGGGAAGACATGACTTGGCAGTTCGGCTGGACTGTTCCCATGAGGCACAGGGTCAGACTGATTTGCATATGGCCATGTCTGAACTGGGGTGGCTGAGTGAGCAAAAGAATGGTGATGGATTAAACTCAGATCAATTGACTGGGGGTGAGTGTTTGATTTGCTCAAAAGCTCAGTCCATCATCCCCTTTTGTTTCGCTTTGTTCGCCCTAAGTTGGCAGGGTATGCTCAGACGTGAGTCCCTTGCTCACTTGGCCACTGGATTCAAGATAGCCTGGCTGATGAGGATTATGAATCCGAAACCAGTCCCAGGATGCTTGTTTCCGGTCCAGGGAAGACATGACTTGGCAGTTCGGCTTGACTGTTCCCATGAGGCACAGAGTCAGACTGATTTGCATATGGCCATGTCTGAACTGGGATGGCTGTGTGAGCTAAAGAATGGTGATGGATTAAACCCAGATCAGTTGACTGGGGGTGAGTGTTTTATTTGCTCAAACGCTCCGTCCATCATCCCCTTTTGTTTCGCTTTGTTCGCCCTAAGTTGGCAGGGTATGCTCAGACGTGAGTCCCTTGCTCACTTGGCCACTGGATTCAAGATTTCCTGGCTGATGAGGATTATGAATCCGAACCCGGTCCCAGGATGCTTGTTTCCAGTCCAGGGAAACATGGATTGGCAGTTCGGCTGGACTGTTCCCATGAGGCACAGGGTCAGACTGATTTGCAAATGGCCATGTCTGAACTGGGGTGGCTGAGTGAGCTAAAGAATGGTGATGGATTAAACCCAGATCACTTGACTGGGGGTGAGTGTTTGATTTGCTCAAACGCTCCGTCCATCATCCCCTTTTGTTTCGCTTTGTTCGCCCTAAGTTGGCAGGGTATGCTCAGACATGAGTCCCTTGCTCACTTGGCCACTGGATTCAAGATAGCCTGGCTGATGAGGATCATGAATCCGAAACCGGTCCCAGGATGCTTGTTTCCGGTCTAGGGAAGACATGACTTGGCAGTTCGGCTGGACTGTTCCCATGAGGCACAGGGTCAGACTGATTTGCATATGGCCATGTCTGAACTGGGGTGGCTGAGTGAGCTAAAGAATGGTGATGGATTAAACCCAGATCAGTTGACTGGGGGTGAGTGTTTGATTTGCTCAAACTCTCTGTCCATCACCCCCTTTTGTTTCGCTTTGTTCGCCCTAAGATGGCAGGGTATGCTCAGACGTGAGTCCCTTGCTCACTTGGCCACTGGATTCAAAATAGCCTGGCTGATGGAGATTATGAATCCGAAACCAGTCCCAGGATGCTTGTTTCTGGTCCAGGGCAGACATGGCTTGCCAGTTCGGCTGGACTGTTCCCATGAGGCACAGGGTCAGACTGATTTGCATATGGCCATGTCTGAAGTGGGGTGGCTGAGTGAGCTAAAGAATGGTGATGGATTAAACCCAGATCAGTTGACTGGGGGTGAGTGTTTGATTTGCTCAAACGCTCCGTCCATCATCCCCTTTTGTTTCGCTTTGTACGCCCTATATTGGCAGGGTATGCTTGGACATGAGTCCCTTGCTCACTTGGCCACTGGATTCAAGATAGCATGGATGATGAGGATTATGAATCCGAAACCGGTCCCAGGATGCTTGTTTCCGGTCAAGGGAAGACATGGCTTGGCAGTTTGGCTGGACTGTTCCCATGAGGCACAGGGTCAGACTGATTTGCATATGGCCATGTCTGAACTGGGGTGGCTGAGTGAGCTAAAGAATGGTGATGGATTAAACCCAGATCAGTTGACTGGGGGTGAGTGTTTGATTTGCTCAAACGCTCCATCCATCATCCCCTTTTGTTTCGCTTTGTTCGCCCTAAGTTGGCAGGGTATGCTCAGACGTGAGTCCCTTGCTCACTTGGCCACTGGATTCAAGATAGCCTGGCTGATGAGGATTATGAATCCGAAAACGGTCCCAGTATGCTTGTTTCCGGTCCAGGGAAGACATGACTTGGCAGTTCGGCTGGACTGTTCCCATGAGGCACAGGGTCAGACTGATTTGCATATGGCCAGGTCTGAACTGGGGTGGCTGAGTGAGCAAAAGAATGGTGATGGATTAAACTCAGATCAATTGACTGGGGGTGAGTGTTTGATTTGCTCAAAAGCTCAGTCCATCATCCCCTTTTGTTTCGCTTTGTTCGCCCTAACTTCGCAGGGTATGCTCAGACGTGAGTCCCTTGCTCACTTGGCCACTGGATTCAAGATAGCCTGGCTGATGAGGATTATGAATCCGAAACCAGTCCCAGGATGCTTGTTTCCGGTCCAGGGAAGACATGGCTTGGCAGTTCGGCTTGACTGTTCCCATGAGGCACAGAGTCAGACTGATTTGCATATGGCCATGTCTGAACTGGGATGGCTGTGTGAGCTAAAGAATGGTGATGGATTAAACCCAGATCAGTTGACTGGGGGTGAGTGTTTGATTTGCTCAAACTCTCTATCCATCATCCCCTTTTGTTTCGCTTTGTTCGCCCTAAGTTGGCAGGGTATGCTCAGACGTGAGTCCCTTGATCACTTGGCCACTGGATTCAAGATAGCCTGGCTGATGAGGATTATGAATTCGAAACCGGTCCCAGGATGCTTGTTTCCGGTCCAGGGAAGACATGGCTTGCCAATTCGGCTGGACTGTTCCCATGAGGCACATGGTCAGACTGATTTGCATATGGCCATGTCTGAACTGTGGTGGCTGAGTGAGCTAAAGAATGGTGATGGATTAAACCCAGATCAGTTGACTGGGGGTGAGTGTTTGATTTGCTCAAACGCTCCGTCCATCATCCCCTTTTGTTTTGCTTTGTTCACCCTAAGTTGGTAGGGTATGCTTGGACGTGAGTCCCTTGCTCACTTGGCCACTGGATTCAAGATAGCCTGGCTGATGAGGATTATGAATCTGAAACCGGTCCCTGGATGCTTGTTTCCGGTCAAGGGAAGACATGGCTTGGCAGTTCGGCTGGACTGTTCCCATGAGGCACAGGGTCAGACTGATTTGCATATGGCCATGCCTGAACTGGGGTGGCTGAGTGAGCTAAAGAATGGTGATGGATTAAACCCAGATCAGTTGACTGGGGGTGAGTGTTTGATTTGCTCAAACGCTCCGTCCATCATCCCCTTTTGTTTCGCTTTGTTCGCCCTACGTTGGCAGGGTATGCTCAGACGTGAGTCCCTTGCTCACTTGGCCACTGGATTCAAGATAGCCTGGCTAATGAGGATTATGAATCCGAAACCGGTCCCAGGATGCTTGTTTCCGGTCCTTGGAAGACATGCCTTGGCAGTTCAGCTGGACTGTTCCCATGAGGCACAGGGTCAGACTGATTGGCATATGGCCATGTCTGAACTGGGGTGGCTGAGTCAGCTAAAGAATGGTGATGGATTAAACCCAGATCAGTTGACTGGGGGTGAGTGTTTGATTTGCTCAAACGCTCCGTCCATCATCCCCTTTTGTTTCGCTTTGTTCGCCCTAAGTTGGCAGGATATGCTCAGACGTGAGTCCCTTGCTCACTTGGCCACTGGGTTCAAGATTTCCTGGCTGATGAGGATTATGAATCCGAACCCGGTCCCAGGATGCTTGTTTCCAGTCCAGGGATACATGGATTGGCAGTTAGGCTGGACTGTTCCCATGAGGCACAGGGTCAGACTGATTTGCAAATGGCCATGTCTGAACTGGGGTGGCTGAGTGAGCTAAAGAATGGTGATGGATTAAACCCAGATCAGTTGACTGGGGGTGAGTGCTTGATTTGCTCAAACGCTCCGTCCATCATCCCCTTTTGTTTCGCTTTGTTCGCCCTAAGTTGGCAGGGTATGCTCAGACATGAGTCCCTTGCTCACTTGGCCACTGGATTCAAGATAGCCTGGCTGATGAGGATCATGAATCCGAAACCGGTCCCAGGATGCTTGTTTCCGGTCCAGGGAAGACATGACTTGGCAGTTCGGCTGGACTGTTCCCATGAGGCACAGGGTCAGACTGATTTGCATATGGCCATGTCTGAACTGGGGTGGCTGAGTGAGCTAAAGAATGGTGATGGTATAAACCCAGATCAGTTGACTGGGGGTGAGTGTTTGATTTGCTCAAACTCTCTGTCCATCATCCCCTTTTGTTTCGCTTTGTTCGCCCTAAGATGGCAGGGTATGCTCAGACGTGAGTCCCTTGCTCACTTGGCCACTGGATTCAAAATAGCCTGGCTGATGAGGATTATGAATCCGAAACCGGTCCCAGGATGCTTGTTTCTGGTCCAGGGCAGACATGGCTTGCCAGTTCGGCTGGACTGTTCCCATGAGGCACAGGGTCAGACTGATTTGCATATGGCCATGTCTGAACTGGGGTGGCTGAGTGAGCTAAAGAATGGTGATGGATTAAACCCAGATCAGTTGACTGGGGGTGAGTGTTTGATTTGCTCAAACGCTCCGTCCATCATCCCCTTTTGTTTCGCTTTGTACGCCCTAAATTGGCAGGGTATGCTTGGACATGAGTCCCTTCCTCACTTGGCCACTGGATTCAAGATAGCCTGGATGATGAGGATTATGAATCCGAAACCGGTCCCAGGATGCTTGTTTCCGGTCAAGGGAAGACATGGCTTGGCAGTTTGGCTGGACTGTTCCCATGAGGCACAGGGTCAGACTGATTTGCATATGGCCATGTCTGAACTGGGGTGGCTGAGTGAGCTAAAGAATGGTGATGGATTAAACCCAGATCAGTTGACTGGGGGTGAGTGTTTGATTTGCTCAAACGCTCCATCCATCATCCCCTTTTGTTTCGCTTTGTTCGCCCTAAGTTGGCAGGGTATGCTCAGACGTGAGTCCCTTGCTCACTTGGCCACTGGATTCAAGATAGCCTGGCTGATGAGGATTATGAATCCGAAAACGGTCCCAGTATGCTTGTTTCCGGTCCAGGGAAGACATGACTTGGCAGTTCGGCTGGACTGTTCCCATGAGGCACAGGGTCAGACTGATTTGCCTATGGCCATGTCTGAACTGGGGTGGCTGAGTGAGCAAAAGAATGGTGATGGATTAAACTCAGATCAATTGACTGGGGGTGAGTGTTTGATTTGCTCAAAAGCTCAGTCCATCATCCCCTTTTGTTTCGCTTTGTTCGCCCTAAGTTGGCAGGGTATGCTCAGACGTGAGTCCCTTGCTCACTTGGCCACTGGATTCAAGATAGCCTGGCTGATGAGGATTATGAATCCGAAACCAGTCCCAGGATGCTTGTTTCCGGTCCAGGGAAGACATGGCTTGGCAGTTCGGCTTGACTGTTCCCATGAGGCACAGAGTCAGACTGATTTGCATATGGCCATGTCTGAACTGGGATGGCTGTGTGAGCTAAAGAATGGTGATGGATTAAACCCAGATCAGTTGACTGGGGGTGAGTGTTTGATTTGCTCAAACTCTCTATCCATCATCCCCTTTTGTTTCGCTTTGTTCGCCCTAAGTTGGCAGGGTATGCTCAGACGTGAGTCCCTTGATCACTTGGCCACTGGATTCAAGATAGCCTGGCTGATGAGGATTATGAATTCGAAACCGGTCCCAGGATGCTTGTTTTCGGTCCAGGGAAGACATGGCTTGCCAATTCGGCTGGACTGTTCCCATGAGGCACATGGTCAGACTGATTTGCATATGGCCATGTCTGAACTGTGGTGGCTGAGTGAGCTAAAGAATGGTGATGGATTAAACCCAGATCAGTTGACTGGGGGTGAGTGTTTGATTTGCTCAAACGCTCCATCCATCATCCCCTTTTGTTTCGCTTTGTTCGCCCTAAGTTGGCAGGGTATGCTCAGACGTGAGTCCCTTGCTCACTTGGCCACTGGATTCAAGATAGCCTGGCTGATGAGGATTATGAATCCGAAACCGGTCCCAGGATGCTTGTTTCCGGTCCAGGGAAGACATGGCTTGGCAGTTCGGCTGGACTGTTCCCATGAGGCACAGGGTCAGACTGATTTGCATATGACCATGTCTGAACTGGAGTGGCTGAGTGAGCTAAAGAATGATGATGTATTAAACCCAGATCAGTTGACTGGGGGTGAATGTTTGATTTGCTCAAATGCTCCATCCATCATCCCCATTTGTTTCACTTTGTTCGCTCTAAGTTGGCAGGGTATGCTCAGACGTGAGTCCCTTGCTCACTTGGCCTCTGGATTCAAGATAGCCTGGCTGATGAGGATTTTGAATCCGAAACCGGTCCCAGGATGCTTGTTTCTGGTCCAGGGAAAACATGGTTTGGCAGTTCGTCTCGACTGTTGCCATGAGTCACAGGGTCAGACTGATTTGCATATGGCCATGTCTGAACTGGGGTGGCTGAGTGAGCTAAAGAATGGTGATGGATTAAACCCAGATCAGTTGACTGGGGGTGAGTATTTGATTTGCTCAAACGCTCCGTCCATCATCCCCTTTTGTTTCGCTTTGTTCGCCCTTAGTTGGCAGGGTATGCTCAGACGTGAGTCCCTTGTTCACTTGGCCACTGGATTCAAGATAGCCTGGCTAATGAGGATTCTGAATCTGAAACTGGTCCCAGGATGCTTGTTTCCGGTCCAGGGAAGACATGGCTTGGCAGTTCGGCTGGACTGTTCCCATGAGGCACAGGGTCAGACTGATTTGCATATGGCCATGTCTGAACTGGGGTGGCTGAGTGAGCTAAAGAATGGTGATGGATTAAACCCAGATCAGTTGACTGGGGGTGAGTGTTTGATTTGCTCAAACTCTCCGTCCATCATCCCCTTTTGTTTCCCTTTGTTCGCCCTAAGTTGGCAGGGTATGCTCAGACGTGAGTTCCTTGCTCACTTGGCCACTGGATTCAAGATAGCCTGGCTGATGAGGATTATGAATCTGAAACCGGTCCCTGGATGCTTGTTTCCGGTCAAGGGAAGAAATGGCTTGGCAGTTCGGCTGGACTGTTCCCATGAGGCACAGGGTCAGACTGATTTGCATATGGCCATGCCTGAACTGGGGTGGCTGAGTGAGCTAAAGAATGGTGATGGATTAAACCCAGATCAGTTGACTGGGGGTGAGTGTTTGATTTGCTCAAACGCTCCGTCCATCATCCCCTTTTGTTTCGCTTTGTTCGCCCTAAATTGGCAGGGTATGCTCAGACGTGAGTCCCTTGCTCACTTGGCCACTGGATTCAAGATAGCCTGGCTAATGAGGATTATGAATCCGAAACCGGTCCCAGGATGCTTGTTTCCGGTCCTTGGAAGACATGCCTTGGCAGTTCAGCTGGACTGTTCCCATGAGGCACAGGGTCAGACTGATTGGCATATGGCCATGTCTGAACTGGGGTGGCTGAGTGAGCTAAAGAATGGTGATGGATTAAACCCAGATCAGTTGACTGGGGGTGAGTGTTTGATTTGCTCAAACTCTCCGTCCATCATCCCCTTTTGTTTCCCTTTGTTCGCCCTAAGTTGGCAGGGTATGCTCAGACGTGAGTCCCTTGCTCACTTGGCCACTGGATTCAAGATAGCCTGGCTGATGAGGATTATGAATCCGAAAACGGTCCCAGTATGCTTGTTTCTGGTCCAGGGCAGACATGGCTTGCCAGTTCGGCTGGACTGTTCCCATGAGGCACAGGGTCAGACTGATTTGCATATGGCCATGTCTGAACTGGGGTGGCTGAGTGAGCTAAAGAATGGTGATGGATTAAACCCAGATCAGTTGACTGGGGGTGAGTGTTTGATTTGCTCAAACGCTCCGTCCATCATCCCCTTTTGTTTCGCTTTGTACGCCCTAAATTGGCAGGGTATGCTTGGACATGAGTCCCTTGCTCACTTGGCCACTGGATTCAAGATAGCCTGGATGATGAGGATTATGAATCCGAAACCGGTCCCAGGATGCTTGTTTCCGGTCAAGGGAAGACATGGCTTGGCAGTTTGGCTGGACTGTTCCCATGAGGCACAGGGTCAGACTGATTTGCATATGGCCATGTCTGAACTGGGGTGGCTGAGTGAGCTAAAGAATGGTGATGGATTAACCCAGATCAGTTGACTGGGGGTGAGTGTTTGATTTGCTCAAACGCTCCATCCATCATCCCCTTTTGTTTCGCTTTGTTCGCCCTAAGTTGGCAGGGTATGCTCAGACGTGAGTCCCTTGCTCACTTGGCCACTGGATTCAAGATAGCCTGGCTGATGAGGATTATGAATCCGAAAACGGTCCCAGTATGCTTGTTTCCGGTCCAGGGAAGACATGACTTGGCAGTTCGGCTGGACTGTTCCCATGAGGCACAGGGTCAGACTGATTTGCCTATGGCCATGTCTGAACTGGGGTGGCTGAGTGAGCAAAAGAATGGTGATGGATTAAACTCAGATCAATTGACTGGGGGTGAGTGTTTGATTTGCTCAAAAGCTCAGTCCATCATCCCCTTTTGTTTCGCTTTGTTCGCCCTAAGTTGGCAGGGTATGCTCAGACGTGAGTCCCTTGCTCACTTGGCCACTGGATTCAAGATAGCCTGGCTGATAAGGATTATGAATCCAAAACCAGTCCCAGGATGCTTGTTTCCGGTCCAGGGAAGACATGGCTTGGCAGTTCGGCTTGACTGTTCCCATGAGGCACAGAGTCAGACTGATTTGCATATGGCCATGTCTGAACTGGGATGGCTGTGTGAGCCAAAGAATGGTGATGGATTAAACCCAGATCAGTTGACTGGGGGTGAGTGTTTGATTTGCTCAAACTCTCTATCCATCATCCCCTTTTGTTTCGCTTTGTTCGCCCTAAGTTGGCAGGGTATGCTCAGACGTGAGTCCCTTGATCACTTGGCCACTGGATTCAAGATAGCTTGGCTGATGAGGATTATGAATTCGAAACCGGTCCCAGGATGCTTGTTTCCGGTCCAGGGAAGACATGGCTTGCCAATTCGGCTGAACTGTTCCCATGAGGCACATGGTCAGACTGATTTGCATATGGCCATGTCTGAACTGTGGTGGCTGAGTGAGCTAAAGAATGGTGATGGATTAAACCCAGATCAGTTGACTGGGGGTGAGTGTTTGATTTGCTCAAACGCTCCGTCCATCATCCCCATTTGTTTCACTTTGTTCGCTCTAAATTGGCAGGGTATGCTCAGACGTGAGTCCCTTGCTCACTTGGCCTCTGGATTCAAGATAGCCTGGCTGATGAGGATTATGAATCCGAAACCGGTCCCAGGATGCTTGTTTCTGGTCCAGGGAAAACATGGTTTGGCAGTTCGTCTCGACTGTTGCCATGAGTCACAGGGTCAGACTGATTTGCATATGGCCATGTCTGAACTGGGGTGGCTGAGTGAGCTAAAGAATGGTGATGGATTAAACCCAGATCAGTTGACTGGGGGTGAGTATTTGATTTGCTCAAACGCTCCGTCCATCATCCCCTTTTGTTTCGCTTTGTTCGCCCTTAGTTGGCAGGGTATGCTCAGACGTGAGTCCCTTGTTCACTTGGCCACTGGATTCAAGATAGCCTGGCTAATGAGGATTCTGAATCTGAAACTGGTCCCAGGATGCTTGTTTCCGGTCCAGGGAAGACATGGCTTGGCAGTTCGGCTGGACTGTTCCCATGAGGCACAGGGTCAGACTGATTTGCATATGGCCATGTCTGAACTGGGGTGGCTGAGTGAGCTAAAGAATGGTGATGGATTAAACCCAGATCAGTTGACTGGGGGTGAGTGTTTGATTTGCTCAAACTCTCCGTCCATCATCCCCTTTTGTTTCCCTTTGTTCGCCCTAAGTTGGCAGGGTATGCTCAGACGTGAGTCCCTTGCTCACTTGGCCACTGGATTCAAGATAGCCTGGCTGATGAGGATTATGAATCTGAAACCGGTCCCTGGATGCTTGTTTCCGGTCAAGGGAAGAAATGGCTTGGCAGTTCGGCTGGACTGTTCCCATGAGGCACAGGGTCAGACTGATTTGCATATGGCCATGCCTGAACTGGGGTGGCTGAGTGAGCTAAAGAATGGTGATGGATTAAACCCAGATCAGTTGACTGGGGGTGAGTGTTTGATTTGCTCAAACGCTCCGTCCTTCATCCCCTTTTGTTTCGCTTTGTTCGCCCTAAGTTGGCAGGGTATGCTCAGACGTGAGTCCCTTGCTCACTTGGCCACTGGATTCAAGATAGCCTGGCTAATGAGGATTATGAATCCGAAACCGGTCCCAGGATGCTTGTTTCCGGTCCTTGGAAGACATGCCTTGGCAGTTCAGCTGGACTGTTCCCATGAGGCACAGGGTCAGACTGATTGGCATATGGCCATGTCTGAACTGGGGTGGCTGAGTCAGCTAAAGAATGGTGATGGATTAAACCCAGATCAGTTGACTGGGGGTGAGTGTTTGATTTGCTCAAACGCTCCGTCCATCATCCCCTTTTGTTTCGCTTTGTTCGCCCTAAGTTGGCAGGGTATGCTCAGACGTGAGTCCCTTGCTCACTTGGCCACTGGATTCAAGATTTCCTGGCTGATGAGGATTATGAATCCGAACCCGGTCCCAGGATGCTTGTTTCCGGTCCAGGGAAACATGGATTGGCAGTTCGGCTGGACTGTTCCCATGAGGCACAGGGTCAGACTGATTTGCAAATGGCCATGTCTGAACGGGGTGGCTGAGTGAGCTAAAGAATGGTGATGGATTAAACCCAGATCAGTTGACTGGGGGTGAGTGTTTGATTTGCTCAAACGCTCCGTCCATCATCCCCTTTTGTTTCGCTTTGTTCGCCCTAAGTTGGCAGGGTATGCTCAGACGTGAGTCCCTTGCTCACTTGGCCACTGGATTCAAGATAGCCTGGCTGATGAGGATCATGAATCCGAAACCAGTCCCAGGATGCTTGTTTCCGGTCCAGGGAAGACATGACTTGGCAGTTCGGCTGGACTGTTCCCATGAGGCACAGGGTCAGACTGATTTGCATATGGTCATGTCTGAACTGGGGTGGCTGAGTGAGCTAAAGAATGGTGATGGATTAAACCCAGATCAGTTGACTGGGGGTGAGTGTTTGATTTGCTCAAACTCTCTGTCCATCATCCCCTTTTGTTTCGCTTTGTTCGCCCTAAGATGGCAGGGTATGCTCAGACGTGAGTCCCTTGCTCACTTGGCCACTGGATTCAAAATAGCCTGGCTGATGAGGATTATGAATCCGAAACCGGTCCCAGGATGCTTGTTTCTGGTCCAGGGCAGACATGGCTTGCCAGTTCGGCTGGACTGTTCCCATGAGGCACAGGGTCAGACTGATTTGCATATGGCCATGTCTGAACTGGGGTGGCTGAGTGAGCTAAAGAATGGTGATGGAATAAACCCAGATCAGTTGACTGGGGGTGAGTGTTTGATTTGCTCAAACGCTCCGTCCATCATCCCCTTTTGTTTCGCTTTGTACGCCCTAAATTGGCATGGTATGCTTGGACATGAGTCCCTTGCTCACTTGGCCACTGGATTCAAGATAGCCTGGATGATGAGGATTATGAATCCGAAACCGGTCCCAGGATGCTTGTTTCCGGTCCAGGGAAGACATGGCTTGGCAGTTTGGCTGGACTGTTCCCATGAGGCACAGGGTCAGACTGATTTGCATATGGCCATGTCTGAACTGGGGTGGCTGAGTGAGCTAAAGAATGGTGATGGATTAAACCCAGATCAGTTGACTGGGGGTGAGTGTTTGATTTGCTCAAATGCTCCATCCATCATCCCCTTTTGTTACGCTTTGTTCGCCCTAAGTTGGCAGGGTATGCTCAGACGTGAGTCCCTTGCTCACTTGGCCACTGGATTCAAGATAGCCTGGCTGATGAGGATTATGAATCCGAAAACGGTCCCAGTATGCTTGTTTCCGGTCTAGGGAAGACATGACTTGGCAGTTCGGCTGGACTGTTCCCATGAGGCACAGGGTCAGACTGATTTGCATATGGCCATGTCTGAACTGGGGTGGCTGAGTGAGCAAAAGAATGGTGATGGATTAAACTCAGATCAATTGACTGGGGGTGAGTGTTTGATTTGCTCAAAAGCTCAGTCCATCATCCCCTTTTGTTTTGCTTTGTTCGCCCTAAGTTGGCAGGGTATGCTCAGACGTGAGTCCCTTGCTCACTTGGCCACTGGATTCAAGATAGCCTGGCTGATGAGGATTATGAATCCGAAACCAGTCCCAGGATGCTTGTTTCCGGTCCAGGGAAGACATGGCTTGGCAGTTCGGCTTGACTGTTCCCATGAGGCACAGAGTCAGACTGATTTGCATATGGCCATGTCTGAACTGGGATGGCTGTGTGAGCTAAAGAATGGTGATGGATTAAACCCAGATCAGTTGACTGGGGGTGAGTGTTTGATTTGCTCAAACTCTCTATCCATCATCCCCTTTTGTTTCGCTTTGTTCGCCCTAAGTTGGCAGGGTATGCTCAGACGTGAGTCCCTTGATCACTTGGCCACTGGATTCAAGATAGCCTGGCTGATGAGGATTATGAATTCGAAACCGGTCCCAGGATGCTTGTTTCCGGTCCAGGGAAGACATGGCTTGCCAATTCGGCTGGACTGTTCCCATGAGGCACATGGTCAGACTGATTTGCATATGGCCATGTCTGAACTGTGGTGGCTGAGTGAGCTAAAGAATGGTGATGGATTAAACCCAGATCAGTTGACTGGGGGTGAGTGTTTGATTTGCTCAAACGCTCCGTCCATCATCCCCTTTTGTTTCGCTTTGTTCGCCCTAAGTTGGCAGGGTATGCTCAGACGTGAGTCCCTTGCTCACTTGGCCACTGGATTCAAGATAGCCTGGCTGATGAGGATCATGAATCCGAAACCGGTCCCAGGATGCTTGTTTCCGGTCCAGGGAAGACATGACTTGGCAGTTCGGCTGGACTGTTCCCATGAGGCACAGGGTCAGACTGATTTGCATATGGTCATGTCTGAACTGGGGTGGCTGAGTGAGCTAAAGAATGGTGATGGATTAAACCCAGATCAGTTGACTGGGGGTGAGTGTTTGATTTGCTCAAACTCTCTGTCCATCATCCCCTTTTGTTTCGCTTTGTTCGCCCTAAGATGGCAGGGTATGCTCAGACGTGAGTCCCTTGCTCACTTGGCCACTGGATTCAAAATAGCCTGGCTGATGAGGATTATGAATCCGAAACCGGTCCCAGGATGCTTGTTTCTGGTCCAGGGCAGACATGGCTTGCCAGTTCGGCTGGACTGTTCCCATGAGGCACAGGGTCAGACTGATTTGCATATGGCCATGTCTGAACTGGGGTGGCTGAGTGAGCTAAAGAATGGTGATGGAATAAACCCAGATCAGTTGACTGGGGGTGAGTGTTTGATTTGCTCAAACGCTCCGTCCATCATCCCCTTTTGTTTCGCTTTGTACGCCCTAAATTGGCATGGTATGCTTGGACATGAGTCCCTTGCTCACTTGGCCACTGGATTCAAGATAGCCTGGATGATGAGGATTATGAATCCGAAACCGGTCCCAGGATGCTTGTTTCCGGTCCAGGGAAGACATGGCTTGGCAGTTTGGCTGGACTGTTCCCATGAGGCACAGGGTCAGACTGATTTGCATATGGCCATGTCTGAACTGGGGTGGCTGAGTGAGCTAAAGAATGGTGATGGATTAAACCCAGATCAGTTGACTGGGGGTGAGTGTTTGATTTGCTCAAATGCTCCATCCATCATCCCCTTTTGTTACGCTTTGTTCGCCCTAAGTTGGCAGGGTATGCTCAGACGTGAGTCCCTTGCTCACTTGGCCACTGGATTCAAGATAGCCTGGCTGATGAGGATTATGAATCCGAAAACGGTCCCAGTATGCTTGTTTCCGGTCTAGGGAAGACATGACTTGGCAGTTCGGCTGGACTGTTCCCATGAGGCACAGGGTCAGACTGATTTGCATATGGCCATGTCTGAACTGGGGTGGCTGAGTGAGCAAAAGAATGGTGATGGATTAAACTCAGATCAATTGACTGGTGGTGAGTGTTTGATTTGCTCAAAAGCTCAGTCCATCATCCCCTTTTGTTTTGCTTTGTTCGCCCTAAGTTGGCAGGGTATGCTCAGACGTGAGTCCCTTGCTCACTTGGCCACTGGATTCAAGATAGCCTGGCTGATGAGGATTATGAATCCGAAACCAGTCCCAGGATGCTTGTTTCCGGTCCAGGGAAGACATGGCTTGGCAGTTCGGCTTGACTGTTCCCATGAGGCACAGAGTCAGACTGATTTGCATATGGCCATGTCTGAACTGGGATGGCTGTGTGAGCTAAAGAATGGTGATGGATTAAACCCAGATCAGTTGACTGGGGGTGAGTGTTTGATTTGCTCAAACTCTCTATCCATCATCCCCTTTTGTTTCGCTTTGTTCGCCCTAAGTTGGCAGGGTATGCTCAGACGTGAGTCCCTTGATCACTTGGCCACTGGATTCAAGATAGCCTGGCTGATGAGGATTATGAATTCGAAACCGGTCCCAGGATGCTTGTTTCCGGTCCAGGGAAGACATGGCTTGCCAATTCGGCTGGACTGTTCCCATGAGGCACATGGTCAGACTGATTTGCATATGGCCATGTCTGAACTGTGGTGGCTGAGTGAGCTAAAGAATGGTGATGGATTAAACCCAGATCAGTTGACTGGGGGTGAGTGTTTGATTTGCTCAAACGCTCCGTCCATCATCCCCTTTTGTTTTGCTTTGTTCGCCCTAAGTTGGTAGGGTATGCTTGGATGTGAGTCCCTTGCTCACTTGGCCACTGGATTCAAGATAGCCTGGCTGATGAGGATTATGAATCCGATACCGGTCCCAGGATGCTTGTTTCCGGTCCAGGGAAGACATGGCTTGGCAGTTCGGCTGGACTGTTCCCATGAGGCACAGGGTCAGACTGATTTGCATATGACCATGTCTGAACTGGAGTGGCTGAGTGAGCTAAAGAATAATGATTTATTAAACCCAGATCAGTTGACTGGGGGTGAATGTTTGATTTGCTCAAATGCTCCGTCCATCATCCCCATTTGTTTCACTTTGTTCGCTCTAAGTTGGCAGGGTATGCTCAGACGTGAGTCCCTTGATCACTTGGCCTCTGGATTCAAGATAGCCTGGCTGATGAGGATTATGAATCCGAAACCGGTCCCAGGATGCTTGTTTCTGGTCCAGGGAAAACATGGTTTGGCAGTTCGTCTCGACTGTTGCCATGAGTCACAGGGTCAGACTGATTTGCATATGGCCATGTCTGAACTGGGGTGGCTGAGTGAGCTAAAGAATGGTGATGGATTAAACCCAGATCAGTTGACTGGGGGTGAGTGTTTGATTTGCTCAAACGCTCCGTCCATCATCCCCTTTTGTCTCGCAATCTGAGATACATCAGTGTAAATGTCCTAACTTACATTAGTAATAATCTACTTCCAACACCCCCTAACATGACTAACCTGGAAATCCTTACTGATTACTATATCCACACCATGTCAAATATTTCCGACACAATTGCCCAGGAGCAGCTAAGAAGGATGCCAATAAAACAACCCAAACCCTGGTTTAATTGCTCCCTTAACGAAGAACGTTTCAAACTAAGGCTTACTGTGAGAGATTATGGAGAAAGTCACCTTCCTTTATGAACCTCAAGCAATTGAGGATGTCCAGAAGCTCATCTAACAGACATATCCGTAGTACAAAAACTGAACACCTTAGGGCACAGCTAGAAAACACCAATAACAGACCTAAACAAAGATATGAAATCATCAAACAAAAAGCTAACCAACCTTTCTTTGCACCTAAGCTATCTTGCCCCAATGGGGAGGATATTGCAGCACACTTCTTTGAAAAAGTCAAGAAAAATGTAACTTGAACTGGAATTCAAATTAACAACTGTGCAGCATCAGACCCTGCCCATTTCATCAACTTGGCTAACTGCAGCGAGAGCTCCTACTTCCGAATCCATGGATTATACTCCAAAAAACAATGCATCATGGAACTACTTTTTACTAGCTCAATTTTAAGACTTCATTAAAACCCTCCAATCACTTGAACGTTCCGCTACCCGCCAAGTTCTTGAAAGAGCTTAAATCTTTCTCCCACTCTGGTCCTTGATTATCCATGAATCTCTCTTTCAGGGTAGGATTCCTGATTCCCTCAAGATGGGACATGTCACCCCATCCCAAAAAAAGCAAAATGCAGACTTAGCAGAGCTTAACAATTTCCGTCCAATAACTAATATCTTAACTTTGGTCATACTAGTTGAGAAGTGCATTCACACACAGCTCTGTATCCACATCAAGAAGTTTCCGCTCCTTGACCAATACCAGTCATTTTTCAGAATGGTTCATAGTACTGAAACCGCTATAAAACACATTGTCGACGACACTTTGAGCTTTCTTGACCAGAATGTAAGCTGCCTACTCCTTCATGATCTGTCCTCGGCTATTGACACAGTCAAACATGATAGTCTAACTGTTCTTCTCCAAAAAAGAATGGCGCTATCTTGCCCTGTCTTAAACTGGTTTGCCTCTTTCTTACAAAACCAAAATCAAAGGATCAAAGTTAACCACTCCCTTGCAACCAATATCCCTGTCTCAATTGGAGTGCCTCAAGGTTCCACAATCTCATCCACACTTTTCAACCTCTTCATGGAACCACTCAACAAAATTCTGAACAATTCTAACATCCAATACCACTTGTATGCCAATGACATTCAATTGTATTTTAAAATGTCTTTTCCTTGTGACATCAAAATCTTATTGCAGCGCTGTTGAAAGCTCGACAATAGTTTACTCACAATCATCTTCTGCTAAATACCCTCAATACAGAATTCCTCTTGCTTACCCCCCACACTCATTCCACTCCCAATCAAGACTGGCTCAAACAACTTACAGCTCTCAACTGCACTCCTCATGTTGTTGCTAAATCTCTAGGCATAACTCTGGACAAATACCTGAATATGCAAGATAACACCAGTGCAACAACTAGGGGAACCAGTCATCATCTCAACACATTAAGGAAAATCAAGCTATTCCTGCCCGATGAGGACATTCAGTCTACAGTCCAATTCATAGTCATCTCACGCTTAGAGTATGGAATTGTGACCCTGGCAGGGTTAGCCCAAGCTAGATTGGTACCTCTAAGAGCTACTCTGAAATCTGCTCCCAGACTCATCACTGGTTCTAGGAAACATCACTCCAGACTAAGTCAACTCAATTGGCTGACAATCAAAGCAAGGGTTCTGTTCAAGATAGCCTGCCTGATGCACAAAGATATTCACTTAAACATCCCAGTCTACCTGGCTAAAAACCTTGAACTATCTGATTTGAATAGCCTGTGGAAACCTCCCAAATTCAAAAGGAAAAGAACCTACAACTGTGCTTTTTCTGGTCTTGCACCAAGAATATGGAATGCTCTTCCTTGCGAGATCGAATCTAAGCCCTTACCTTCTTATTCAAAAAACAAGTCAAGTTGTTACTCCTGAATACCCATCTACAGCAATAGTCCTTAACCCGTTTACCGCAGCAGCAATTCCGCCGCGGTGCGGGCGTTCGATTGCGTGTGCGGTTCCACGTCGGCCAACGGACGTGCGCAGCACTACTGAGGTAGTGCTTGCGACGGCCGTTGGCCGATGAACGTACTCAAGGGGTTAAGTCACCGTAACTAACCTTTATCTCCTGCTGATATTCTTTGATATCTCATTCAGCGTGCCAAACTTTTGTGACTACATGGACCATGAGTTTAGTTGTTCTTCTATTACTTTCTTGTCCCACAAGGTGGGTTGCGGCTCCTGTTATTATATATGTGCTTGTTAAATTACTTTTTGCAGTTGTATTTTTGCCTTTTCCTCCTTTTTGCTTCTGTACCATTGGACAGCGCTCTGATACCCTCTCAAGTCATGTTTGCGCTTTATAAAACTTTAAAAAAATAAAAATAAACCCTGTTTTCCATGTATGTAAATGAGGTTGTCAGCGTCCTAAGGGACCGTGAAAAGGATTCTCTGACCCTAATTGGCAATAAGATACCATTCCTGCTATTCACAGTCGATTCCTTACTCATCTCAAGAAGCCTTATGGGCTGACAGACCTTAATAGATACAATTTAGGTTTTCTGCAAAGCAAGGGGCCTTGAAGTGAATGCAGAGAAAACCAAGCCCATGGTCTTTTGAAGGGGCAAAGACATATAAAAAATAGTGAGGATAGCTGAGAAGTCCCTTGAAAGGGTAAGTAATTTTGATTTCCTAGGGGTGAGCATTGCTGATTCTGTTAAATGGGGACCTAAAATTCATAAAAGCTACTTTACCTTGTGCCATAGATCAAAATCTATACTTTGTGTCTTCGGGCAGACTCAGTCTCAGTTACTTACCCCTGCCCTGGATGTCTAACGGGCGAAAGCATGGAGCGCTGCACTCCATGGAGCAAAGCTCTGTGGTCACATTGATGCCCAAAGGCCGCTGGTATGCAAGAACATGTTTGCTAGATCCCTCGTTTCTGTTCCAGTTAGCACTCCATTGACCCTATTATTTTTTTAATCTCGGGATAAAGAGAATTGGGTATGTGGGTTCACATACACCCCTGATGTACTGGCTGCACTTATGATCCATGGCTGAGCTAAGTGACTAGCGTGAGTCGTTGAGGGAAGTCCTGAAGATTAGTGGTGCAAATCAAATCCCTTGGCCTCTCCATGTAGCAATTTGGTGCAAGACATTAGGAATGGAGAAGCTGTGGGATAGCTCAGAGAAAATAGATAAACAAGAAAAAGCTAATGACAAGCCCGAGTATTGGGCACAACGTCTTCAGGGCGTTTAAACACTCAGTTTTTAAACTTCCAGCTACACCCTGTGTGTTAGCCTTTTTAGACATGATCACTGGCCGAAAGCCTGTAAAAAGATTTCGCCTGGTGCCTGCTGTTAAGATTCTTTACCTCCTGGGTTAGTAATCATGACACATCTGTGTACCCGGCTTGTGGCTTAGCGACGGAGACCGAGGTATATATTTTTTTATTTTACACTGAAAACCGCCATGTTTGAAGCAAGTGGATCAGACCAATCTGTTGAAATTTGGCAACTAGACATTACCAGATTGCTTATAGCATGTGAAATATGGATACTTCAACTCCTATTGTTTTTTCTGTAAGCCACTTTTTAATGAATGTCTGGTTTAGGCACCAGAAGGCTATAGCTTCAATAAAGAAGGAGACATTCCCTACCAGAGAAGTCATTAGGCACTAGGCATTACTGTTGTCAGCTCGAGTGAAATTTTCTCTCTGCCCTTCTTTTATTATCACACTAGTTATTTGCACAATACACTTTTTGCCAGAAGAGAAAAAACACAAGAGTTGGGGATCATCTTGATTTCTAAAAACTCATCTCAACTGAATCCCATACAACTAGGTATAACTCTCATCTTTGTGAGACGCTTCTGCTATAGTAAATATTTTTATATTTAAAGCGCTCCACTGCTTTTCGATGTTAAGTTCACTATATATTGAATCCTCTTTCATACATTATAAAGATACTTTAAGTCATGGAGGAGTTCCATGACCATATAGAGGAACAAGTCCATAGGTGAGTTCCTTCATAAGGAAATTAGAGACAGGCTTTCCCACAGTGATTGCAGACTCCTATGTATTACATAGCAAATACCTACACTCGGTAAAAAATGTGTGTTATCTGTGTCAGTAATCCAAAGAGGAGATGCTTAATAGGGTTGTGGTGGGTGGGTTTTATTTGACTGATGTGAAGCATGTGGACTATTCCAAGTAGGTTTGGCTAAAAAGAGCGTTGGCTCTCCTTTACGTGAAGATTTGTAACTATGAAGAATAACACTTGCAGAGAATGCTTTAAGATTGGAGTTGTAGTGCTGATTTCCTGTTGATATTTGTTGTAAATGCACCACAGACTGCATGCTCTAGATCTATTGAATGTTTCATCACTTCCAACTGGTGGTTCAAATAGTAAGCAGATTTCAATTAGGGGCTGCCATAGGGCTGAGAGAGGCGACAGTCATGCATCCTAGCGGTGAGCATTCCACACCCACAACTGAAAATTTGTAAATTGATACTTGTATAGCGCACTACTCACCCGCAAGGGTCTCAAGGTGCTTGTACGATCCATCCTGGCTTTCCCTGTGAGGCGTCCACTCCTGGGCACCCCTAAGGTGGAGGCCAGGCATCCTTAGCGTTGTGGGGGCCGTTGTGGAGATTAAGCAAGCTATTGCCCAGAGTTGCAGAGTGGGACTCCATGATTGGAATAGGCACTGAGGCGAGAATTATCAGGTCCGTGGAATTTTGAGCCCAAGACCCGCCGAGGCAGGGAATTGAACCCTGGTCCCAGGCTAGACCTCTGCCGCTCTAATCATTGATCCACACAGACTTTCAACCCTCTATGCAGGAACAGGTCAAATAATGCATTGCTTTCAAGGGGCTGTTTCCACTCTGTAATGTAACTGGACCTGCCCTCCTGCTGCTTCCACCTGCTACTTCAGATAAAAAAGAAGGACATCTCAGATATAGGAGTAGCCTTGATGGAAAGAAATTCCCACTTGGTCCTAAGATCTCCCCATCTGATAGATTGCCAGGATGTTGCAATGTTGTCTCCCTGGATGTCCACATTGACTGGCAGAACATAATAACGTTTTGGCATTTACCTCCTAGCTCACCAGCTTGTTCATGTGTCAAGGGAGTTTTTTATTACTGTAAGGAGTGGTACTTGCACTCCTTGTATTCTTCTTCAAATATTGACCAGGTAATGCGTGCTATGAAGGGTATCGCCCTCTGGTCCACAGGCGTATGAAGTCAAAATGAAGAAAAAGCGGCCCCCCACCTGGGGGACGTCCCCTTAATGCACAGCATAATGTGTCCAAATAAATGGATTTTTCACATTAAATAGAATTCAAACCAAAGGTAAAGCTTAATGATTTCATTAATGAAGGATTTATTTTGTCATCCTCATAGTATTCTTTTTGTGAGCAGATGCATTTATGAATTCAGTTTCATATGGCAAAACATGATACATGAATCCTAGTATCCCAATGTATCAAACCCAATGCATTTCGGGCTGGCTTCCCTGTTTCCCATAAGGATCCACTCTTGACACACACAACTTGCAGAGATAAACAGTAACCCTGATGAAGGGCCAAGCCAGCCCAAAATGCATTGGGTTTGATACATTAGGATACTAGGATTGATCCTTAAGAAAGCCAGAACCTCACACTCAGTTCAGTTCAAGGGCCACTCCCAGACTTTCTATCAGGATCTCTCTAGTATTTCATTGCAAAAACGCAAAGACTTTCGTCCTGCTACAGAGTTCCTGCGAAAGGACAACATTCCCTATGTTTGGAGTCATCATTTCCATATTATTTTTCACTTTGAAGGGATACTTCGCCAAATGAGTTCTCTTATGAAAGGCCTGCTCCCTCTTGCACATAGAGGCACAGGAGGGCACTGAGGATCAGCCTATCCCCCTAAAGCGATCAGCGTGGCAGAAGGAAATAAACAATCACTGCAGGACCCGTCCCTATATGGCTACCATCACCAAAGAACGGCAGGAGGTCCCTTAGGCCCTGTCTGCAGAATCTACCCTCTCGACGGCCTCATGACTTTATGGCGGCACCTCTCTGGGATGACTCAGAGGGACTGGTATGGACTCAGCGGCAGAGGGGCTAAGGCCCAGCTTTCCAAACTTTTCATGTTGGTGACACACCTTTTTGTGAAAAAAAATTCAGGGACACGGTAACGTGGGGAATTGCAGCTAGCAAAACCAAACCACCTATGGTGTGTTCAGGCCCCAAACCCCACACACACATACCCCACCCCACACACACCCCATACACAACCCCACACACACCACCCCACAGACACACCACCCCACAGACACACCACCCCACACACACACACCCCACACAACCCCCACACACACCCCACCCACACACACACCCCACACAACCCCCCACACACAACTCCACACACACCCCCCACACACACCCACCCACACACACCCCACACACACATCCCACACCCACACCCCACACACCCCCACACCACACCCACACACACCCCCACCCCACACCCCCCCACACACCCACACACACACCCCACACACACACACCGCACCCACACACACCCCACACACACCCCACACACAACCCAACACACACCACCCCACACACACACAGCCCCACACACACACACACCCCACACACACACAACCCCCCACACACAACCCCCCCACAACCCCACACACACAACCCCCCACACACCCCACACACACCACCCCACAGACACACCACCCCACACACATCCCCCCACACACAAAACCCACACACAACCCACACCCCCACACAACCCACCCCCCACTCACACAGCCACACCCCCCACACACACCCCACACACACACCCCACACACACACCCACACACACACAGAACTCCATACACACACACACAAAAATGCAAGTGTCCATCTGTAACACTACTGGTGCTCATGTAAAGCGCTCTGATACCTTTGGCTCTAGTTTGCTCAACAAAAAAAGTTTGGCAAAAGCTGCATGGTAAAGCGTAAAGGATGTTTTCTACCATAATTTATCAACTTAGTTGCTTTTTTAGAAGAGCTCCTGCTCAAATTAAGCACTACCCTGCTTCCTTTACTTCTCATCCATTTTCCATGGCCGGAGCCGGACAATGATTAAAGCATCCAGCTTGTAGTCATAAACTGAACTCTGCCTGCTTCTTAAAAACTGCAATAGACGTGGAACCAAAACACGGTGCAGTCGGGTCGTGGGAGTCCATTCTAAAACCTCTGTATTCAGTGAGGCCACGGACAAACTCTACATGGGTTGTTATCTGTTTTCAGCTCCGTTGTCTGCCTTCAGCCGCCCTTGGTTGACATGCAGATGACTTCCAAACTGCATACCAGGGGCAGCATTCTACCTCTGCAACTGCAAGCTGACATTTGGGATAGGGAGGGCCCATTTTAGGCGTTTGATGTCAGTGTTTCTAAAAGATAAACTCCAGAAGGGGGTGTGGTGTTGCCAAAGGCTCTTTGATGACCCCATGCAGTAGTCATGCCTAATTGGCACCTCTCAACCCGAAGCTCAATAGCAGCACGCAGCGCCTGACACATTCACCAAAAACACTTGAATCAGCACGTGATGAGTTCCAGATTGGTGCACGGTTTAGCATTCTTCAGCATTTAAAGGCAGCAGAACTTTCGCTTCCGGGGGCTATCTGAAGTACGGTGTGTATATTATATCCGGACAGTTTCATGTGTGCTTATTTTATGTGCGGCCGATAATGTTATCGCATGAGGTAGTCCAGGCTATATGATGCAGAGGAGTTACTGTTATGCGTGTTGAAAGTGCTGTGCTACACCTTTTCTGCTTGAATGAGAGAAGCTAAGTCTGCTCCATGACAGATTTGTACTTCCTATGTCTACGTGAGATAAACAAGCTGCCATTCTGTACTTGTATTACCTGAACCGCGCCTCCTTTTCGTGTTTTATAATTTTGAATGTACCAATAACTTGTTACAATGTAACTTTCACCACTAGTACAGTTTTACCTATTTCTATGTGACTCTCATTCCTTATGTAATTTACAGGTAGATTCATCAAGCAGTTTTGCGAGCGCAAAGGTGCGAATTGCAAAATTCGGCCGTTTGCGCCCGCAAAAATGGCATTTGGAATTCATCAATGGGTCATGAACTCGATATTTGAAAAATCGCGAATAATTGAGATTTCTCAATTTGTGATCGCATTGAAGGAATCTCAATTAGAGATTCCTTAAATGCTATTCATGAACCTTTCAAAAATTGCGAATTCGCTATTTTTTACCGCTATTAACCGCGAAGTCTGACTTTGTGGTAAATAGCGAAAACTTAGAAAAATGCACCTTAGTGCATTTTTCTAAGTGGTATGTTAAACACACACGTGTTCTTTGGACATGTGTGTGCGCAACATCAGTCTACATTGACATTTCAGGGGTGCTACAGGGTGTCCTTTGGACACCCCTGGCACCCCTGAAATCGCATCCTTATTTGCGATTAGCAATTTGCTAATCACAAATAAGGAGGCTGTAGGAATCGCAATTTATTTTGCGCTTTCTACATGAATCCCGATTTGCAAGTCCCTAATAGGGATTCCTTAATAATCGCTATTAAGGACTCGCAAATCGGGACATTGATGAATCTGTGTGTTACTTTGCTCTATTGTAAAGCGCTCTGACACCTCTGGGTAAAGATTGCGCCATATAAAAATGCATAAATAAAAATAAGCCCCCATTCACTCCGCCACCCCCCTGGTGTGTGGCATCCCGGGACCCCTCACAGCCGCACCCGAGCACTTCACAGGTCTTTAAAGACCTAGTGCATGTTAATAGGGCTTTGTTGTTGTTTCAGCCCTTCTAAGAGGCCCTGCAGCCCCACTCTGCCGATTGCCGGCAGAAGTCATCTCATCTCATCCCGCGACACACCTACGGCTGGGGCGCGACACAGTAATGAGTCCCGCCACACAGTTTGGAAAGCTGTGGGCTAAGGACTGAAGATGCTCTGATGTTCGGCCCGCCGTCCGCTCAAGGGACACGCCCATGGTCCCCTCGCTGGAACAGTCATCCTGTGGGTGGCCACATCCCACCCCAACACGTTTTTTTCTGATGGACTTTGGTCATTTGATGTTCTATCAGTTATTTCCCTTTTGTTTGATGTGGGTATCCATCTATCTTCTTTCTTTTCTCTCTCCCCAGCTTTCGCAACCAGCCTGCTTAGACTGAGATATAGCGCTTCAGCACCTATAGGGCATCCCGATCCGCATAGTGAGCCTTAACCGCATTGCTGCGGCGGTCATTTTTCTGCTGTGCGGCTTTTTTTTTAAAAGCTGCGTTAGATGACGAGCTCAGCTCGTCCTCCGCACACGACCACAGTGGCTGATGACGAGCTGAGCTCGTCATCAGCAGCAAAGGGGTTAATGTGCCCGCCCTCAATAGACCGGTGAAGCACAAGGTGATCCTATCCTATCTAGAACACTTCTACATGCAAGAGACACCCACCAAATGCAAACTCCCAGATTCATCACAATTCACGTCTCAAGCAGCCTTTTTCAGGACAGTCTCTACCAGGCACAGAACCAAGAGACCAGCCCAGCCCAGCCTTTGTCGGCCACTGATGGCGCCAGCCTGCGACCGAAAGGCAAAGGCTCCCGTGCCTTGTAGGCGACCCCCTCCTTCCTGCTGCTCGGTCAGTGCTTCCACGCTGCGGGGCCCATGTGTGAGGTTTAAGCACCTCCGGGCGCAAATTGGAGGTTATCTATTTCTCTTTGACGCCCCTTGTTATCTTCGTCATCCTATTTGTTCTGATCAATTTTACTCTCTGATCTGAGCTAGCCTTGGGCGTGACAAGTGGTGCTCGGGCCAGCCGGATTGCGATGCGAGCTGCATGAGCCCGTTGACTCTGCATTCTTCCTATTACTCTTAAGATTATTCCTTCTGAATGTCACTTCTGCTCAGGACAACTTGTAATCATGACCCATGTGTCCCACTGCACCCCAATTATTGGTCTCTTACTACCAACATCTGAACAGCTGGGAACCATTTTCCTTGCTTGAGTTAGGGCCCACAGTTCATTATTGGGCCATTTAGAAGGACAAGGTATAGCAGGAAACACCCTAGGGCTCACCATGGTAAATTGTGGCTGCATTACTAAGTTATTTACTCATATGCCACGATGTGCGAACATTACACATGCAGTGAAATAACATTTAGTTTGTCTTAATTTATAACCAATGACATACATATCGATAGGAACATGATCAAGGCATCGGATTCTCTATTGGTTTTATGGTAAATGTATTATTATTTGTTGAATTATCGTTTTTTAAGGGCATTTGAATCATTTTCTATTTACATTAGCGGGAAATCTGATGGTACTTTGAATGTAGTTTGTGAGACTCCTGTGATATTTGCAGTGCAGCAGAATTCTAGTCTAATTGTCTGTTTAAAAAACATGTTACTTTTTATTAACCCTAAATGTAGCGCATCCACTCTGAGGGTTCACACGGTTGTCATAATTATTTGGGTTCATCACATTTTATGAAAATCGGAAAATATGTTGACCAAGCGTTTAATGTGATATAAACTGTGAGATAACATTATACCCCTAATTCAAGCATAATGACTAGCGGCAAAAAGCAATTTTAAAGCTATCTGATGCCTAACTTCTGCGGATTTTTTCAGCTACAAACAGTGTTATCTCGAATAAGCACTTGCCTACATCATTGTCATATGAAATTTCTGTATTGATATCAAGACTACAGTTTCACAATTGCTTTATTGACTTCTTGCTTTCTAAAATTTGCCCCATTTGCCCACTCTTTTTTCAAAA
This sequence comes from Lissotriton vulgaris, assembly GCF_964263255.1. Classification (NCBI taxonomy): domain Eukaryota; kingdom Metazoa; phylum Chordata; class Amphibia; order Caudata; family Salamandridae; genus Lissotriton; species Lissotriton vulgaris. Next base: position 228,435 of record NW_028246779.1, on the reverse strand, counting down.
GTTTCCTGACTGTCGGGTTCGCTCGCTACGCTTGCTCGCCACAGGGAACTCATCCCAAACATTTACGCCTCACCACTTTCAAATGTCAGCCGCCGGCACTGACCATTACCAAGATACGTTGTGTGGGTGTCCAAAGTGTCAGGGAGGCTGATGGGCTGCTCATGACATTGAAGAGATCAACACACAAAAGGGGAGAGGGCCAACATTATTTAAACTCCAATACCCCAGGCCCCCTAGAGTAAACCAAATGATCCCACACAAGGGGTATATAGAGTACACAACTACAACAAAGGAAAATTCTCCAATTTGGAAAAACTGCCCTCACTCACATACCGAGGTATGTGACATGCTTCATCATAGGGCCTGCTACAAACGCCCGCGTGTAGCCACAACCAGGGCGGAGCTTAGGGGAGGGGGGAAAATAATAAATTCCACGCTACAAGACGCACAACACAATCAGTCAATAGGTACAATGAATAACATACATGAGTGATAGAACGTTCAGTGAACACCTCGTGGATCTGCTGTTAGTGCGACAAAAAAGTGCAGTAAGGATGTGTTTTAAAACTGATTAAGGGTGCCAGTAGACCCAATTTGATACCCTTATCAGGATTATAAAATACATGACATTGAAGAAACACCTTTGCTTAAAACTAACTCTGCTGTGTGAATATTATGAAAAAGTGTTTAATATTTAGCTGGCATCTGAGTGAACAGACACTCCTCCCTCGAATTAATGAGGCAAATTGCTTACCTCTGTCCTAATTGCACTCCCCCTGTTCAACAGAAGCCCCAATACTTTTTCCCACTCGATTACATACTGCAAGAATCCCAGAGCACTGTAGCCCCAAACAACATCTGTCACCTGAACGTGTCCCTCCTCCTGTGGTCCAGACACCACCTATCTCTCTGCACTCCTGTATGCTGCTGCCTGTCGACTGCTAATCTGTTGTCAGGTCTGAAATGCTAAGCAAGTAAAAGGGACCCTTAAAATAAGCTCACAAGTAGAGCAAGGCCTTCATAAGGTATTATATAAACAGCACAAAAGAAGCCTAGCCCTTAAAATTAATCAAAAAAGAAGATCATGGACATTACAAATCCAATGATTTTTTGTAAGTGTAGAAAACAATTATACAACATGCGTTAAAACTGTCCTCGTTATTCTCTGCAGACAGCCAAATGCTCCTTGACTGCAGCACAAAATATATATGTGCCATATCCTGAAGCACCTGAAACAGAGGTTTCAGTCCCACGTTTCATATTTTAATGTTACATGAACATAAATATTATTATTCAAAACTGATTTTACAGTTTTTTATCTGCAAACAACTTAGCCACGTTCAGACTCCTCACCCACGCACACAAGGCTCCCCACAACTTGGGCCCCAAGTACCTCAACGACCGCATGACCTTCTACACGCCCACCCGCCAGCTACGATGGGCAAACCACGCACTCGCCACCGTACCACGCATCCGCAGAGCCACCACCGGAGGAAGTTCCTTCTCCTACCTGGCAGCCAAGACTTGGAACTCCCTCCCCACCCACCTTCGGCGAACCCAAGACCATCTCTCCTTCAGGAAGAGGCTCAAGACCTGGCTGTTCGAGCAGTAACTTACCCCTCCCCCAGCCCCTTGAGACCCTCCCGGGTGAGTAGCGCGCTTTACAAATGCCGTGATTGATTGATTGATTGATTGCTTAATAATGGACTAACCTTCGGACATACGTTTGTACATTTGTATATATGCTTACTTTCAAATGTGTTACACATGCTGCATCCCCATTACAAGATGGCCATGGCACCACCATTGACTGGGGTCCCTTTGTTCTTCATGTCAAGCTAAATAAAGAGCTCTTTCATACTATTTATCCAGCTGCCAGTCAAGTAGTACATGAGTCCTACTTCTTAGCCTGTAGCTGGATCGAAAATGTAGTTTGGGATATTTAGCCTGTAGCTGGAGATTTTGCGCAATGCTGCTGAGTAAATAGCAGAGGTTATGTACTATTTGGCCGGCTGCCAGATGAATAGCCATTTCCATAATATAACTATGAGGTCTCACAACTCTGTTGTCGTTCCAGTTCCTTCATACCATGTTTTCAAGGAGCTTTAGTTCTGCTTTATTTATCATTATTAGCACATACGTGGTTCCTCTGCTGCTTTCTTCATGGGTTGTTGGTAGAGAGTAGTGCTTAGTGCTTGTGGCTGGTGGTCTCAACCAACTCAAGTATATGGCATCTGGATAGATTGGCAGTGTTGAGTTGAAAATTAAATATATTCAAATGAACAAGGCATAGGTTGAAACGGACTCTAAACACTCTGGAAAGCATCAGATGAGCAACGAGATATGTAATACGTCTTTGAAATGCAGAAAGTATGGACATACATGTTATATGTGCTGAAACCAATATGGCATGCTGACATTAAAACAAGATGCACTAAAAAGAATATAGAAAGTTTTGACATCAATATTACACTCATTCAAAATAATGAAGCATTGATATTACTAAAAAACAAATTAACACTGTACTGGAAATTACTGTAGTGAAGTCAACACTTTCATGGTCTTATCTCACTCAAAATTTAATTTTGGCACATTGAACATGAGGAGTTTACATCACAAGAATATAGCACACGAAATGTCAAGGGTACGTGGTATCAAATTATGGAAAATTATTTGGTAATACATAAAATGTATACCTGCAATACATGCCCTAGAAGATAAAAAACACAAATTCTGTGTTGTTGTTTTGTTGAATGTTATTTTGTGTTATGCATCTTCTTTAGGGTGTTTTTAATCTCTGTGTTTTTCAGGCTGTATATAATGGGATTACATAGTGGAGTTAAAACAACATATAACAGAGACAATACTTTGTTGTGTTTTACTGAAACTGTTGATGCTGGTCTCATGTACGTAGAACAGATAACTCCGTAGAATAATATAACCACAGTGAGGTGGGAGGCACAGGTGGAAAAGGCCTTGCGTCTTCCTTCTCTAGACCGGATTTTCAGGATTGTTGAGATGATGTTAATGTAAGATGCGATAGTTAAAGCAAAAGGTGCAACTCCAACTAGAGTACCCATGACGTAGTTTGCTGCCTCAACATCATGAGTGCTGCTACAAGAAAGCTTTATTACAGCTGGAAAATCACAGAAGAAGTGGTTGATTGTGTGAGACCCACAGAATGAGAGCCTAGATAATATTACGGTGTGTGGTATTGGGTCTATAAAACTAAATAGCCAACATCCGGCAGCCAGCTTCATGCAAACTGCATCATTCATGGTGGTCACATACCGTAAAGGATTGCAAATGGCCACATATCGATCATAAGCCATGACTGTTAGAAGGAGTAATTCTGTAGACACCATGGACAAGAAAAAAAACACCTGCAGCAAACATCCATTTAGAGAAACATGTGTTTCTGCCAGAAAGAAGTGAGCGAGCATGTTTGGAAAAATTATTGTTGTGTAACAGATGTCCAGAAAGGCTAAGTTTTGAAGAAAAAAATACATGGGTGTGTGCAATTGTGTGTTGGAATAGACAATCACCATAATAAGAAGGTTCCCCACAAGTACTAATAAGTAAATCAGCAAAAAGGCTAGAAAAAGTGGAACTAGAAGATGGGGAAAATCAAAAAAACCCACAATGATGAACTCAGCTGCTAAAGATTGATTTTCTGCTGCCATTGGTTGTGGAATGCAGTTTTCTGGTGTTGGTAGAGCAAGAATATCTGCAATTAAAGAAAAAAACAAATGTCAATACAGAAAACCAGGGATATAGTTATTAAAGAGATGTGTCACTCTTGCACACGTAAGGCGGTGGAAGGGCAACGTAACTACTAAGTTAGATTAATCAAGCCATGCAAGGCCACCATGCATGGTCCTGAGTGGCTTGATAAATCTAGAGTAACACAGTGCAGCGCATATCGCTGTGTTGCGTTACTGTGCCCCAGGGAGTCATTCTATGGGTGGAGCGTGGGTGTCCCCATACATCCAACCATGGATTTTGGCACATTCCAAGATTTACCATTACTAGTAGACCTTCCCTGGTGAGGTGTAATGAGGACAAATATCATTATTTCTCCCCTTTTATTCCTCATTCTGCAGCACGCATAGAAGGAGGGAAATGCTTCAGGGATTTGTTTTTGTGCAGCCAAGTGTCCATTCATGCATGAAAGCAATCCCACTCAAAACGCAGGCACGCTTGCACATTGAGCGCTAGTGCAAGCAACATACATTATTGTGCTGTACCTTGTTAAATATGTTGCATTCCTGCTCTTTCCCTTTCACGCAGAGAAGCACAGCAAGCCGCTGCGTGGTTTTGTGATAAATGTACTGCTCACTTTTTGGGTGGGAGAATGGATGCACATGTTTAGCAGTCACACTTCAAATGTTCACAATCAGAAGAAACATTGAATTGGTGAAAAAATATAGGTGTTAGTCAATCCTAATTGCAATTCTTTTTGCCGCTTGTTCTTGGTATTCATCTTTACTCATTTTCATGGGACAATAGCTAACATGCATGATGTAATTTGCAGATGTATATGTTAGTTACTTATATACTCGCAAGAATGTAGCTGTACCTGTTCAAAACGTATCAAAACAATATCATCAATCTAAGCAACTACTAAAGTGCTGTAAATTAGATGATGGCTGTAACCCTATGTATATTTATAAAGACAGAGAACGTTCATATAGGTATCTCTGTTCCTAAGCAAATCTTAGATCTGGCACTGCAAACAATTTTATTTTATGAACAGCTACACTTTTGGTCACCTACTTAATCCTTTAGCTTAGTAGGTTTGACCCCTTCAGCCACTGTTTGCCTGAAATGTCTTTCACATTTTGCCTCAATCCACAAAATTTGTGCAGTTTTTACATTTTTCATTCACTGTGAATCGACAAAGCAAATCAATCCAATCAACTCTACTGAGCTGTTTTCCATAAAATCTTTCAAATGCTTTTCTTTGACACACATTGTACGTTGTCCTTTTAAGCCAATGCTTAGGTGGTGGGTCTGTGTCCAACCACATGCTAATTGAATGTACTTTTTGGGGCAGATTCTCAAGCAACTATTGCCACGTTATTGGCATTTTATCACGGCCAAAGTTGCAATAAAATTATCACCCTATTCGCAAGCTAGTGCAAACATCCGATATCACCAGTTTACCTGCGCTAGCAGTAGCCAAAAACATAGCCACAGATGACCCTGGCAACTATCGCTAATGAGATGCAGAGTAGGCGTTCCCGTGCCAAAAGCCGTGACAACACCACTCCGCAACATACTCAATGACCAGCCAGATCAGAGATAAGATCACAAAACAGGCGCTAAGGCGTGTTAGAAGCAGGACATTAACACCTGGATCTGACCTGGTGTTAAGTCGACCACAGCCTGCACCACAAAAGGGAGCTCAGGCCAGAGCTACACCCGAAGGGCAACAGATGCCATGGAGCCAATGATCATGCAGGCCGGACACCCAAGAGGGCCGCAACTCTCTCTGCCACCCCCCCAGGACCACACCCCACCAGAACCCCACCACCCCCCCTGGACCAATATTGAGGCAGAGCAGGCAAGGACAGCGACCCCCTGAAAATGCACCAACCTCACACACCCAACACCAGAGAATGTCAGAACCCACTACAGGCCCAAAGGGATAACCTCCATCCCAGCACAGACAAAGCTTCTGTCCATGCTGCACCTGTTGGCCCCTGGTACCTACCAACCAACAACTGCCAGAGTTGGAGGACTCTCACAGCCAGCCCTATCAAAGTTCCACAAACCTGTCCTGGATGCCATCACCAGCTTGGGACCGCAGTACCTATCCTACCCTCACACTGCGCAGGAACAGCTGGAGACCAAGCAAGACATCCACGCCATAGCAGGCTTCCTGCACGTTGTGGGTGCAATTGACTGCACACGTGTCTCACTGGTGCCCCATGGCAACACTGCACACAATAACCGCAACAGAAAGCACACGCATCCCATCAATGTGCAGGCAATAACGGTCCCCCGGGAAATCACCACCAACCTCACCAACAACCACCCAGGCAGTGTGCATGATTCCTACATCTACGGCCAGGCCATCATCAACCTGCACTTCCAGGATGGCCTCTAAGGAAATGCACTGCTCGTTGGTAAGTACCAAATGAACACACCACACACCTCAAATCCACCATCATGCAATTCACAACTCTGGGAATGCCCTCGTCACAAACTCACATACAACATGCCAAACAACATGCCCACTCACCAGACACAACAGCACAAATAACTGTGGGAACCTGGCCCAGCCATGTACATGAGCCATCAACGTCATGGTACCTCAGCCACACAATAGCTGAATGTGTTGAGAGGCGGGAACCAGGCATGTGCGGTGGAGCAAGTGACCCATGAATGAGAATGTACAAATTGCCAAGTGTGGCGTGGTTGTGATGGCCAGACTGCAGTATGCAGACCACACACATATCCATGTCAACATACACCACTGTTATATGGAGTGTAGTGGGCAGTGGACTCAACCATGTCACCCCAGCCACTGGGGAAGACCGTGGAAATAAAGATTGTTACGTCCCCCAGTAAGCGTGAGCGGAGTGGGCTGGCCCGGCATATGCCAGGCCAGCGTAGAGGTGTGAATAAAAGGCACGTAACTCTGGGTGTGGTCCTCTTCCGGAATGCCCAACGTCTCTATCAGGGCGGCGCCTCTCACCCCACGGTGTTGCCTGCGATCCTGTGTACCTGCTGCACCCCAGGCCGCTGGTCCCCGAACTGGACTTGCCCAACCCTGCGTACCCAGGCCTCACTGCTCACCTGCCAACAACGGCGTGTGTCAAAGAGGATCCACCACATGCTGGTGCAGGTTCCGAGGCCCGTGACCTTGGAAGCCTCCTCGGACCATCACGGACTCCGTGACACAGGCCCGCAGTACTCCTTTCTCGTTGCTGCATCCCACCGGCATACACAGCAGACTACTAAGTCTCACATGTGGAACTGAATCTTGATTACAATATGGCAGAAAACAATATTTATGGCTGATACTCCCTTCGATGTGGTGCCACCAGGTCTTAGTAGTGCATCACAATCGCTGGTCTCTGTGAGCCCATGCGGACTACTGCCCTCGGCCTACGCTGCGCCCAAGTAAGTCACACAATTGGAACTGAGCATCGATTTTTCAATGGCAGAGTACATATCATTGCACGCAAGGAGAGATGTAAGAGGATGACCTGTTGCAGTCAGGAGGCAAAAAGGATCATCGTTACGAATGTGACCAAACACTACCGACAACGGCCCTGGTGTCACTAACTCTGTGCATTGCGAGCCAACGACATGTGGCTGTGGGCCACTGTTGACTGCTGCCTCCGGCCTACACTGTGATTGAATAGATCACACATTTAGGGCTGAGTCTTAATTTAGCATTGGCCAAGATCAATCAATCAATCATCGCATTTATATAGCGCACTACTTACCCAGTGGGTCTCAAGGCGCTGGGGGAGGGGGATCTGCTACTGCTCGAACAGCTAGGTCTTGAGTTGCTTCCTGAAGGCGAGGTGGTCCTGGGTCAGGCGGAGGTGGGTGGGGAGGGAGTTCCATGTCTTGGCAGCGAGGTAGGAGAAGGACCGTCCCCCTGCGGTGGCTCTACGGATGCGGGGGACGGCGGCGAGGGCGTGGCTGGTCGATCGAAGCTGGCGTTTGGGAGCGTAGAAGTTGAGGCAGCTGTTGAGGTATCCTGGGCCTTGGCTATGTAGGGCTTTGTGTGCGTGGGTGAGGAGACGTAAGGTGATTCTCTTGTTGACCGGGAGCCAGTGCAGGTCTTTCAGGTGTCCGGAGATGTGGCTGCGGCGGGGGATGTCCAGGATGAGTCGTGCTGAGGCGTTCTGGATCCGCTGGAGTCTCTTCTGGAGTTTGGTGGTGGTTCCAGCGTAGAGGGTGTTGCCGTAGTCCAGACGGCTGGTGACGAGGGCCTGGGTGACCATCTTCCTGGTCTCGGTGGGGATCCACCGGAAGATCTTACGTAGCATGAGCAGGATGTTGAAGCACGACGAGGAGACGGCGTTGACTTGTCTGGTCATGGAGAGGGAGGAGTCCAGGATGAAGCCCAGGTTGTGTGCGTGGTCTGTTGGTTTGGGTGCGCTGCCTAGGGCGGGGGGCCACCAGGAGTCGTCCCAAGTAGCGGGTGAGGATCCTAAGATGAGGACTTCCGTCTTATCTGAGTTCAGTTTCAGGCGGCTGTTCTTCATCCATTCGGCTACCTCTTTCATCCCTTTGTGAAGGTTGGCTCTGGCGGTGGCGGGGTCGTTGGTAAGGGAGAGGATCAGCTGGGTGTCGTCGGCGTAGGAGATTATGTTGATGTTGTGCTGGCGTGCGATGTCTGCAAGGGGGCTCATGTTATGTTATGTTATTTATTTGTTAAAGCGCAACAGCTGCCCCAGCAACGGAGCGTCCCGGCGCTAACCTAACCAGTACCAGAGGAGAGGGGGGAACCAACAGAGGAATTATATGACAGAGAAGAGATGGGTTTTGAGTTCCTTTCGGAAAGCGATCAGATTGGTTTGGGTACGGATGTGTGGAGGTAGGGAGATCCATAGTTTAGCCCCTAAGACTTTGAAGGAACGTCCACCCGTTCTACAGAGCTTAGTTCGGGGGACCATCACGAGGTGCTGTCCCAGTGAGCGCAGGGTGCGCTGGGGAGTGTAGGGTACCAGAAGCGGGCGTAGGAGTTCAGGACAATCAGAGTTGAGAATTTTAAATGCCATGGTCAGGGCCTTGAAGTGAATACGAGATTCAATTGGCAACCAGTGCAGGTTGCGGATGGTGGCTCTGGCAGAGCACCTACGTGGGAGACCAACTACTGCTCTGGCGGCTGAGTTCTGGATACGTTGCAGCCTTGCCAGTTCAGCTTTGTTTGCCCCCAAGAGTAAGACATTGGCATAGTCCAGCCGGGCAAGGATCATAGATTGTATGATGAGCTGGCAGGTTTTGGAGTCGAAGAATCCAAGTATAGGGTTGAGGCTCCTCATTAGACCCACACATGTAGCTGCCACTTTCTTCGTGTGGGACTGAAAGTTAAGTGAGGGGTCAAGCCAGACACCTAGGTTTTTGACAACATCTTTTGGCAGGGGGGTGGGGCCAAGCACAGAGGGCCACCAGTGATCGCTCCAATGGCTGGGGTTTTTTCCCAGGAGAAGGACCTCCGTTTTCCCGGCATTTAGCTGCAAGCAGTTGAGTGTCATCCACTGAGCGACTGCTGCGAGGCCATCTCTGAATTTGGTTGCCAAAGGTGATGGGCCTTCTGAGAGTGTGATGACCAGCTGTGTGTCGTCAGCGTACGACACCAGCGTGAGGTCCCACTCTTTTGCCACCACTGCGGGATGTAGATGTAGATGTTGAAGAGGGTCGGATTGAGCGAGGAGCCTTGAGGGACGCCGCGGATGACTTCGGTGGCTTCAGATCTGAACGGAGGGAGGCGGACTCTGTGTCCTTCCGGCGAGGAAGGAGATGATCCACTCCAGTGCCTTCTCCTGGACTCCGACGTTGCTGAGGCGTTGTACTAGGGAACGATGGCAGACAGTGTCGAAGGCCGCGGAGAGGTCTAGGAGGATGAGGGCCGCTGTTTCTCCGTTGTCGAGCAGCGCTCGGATGTCATCGGTGACTGCGATCAGAGCGGTCTCGGTGCTGTGGTTGGCCCGGAAGCCAGACTGCGAGGGGTCGAGGGATCCGTTCGTCTCGAGGAAGGCGGCCAGCTGCTTGTTGACGGTCTTCTCGATGACTTTTTCAGGAATCGGGAGCAGCGAGATGGGGTGGTAGTTTTTGAGGTCGGTGGGGTCAGCCGATGGCTTCTTGAGTAGAGCACTGAGTTCGGCGTGCTTCCAGCTCTCCGGGAAGGAAGCGGTGTCGAAGGATGTGTTGATGATGTCCCGCAGGTGGGGTGCGATGACAGCGTCGGCCTTGTTGAAGATCATATCATTGTACCGGCATCATGGCAGACTGCATCCCCTTTCAGTCACGGTGCCACTAAGTCTGTTCCCTGACATTCATGGACACTTTCTGGTCGAACATTGGTAGCGTCTGAGTCTATGGACTATGGTAGTTTTCATCCTCATGTAGCTGATACCGAATTGGTGGTGGCAACGAGGCTTTAGCACTCCACTTCTCCATTTGCTGCTTCCGGATACCTTCTGCCTTCTGCAATATGCCCTGGAGAACACCTTCCACTGTCCCCCGCAACCCTCCACCAAATTCATCTTTGGCATCGACGAGGACCCGCTCAGTCTGCATGGCCCTACTTCAGTGGACCGCAAGTCACTGTCCTGTGTGCCGGCGGCTGTATATCCGGGGCCACTAACTCAGTGCAGCTCAAGTCAGGTACCCTGTCTGAATGAATATTGGATGACCTCTGTGACGGTGGTCTTGGGGTAATTGGCACCATGTATATGTGGCCCTGCACTGTCTGCTGCCTCCAGCCTCAACTGGGACCACCAGGGCTCATACATCAAATTGACTCCTGACCAGCCCAGACGTTGCATCACCACAGAAGGCACACGCCACCATCGCCAGGGCCAAATCCAACACTCATCTGCCAGAGTCAAAACAGTGGGCCTGGCAGACTAATGGAGTTGCTCAGACCTGTCGTGGATGCCATCATCTGCCTGATCCCCTGCACCGCACTCCGGTGCCACTGCACCGCAACCTATGGACTGTTACTGATTGAGTTTTGTGGTGTGGATAGGTTGTGCAGCAATGTCACCTCAGGCAGTGTGGGAGACCTGGGATGTTGTTGGGGGAGATGATGCAGGTCTAACACACACCACTGCATCTGCATCAGGAATATCCTGAATGGACACAGTCCTAGTCATTTTTATCACATAAGCGCGCTCAACTCTAGTGCCCCAACCTCAGTGCACTGCAATTCACAGACACTTTGGTTTGTATGTTGGGTGACCTCTGTACTTCCACCGGCTCCCTACATGTTTCTCAACAGTTGTCATGCAGGTGTTTGCTGTTTCCATTGCACTGGTGTCCACTTTTCAAGTTGTTGTCAGCACTAAGCACTCAGTGCGGGCTGACTTACATACCCCACACACATGCAACACAGGCGTCACTGTACATGTGGCCCTGCCAATAAAGGGTTCGGGCACACGCGCCCTTATCCAGTTCAACAGAATACCTGTTTGTGTCCCTGTGGTCTAGCTGTATGCATGAGGGCCCTGGGCCCTATGACATTACATTGTGCTGTGTACAGCGGGCGCAGACATGTCACCACAGACAGTGGGTAGAGCTTGGACATGTAGCTTTGTTGTCACCCACTCAATTTGTAATGGGAGTGGACTGAGCCATCGTACCCAGAGCCAACGTCCGTGTGTGAATGATATTTGCATGCCCCTGGGCATGGTTCTGTACTGGGAATGTGCATCTGCATGTATCTCTATTGCAGTGTGGGTCTACTTTGGGGCGTGTAGGTGGTCCCTGAAGGATAATAGACACTCACATATGTGATCTAGTTCAACTATCATGGGTGTGGACCCCACTTGCACCTGTTCGGCCACCTCATTTTGGCGTTCTCACACCAGGCATTGGGGTGCCATGTGTGGGTATGTGAAGTGTTGTGAGCCAGCCGTGCTTGCGGGAACTTCCTGCTGTGTGGTCTGTTGCAGGGTGTGTGTTCTCCTCTAAGTAGCTTGGCTGCCATGGTCCTGGTGGCGGGTTGCGTGGGATTTCCATGGGCTCTTGTAGGAAGTCGGTGTCGAAGGTGTGGTGCTCCTCTCCGGCATCACTGATGTGTGGTCTTTTGTGCTCTTCTGGAGGTGTTGTGTGTCCCTCTACAGCAGAGGTCCTCAAACTTTTGGATGCCGAGACCCCCCTGTCAACATTTTCAAGTGTAAGGACCCCCTCCTGACAAAAATGTCTAAACCTCTAGGTTATGAGGAAGGTGAGGACCAAATTATGCGACAGGCTTGACTAAATTGTGTGAGTAGAAAATGTAAAAAATGTTCTGTGATGCTGCGTATTTTGGGGTAGCATTGCTTTATTATTTAGAATTTTTTTAAACACAGTAATACTGAGTAAAGATTTTACCCCATCAGTACCAGTTTATAACCAAAATGCAGCAATTAACATCAGAAAGGTGTCTAGTCAACCTCTGTGAAGGGCCTCCCAATCCACAGGAATACGCGCTGCCAAATTAGAAGCTCACCTGGCCATGGCCGGGAGCAGCAAGGGTGCATTCAAACTGTGGCGGTCTTGTGCAGAGTTAAGCAGTTTACCCATGCCCCTTTCCTCTCACCCCCTTCCTTCCATCCCTCTCTTCTCTCCTCTCCCATCCCCGGATCCCTCTCTCACATTGCAGGCAGATGGTTATTACCCCAGGACACCTTTTGGTAACAGTAGCGCACTACATATGTAAATAATAGGCAGAAGCAGGGGATCCACTAGACCCGAACTTCCTTGGGGGGTTAACACTGTGAGTGCAGGGTGAGTGGGTGGATGTTGTGAGTGCATGGTGATCAGTGTGAGTGCATTGTGATCAGTGTGAGTGCATTGTGATCAGTGTGAGTGCATTGTGATCAGTGTGAGTGTATTATGATCACTGTGAGTGCAGGGTGAGCGGGTGAATGGTGTGAGTGCATGGTGATTGGTGTGAGGCAGGGTGAGCGGGTGAATGATGTGAGTGCATTGTGATCAGTGTGAGTGCATTGTGATCACTGTGAGTGCAGGGTGATCAGTGTTCATCACCACCCCCTTTTCTGAATCGTTTTTGTCCACCATAAGCGTGGAAGGGTATACTCAGATGTGAGTCCCTTGCTCATTGCACCATCAGGATTCAAGCAAGCTGGGCCGAAGACGGCTGAAATGCCAGAAACCGGTCCCCGGAAGCTTGTTTCCTTCCCAGTATAAGAATTGGCTTGGTAGTTTGGTCTGCCCTGTTCCCATGATGCACTGGGCCAGGGACAGACTAATTTGCATATAGCCAGGTTCTGAGCTGGGATGGTGCAGTGAGCTAAAAAACGGTGATGGATCAAGCCCTGATCTTTGGACTGGGTAAGAGTGGTCTGCTTAATTCAGACACTCTGTTCATCACCACCCCCTTTTCTGAATCGTTTTTGTCCACCATAAGCGTGGAAGGGTATACTCAGATGTGAGTCCCTTGCTCATTGCACCATCAGGATTCAAGCAAGCTGGGCCGAAGACGGCTGAAATGCCAGAAACCGGTCCCCGGAAGCTTGTTTCCTTCCCAGTATAAGAATTGGCTTGGTAGTTTGGTCTGCCCTGTTCCCATGATGCACTGGGCCAGGGACAGACTAATTTGCATATAGCCAGGTTCTGAGCTGGGATGGTGCAGTGAGCTAAAAAACGGTGATGGATCAAGCCCTGATCTTTGGACTGGGTAAGAGTGGTCTGCTTAATTCAGACACTCTGTTCACCACCACCCCCTTTTCTGAATCGTTTTTGTCCACCATAAGCGTCGAAGGGTATACTCAGATATGAGTCCCTTGCTCATTGCACCATCAGGATTCAAGCAAGCTGGGCCGAAGACGGCTGAAATGCCAGAAACCGGTCCCCGGAAGCTTGTTTCCTTCCCAGTATAAGAATTGGCTTGGTAGTTTGGTCTGCCCTGTTCCCATGATGCACTGGGCCAGGGACAGACTAATTTGCATATAGCCAGGTTCTGAGCTGGGATGGTGCAGTGAGCTAAAAAACGGTGATGGATCAAGCCCTGATCTTTGGACTGGGTAAGAGTGGTCTGCTTAATTCAGACACTCTGTTCATCACCACCCCCTTTTCTGAATCGTTTTTGTCCACCATAAGCGTGGAAGGGTATACTCAGATGTGAGTCCCTTGCTCATTGCACCATCAGGATTCAAGCAAGCTGGGCCGAAGACGGCTGAAATGCCAGAAACCGGTCCCCGGAAGCTTGTTTCCTTCCCAGTATAAGAATTGGCTTGGTAGTTTGGTCTGCCCTGTTCCCATGATGCACTGGGCCAGGGACAGACTAATTTGCATATAGCCAGGTTCTGAGCTGGGATGGTGCAGTGAGCTAAAAAACGGTGATGGATCAAGCCCTGATCTTTGGACTGGGTAAGAGTGGTCTGCTTAATTCAGACACTCTGTTCATCACCACCCCCTTTTCTGAAGCGTATTTTGGGGTAGCATTGCTTTATTATTTAGAATTTTTTTTAACACAGTAATACTGAGGAAAGATTTTACCCCATCAGTACCAGTTTATAACCAAAATGCAGCAATTAACATCAGAAAGGTGTCTAGTCAACCTCTGTGAAGGGCCTCCCAATCCACAGAAATACGCGCTGCCAAATTAGAAGCTCACCTGGCCATGGTCGGGAGCAGCAAGGGTGCATTCAAACTGTGGCGGTCTTGTGCAGAGTTAAGCAGTTTACCCATGCCCCTTTCCTCTCACCCCCTTCCTTCCATCCCTCTCTTCTCTCCTCTCCCATCCCCAGATCCCTCTCTCACATTGCAGGCAGATGGTTATTACCCCAGGACACCTTTTGGTAACAGTAGCGCACTACATATGTAAATAATAGGGAGAAGCAGGGGATCCACTAGACCCGAACTTCCTGGGGGGGTTAACACTGTGAGTGCAGGGTGAGTGGGTGGATGTTGTGAGTGCATGGTGATCAGTGTGAGTGCATTGTGATCAGTGTGAGTGCATTGTGATCAGTGTGAGTGCATTGTGATCAGTGTGAGTGCATTATGATCACTGTGAGTGCAGGGTGAGCGGGTGAATGGTGTGAGTGCATGGTGATTGGTGTGAGTGCAGGGTGAGCAGGTGAATGATGTGAGTGCATTGCATTGTGATCAGTGTGAGTGCATTGTGATCACTGTGAGTGCAGGGTGAGTGGGTGAATGTTGTGAGTGCATGGCGATCAGTGTGAGTGCACTGTGATCAGTGTGAGTGCATTGTGATCACTGAGTGCAGTGATTGGTGTGAGTGCATGGTGATTGGTGTGAGTGCATGGTGAATGGTGTGAGTGCATGTTGATTGGTGTGAGTGAATGGTGTGAGTGCATGGTGAATGGTGTGAGTCCATGGTGAATGGTGTGCATGCATGGTGATTGGTGTGCGTGCATGGTGATTGGTGTGCGTGCATGGTGATTGGTGTGAGTGCATGGTGATCGGTGTGAGTGCATGGTGATCGGTGTGAGTGCATGGTGATCGGTGTGAGTGCATGGTGATCAGTGTGAGTGCATGGTGATCAGTGTGAGTGCATGGTGATCAGTGTGAGTGCATTGTGATCAGTGTGAGTGCATTGTGATCGCTATGAGTGCATGGTGATCGCTATGAGTGCATGGTGATCAGTTTGAGTGCCTTGCGATCGCTGGGAGTGCAGGGTGAACATGAAAGTGAAGGAGAGAATGAGAAGTGAGTAGTCTGAAAGCAGGGTGCATTCCCAGAAACATGAAGCATAGGGTTTCAGATATAAGTTAAACTATTGCTATAATGGCATTAATCAGGATTCGAGGCTGGAGGAAATAAATAATTATGATTAGGGTTACCAGTTCATTATTTTGATGGCCCAGAAATAAGCAGTCACCTAAAGCTGTATTTTTAGCACTTATCTGTGAATATTTAGAACAGCATATATAAATAGAAAGCACTTTTAATTGTGTTCTAGGGCTGCCTCAATGATCCATGACTTATAATTACAAAGAATAAAGACAGAAAAGTCACATAACTAATTAATACATACTTTTGTATTTATAACTCAATTTAGTGTCAAGAGCAGGTCTCTGCAGGATCTTTAAACAACACATAGCAGGCATGTTTCATTTGACAACCCAACTTTATATTTCTTTTCATTAAATGCATTCTCACACTACAGCAGTAAGTGTAAAAATACAAATGTAAGGAATAGGCAGAGTGGGGGCCCAGGGGGTACTGGAACCATAAAATAACTAAGCCTTGGTAATCAGTTAACAAAGACATGTAAATATGCTAATGGTCTTTAAAGACCTGTGAAAAACTCGTCCGGAGATAAGACTCCAGACACCTCCCAGCCGAGGCCCCAGGAGCGCGAGCTGCACTGCAGCAGCCCGGGCTGAGACACAGGATGGGGGACGAGGGGGGCTGAAGCCCTGGAGGCCAGGGCAGAAGTGATACTGTGAAGGCGCGACCCCCTTTGCATCGCTCCACGGCCCCCCTGGGGGTCGCGCCCCACAGTTTGAATACCCCTGCTCTACAGTGTGAAGGGGTGATGCATGTTGATATTGTGTTGACATGTATGTTGGCACATTGTACTTGTTTACATGTAGACTGTATGACAATGTACATTGTGACTGTTTGGGAGGTGCTGAACTTTGATGGTGGACATTTGGACTACATGACAGACGTGAGGTTGTACGCATACATTTTCATTTCACAGTTTCCAGCTCTGTCGGAGGTGGTAGGCCTGTTTCCGCGCTTGTGCGGAGCCAGTTGTGTCCCCTGTTATGCAGTCTCGGGTGTGCGCATTGTACCACTTTGTCGTCAATGTGAGTGTGCTTTTCTTGCTATGTGCGTGTGCTGGAGTGTGCCACTGGATCAGGGACATGATCCAGGGTCATTGTGGGAGTGCAGTGTGCTAAACATCGTTGTGCATGTGTGCCATTGTGCCCATCTCCCCCAGTCCCCCAGTCCCTGGTTGTTACTCACCCTGTTGATTTTGTTTCAGGTCCTCTCAAGCTGTGTCTGTGCTCCCTACTCCTTGCACCTTATCCACACCGATGTCTTTGGCCTCCATTTCCTCCAGCTCCTCCTGTGGCGCAGGACTACCACCTCCTGTCACCGTTGCTGCCTTCCTGTTGGCAGCGGGTTGGTGCCTTGTTTAGATTATCACATCATGCCAGCACCTCTCCGACTTCATTCTTGGTGGTCTGATTGTGGGCCAGCTGATGGTGTTATTCTGTCACTTCCGTGACGCAGATCTGGCTTTGCTGCGGACTGCACCCCGTCTTCCTCTCCCTCTCCCTCTTCTCCTTGGCCTTCCCGGACCCCGTTGTTCCTTGCTGGTGGTCTGTGGGGGTGGTGAGGTTTGCGTTGGGCGCTGCTCTCCGTCAGAGTTCATCCATGTTGCTAAGCGCTTTGGATTGTTTCTGGTGTGTTATTTCTGTAGCTTTTATAGTGCATGTTCCCACCAGACCCGTTGGATTTGCAGGCCTGCCTCTGGTTTTCACTGCTTTTTGTACCACGATTGACCTCATCGCAAGATTTATTTGCTTTCGCGTTTTGCATTTTTGTGGTATGACGTTGATTTTAACGCTGTCATTTGACAAGTTATCTGGAGACTATCGCATGGTACCACTGTGTTGACTTTGCTTCGTTACACAGCGTAATTTTCGCGCGATAGACTGCGATGTTGGAAGTTGCGTTAAGTTACTTTTGCAATGGTTATCACACGTTCTTGAGAATATGCCCCTTTATTTGCCGATATGTTACTAAAGCACTGCTAAACAAAGTGTTGTACGTACTGCAGAGAACGTATTAATAATAAGCACTGCAGGATTTTCACAATTTTAAAACAAGACATTTGGAGTACGCAAAACAAAATAACAAAGAGGAAAATATAATGTACTTGTTTCAATGTTGCAAGCTTTGTCCTCGGTCTTTCATCCTTGAGAAATCAACAGAGATCAAAACGTGTTGGGTCAGAAGATGATGTATCTGTGAAGAAAATGAGAATTTAAAGCTCCTTCAAGTGAGGGATCTATTGGATTCTGTCAGACCTTTGTCTAAGACTGGTCACTACGCAATGAAGGCTTGGGATCAGGTGTGGAGACAGTATACCTTGAATGCCACTTCACCAGCACCTGATCAAGGCTAAATGCGGCAGTGCTGCCATGAACAAAAGAGGAAGAGGTCTGGAACAAACAACAAGACTAAATAAAGAACTGAAATAGCAGACTCCAATAACAAAGTAAAACAATGTTGCTGGAAATGTTTTGGTAGATTGGTGATCCAACATTTCTTATTTGGTCTATTGGTGACATACTGAGATCGTAGGGTGGAGTGACTCTGAAATGGAAGGAAATGTCAGCCAAAGATCCGTCATAATAGTTCCTTCTCATAAAGGGGATACAGAATAGCTTCTGCCTTTTTGCCCAACCGGACTCAGGTGGTTGCATTTTCCTAGTAACCAATTTCTCAGGTAATTGTCTGAGCTAAGATTTTACCAGGTTACAGCACATAGAGGGCCTCATTTATGAGGGCTTGCAACACTTTTGCGCTGCCGTTGCATCCATGTTTGTGACCTACCAGCGGCATACAAAATGCACCACATTGAGCCCTATTTAGAAAGTGACTCATCTAAGCAGATGCGTCACTTAGTAAAAACGTGTCATACATTATACCTGCATCAGGTATAATGTATGCAGGGTGGCTGTTCCCGGTAAAAAACCTCATAGAAATGGCACAGTGATTTCACCACACAACTTCTAGGATGCCACTGTCTCAAAACCCTATGTCTGGCTCACAGCTGGCGTAGGACTGATGCAGGCCCTTTCACATGGGCCTTAACCCATGTGAAAGGACACATTGATGGAGTTGCGTCTGTTTTCAGACACACCCCAGCAATGTGTCAATTTTGCGCCTACAGATAAATCAGTAATACTGGTGTATCTGTAACTCCTTGCGAGATAGAGCACCGTACATTAAATATGGCGCATACATCGTGTCGCAAGGATGCCGCAGTGAAAACTGTTGCATCGCTCTTTTGTCACAGTGATGCAACAGATTTCATAAATGAAGCCAGACTGTATATTATTCATGAATTTGTTATACCGTGTTTACCATCTCAAAATACTTGCTTTGCTGTTGTTCGGCTCTCTTTAAAGAACAGTTCTTATCGACAAGTTTACTCAACAATCAAGCACTAAGGCACTCAATCAATGACAAAACATTCTAACTACTACAAACGACTCTACAATCCAGTCCTTCCAGTCAATGGCAGGTAAAAACCCCCATTGGGATGGGCCTTACTGTTGGTGCAAAGTTCAATACATGTCCATAACAGTTTTCATAAAAAATACATCATTTGTGCCAACACAGGCCTGTGCTTATCATCTGAAAAGCTGGGGATGAATCCTGGATCGTGCCGCTACAAATACTGTCCCGGCAAAGTCAAGCATTCAGCTCCTTCCTCCTCCAATCCTTGATGTGAATCATTGAGATTCGAATAAGTGTTGTTTTTTATAGTGACTGCAAAAAATGACAATCATGATTATGAAGTCTTGCGAGAGCGGGGAAATATCATGAGATTATGGGACATGAGGCCTCCATGAAATCGGAGGTGCTGCAGTAGTTCCTGTTGTGGGCCCTGATATCTGGTTCAACATGGTTAAGTGCGTTTTTATAATAAATAAGGCACAAAACTTTACAAATTATCATTGTGAACTGGTTGTTTTATGAAATGGCATGAGGATGAGTGTGAGAACTTAGAGCATGACACTACCCATTGGGATGGATGTTTGGCCCCGTAGGATTGCCATGGAGGCGCTACGAGAAACAGTGACCAGGCTCATAGCTTAGAACAGCTATACCTGAAGTTGTAAGTAACAAGCAAGACCACCTGTAGTTTCTTATCAGATTCACATCCCAAGTGGCAAATAACCGATATCTGCAGCATTACAGGTCTCTGTCATGTGGCCCAAATTGGGCCAAACCCAGTAACAGAAACCACTTTCTTCTGCACCAACATCAGCTAGGTTTAGTCTTTCCCATGGACATCGATTGGGGGTCACCAGGGGTAGCAACTGTGACCCTTAAGCAACCCACTGTGACCCCTGCCACTTTACTTTTGACCTCTAGCTCTTTATCTGGGCACATCAGGTTCAATTTAAATGAGTAAGTAAAAAAGAAATAGCGTATGGGAAACCCTGGGTTGGGCTATGTAGAACAACATGTGCACTAATGCAGTCTGTTTGTAGCCATGTATCGGCATAGATGCACAGGGCCACATCAGGTTGAGCTAGTGCCGCTAGGTGCAAACCAAACCTCTGTGGGTTTGTTCTGTGGAAGCCCATCAGAGCCATTACCAGTGCAAGCTGTAAGTAGGAACCACAGTAGGATGTGTCTGCAGTGTCTGTAATCAGTTGAAGGAGTCCACACTATTCAGGCTTGGGAGCTTTTAATGCACAGGTAGGCCATAGGACGGCTGATTGATTTTACAAGTGGGCCATCAGTGAATTACTCTATATTTCATTTTAGATTACAAGTCAGTCTTGGCCTCTTATATATTTCCACCATATACTATGTCACGGAAGAGCGTTATTTCCTCTTCATAATAGTGCCTTGTTGCCACATTTGTTGTTGTCTGTTGATATCATGTTGGCGTCCCTTACCTTGGAATCTGAATGTTTTCGGATTCCCTGTATTGATTTGAAGTAGAAATTCTCTGGATGGTCAGTTGCATCCTGACCAGCCAGGAAGTGTCCCCACTTGCTTGCTGTCACATCCACACTAAAAGAGGTTTTCCTTACCTGGTTGAAGTGCTATTTGTCTTCTTTACAACAATTTTTGGTGATGACCTGGTAAGGAGGATGTAGGAACTGGGTTCACCAGGTTCCTGGGGGGTAGCTTGGCCCGAGCAGGTAGGCACCCGAAGCTTAGCTGTTAAGTGACTACACAGCACACACTTCCACTGAGACCATAAATGAACGCAAAGACTGAGACCACACCAGTATGTTTGATTCAAATAAACAAGTTTTATCTAAGATCAAGATCAGGGCAATCAAAAATCACAGTAATAATAACTCATTACCTTTCCTTAAAAGAGCATATTTTTCATTACTCAGCCATAAATACATAAATAATTAAGTAAATAACTGTAGGCCATTCAGGAAATACTGCATTCGATAGGATTAAAACAATTTCATTTAGCATTTGGTAAAACCTTCCAGTGAGCATCTGCATAACATTCCATTAGGTATAAATCAATATCTCATCAGGCAAGAAGAACCACCAATTCATTAAGTAAGGATGAGCATGTCGTTAGGTGAAACATTTCAGGAAGAACAGGTAAAACATTTCAACATTCCGGCCTGGCTACAAGTACCACCATCTCTTGGAACTTAGGCAACAGGCTCTGACTAAATCAGCTCCCCTACAGTCACCTTACAGGGGGCAACTAAAACAGTGCCCAGTTCTGCAACACCCGCCTCCTTAAACACAAGCCCCTATGCGTGACGTGCAATAGAGTAGGCCGGCTGCACCCTTCGGACTCTCGCCCAGTCCAGAGGACATCCTCCGTACAACTCAGGCCAACGGGGCCCAACAACAGTTTCCCCAGGAGAGGGGCAGTCACGGGCTTCCTCTTCGTTCATGGGAGGCCCCACTTCTTCTCCAGACCTCCGCCCTCCTCTCCCTGGGGTTACCTGGTGCTTCGGCTCCAGGGGAGCCCTTGCGGAGATCTCCGGCGATGATGACGCCCGGGGCACACGCTCACGTCAGCGCCTTCCCCAGCAATGTCTGGGCCTTCGGTGGAGGGGACGCCCCTCCGGGGCTGATGTTGCTGGTGGGGGGCTCCTCCTGAGCCTCCGCGCTGTTTCTTTTCAGGTCCCGGGCCTCCGAGCTCTGCTCGGGCCCAGGGCAAATCAGTGGTGAGGGACGGGGTGCAGCCGATGACGGCTACCCCATCACGTAGTGATGGTGGCTTCAGGCCTAACGCAGCCTACTGGAGTTCACGGGGGCCTACCTCAGGCTCCGGAGGCCGTCGCCGGGACTCGTCACTCTGGGGCCGGGCTGCGGCAGTGATATGTTGAGGACAGCGCTGTTGAGGGGGCAGCGCTGCCAGGACGCCCACAGCGCTCAGACCGCACAGCGCCTCGCGGGTCAAAGGAGCGCTTGGAAGCTCCAGACAGGTTTCGGCAGGTGAGCGCTTGAGGCGCAATTACAGCACTTCTCTGAAGGCACACACAAGAGCGCTGGAGGGGGGAATGAGGCAGGACTAGCGCTAAGTAAGGAGCGCTTAGGAGATGGTTCGGTTTGGTCAGAACAATTAAGTAGTTCAGAGCGCTTCTCACAAGCAGCGCTTCTCGGGGGCACACAGCGCTTGATGGCCTGTTAGCGCTACAACCAAATTAGGCAGTTCAGGAGCTAGCACTTGCAAGGGCACAGCAGTTCGGGGGGCCACAGCGCTCGGTAGAGATAGCGCTTGGGGGGGACTACAGCGCTTCAGGCAGCAACAGTCTCTCAGCGCTTCTCAGGGCACAGCAGGGGAGCGCCGAAGAGCAGCACAGTTCAGTTTCAGCAGAGGAGATGAGGCAGGACAGCGCTGGGGCCACAGGGCAGACAGAGGGGCAAAATTGGCACAGCACAGTACCTGGCTGATCCCCAGTAGTCCTGATTAGCGCAGGGTAGTTTCTTCTTGGCGCTTGTTGGTTCTGGCAGCCTTGGGTTGAAGTTATTTGAAGAGAGGGGTGGGTTTGAGTTGAAGGCTTGTCAAGTTTCCTCAGCAGGTCACTTCAGATGGTCCCTGGGTTCCCCTCCCGCTGGGCCAGATCAGTGAGTTAGTTCTGTGTTCCTTACTCAGATTGGTGGGCAGCGCCTAAACCCTGTCACCCCCAGTGGTATAGGTTCCTGACTAGGCCCTACCGCCTAAGTCTCCTGCGTAGGGTCCCCCAGGTCAGTGTTGCCCCAACTGACTGGAAAATTTCCCTCCCTTTTCTTTTATAGTGGCAGTTGGCAGTTGGTGACCACTACCCTATTCTGGAAGGTTGCAGGAGCTTCCTCACTCTAGCTAGGGGCAGACTGGTCTTGCTACAATGTGTAGGGGTTCCAGCCAGCTCCTGGCTACTAGAGTGCGTCTAAAAAGACCACACTGCAGTAGCAGGGGTCAGTGGCAACCATGTTGGGGGAAGAGAGCACCTGTACCTTAGCATTGATTAGCAATGGGAAAGTGCCCAGAGACCTAAGGCCAAAAAAAAGAAGGTGGAAAACAATTAGGCAAAGGCGAAAAAAAATAGGGAAATACCACCCTAAGGGCTCACAGGTCTAACATGCGTCCCCCCCAGCTGAAAGTGGGGAGAGCTACCCAAACTCTAGGGAGTTCTCGTCACTAAGGCGGAAAAACCAGGAGAGACCGTCAGCATTGGCGTGGTCAACTCCGGGTCGATGTTCCACCCGAAAGTCCATCCCCTGTAGGGAAATGGACCACCTTAGGAACTCGGGGTTTTTTGCCAAAAGGGTCGGTGGTCGGTTTGAATTAGGAAGTGAGAGCCATAAAGGAATGGCCTCAACTTCTTCAAGGGCCAAACCACAGCGAAGGCTTCTCGCTCGATGGTACTCCATCGCCGTTCCCGAGGGAGAAGTCTTCTGGAGATGAAGGCCACTGGTTG
Organism: Lissotriton vulgaris; assembly: GCF_964263255.1. Taxonomy (NCBI): domain Eukaryota; kingdom Metazoa; phylum Chordata; class Amphibia; order Caudata; family Salamandridae; genus Lissotriton; species Lissotriton vulgaris. Next base: position 205,120 of record NW_028246779.1, on the reverse strand, counting down.
GTCTTGGCCGTCGTTGTTAAGTTGCGAAAGCACAGCGCCTATGCAGTGCTCAAAGACGTCCGTCTGCACGATAAATTATTTCGAGAAGTCAGGTGTTGCATGCACCGGAGCGGTGCACATCGCGTGCTTCAGTGTCTCAAATGCCTCTTGGTAAGCAGCCGTCCAGATCACTTTTTGTGGCTGCTTCTTGGACGTCAACTCAGTCAAGGGGGCTACGATGGTACCATATCCCTTGACGAACCGGCGGTAATAGCCAGTGAGGCAGAGGAAAGCTCGGACCTCAGTCTGAGTTTTGGGGGGCTCCCAGGCCATGATGGTCTCAATTTTGGCCTGGAGGCGTTGCACCTTACCCCCGCCCACCAGGTGTCCCAGGTAGACGACAGATCCCTGTCCAATCTGGCACTTGCTAGCCTTGATGGTCAGGCCAGCACTTTGCAAAGCCTGCAGCACCTCCTGGAGATGCTGCAGATGGTCCTCCCAGGTACTACTGAAGACAGCTATGTCATCCAGGTACGCCGCTGAGAAGGAATCCAGGCCACACAGCACCTGGTTCACCAACCGCTGGAAGGTGGCCGGAACATTCTTGAGCCCGAAGGGCATCACTCTAAATTGGAAGTGGCCCTCGGGGGTGGAGAACGCTGTTTTCTCCTTTGCTCTGTAGTGTAGTTCCTATATTCCCAATAGGCATCTGCGCAATGAAATAATATAGACGGCAGTGTAGATCTAGGACTGAAGTCGACCAGGTCTCTGCTGACTATATTAGACTTAATCATGAATGCCAGCTAGCTCAGAGGTCACTAGAAACTTTCTCGAATGTACAAGAAGGTTTTACGCTTCCTGAATAGATAAGAAGGGATTAGTTTCTGACAACCATACAACATGACAACTTTGCATCTCCATGAATGAGGAGGGAATCTCCAGAGTCGTGAAAAACAATAGAGGGAATTTTACTCAGTCATACGTACATGCTTCGTTTCACCAGAAGTGTAGAGAAAGTGAGAGACGGGCGTTTTCAATAAAAGATGTTATTTATTGAACAGTCTGCTTTCTCATACATGAGGAGTGAATTGCTACAATCGCAATACTTGACATAAAGTAAAGTGCGTACAGTAAAAAGAGTATTATGAAATAATACAGTAACAACATGATATAGTTTCTAAGCCATAAGATGCATCTAAAACGGATAAAATATATACAACAATAATAAAATGACTAAACCGACTCAACTGGTGCTTCAAAGTTACGCCTACCCTGGTGTACCTACCCGAAGCCTAGTACTGGGAAGAAGTAAGTGAGAAGTACCTTAAGTTAAATAGTTTTCAGCCAAGAATCTAAAACCAAGAATTCTCTTAGAGTCTAATCAGCTCTGTACCTCTGTTTAGAATGTGGGAGGTCTTGTATCTCTCTCTCTCTCAGAACTCGATCTCCCGGCAACCCGCGAGGGCGGCTGGGAAACACTGGAGCTGGATTTCTCGACAGGAGAAAAGACAGGGTCTTTCTCAGTGCGTCAAACGGGATGGTCGGCTTCCTTCAGCTCTCGCAAACAGCAGGGCGTCGGTCAAGTAGTTAGTCGATCTGCTCCAAACCACGGTGTGTCTAACTAGGCAAATGTGGGCATACTTATACTGAAAAAGTTCCGCGTTTGACGTAAAGGGTGGACATATTAACGTCATTAGGAACATGAAGTGCGCAACACGCTCCAGGGGTCTGGGACAAATCAATACTGGAGGCTCAGGGAATTTCTTCGGGGCTACAGTATGCTGGTCATGTCTCAGAACCTGTTGTACTTTCTAGGAGCTTAGTTGGCAGAGGAAATGCCATGTTAGGACTGCGCTGACTCTGTCTAAATATGGTCATGATTCTTGTGCCCATGTAAGGCTATAATATGTTAGATCCATATTTGGGCATGAATCGGGAAATACATATCAGGGTCCTAGATTCCAACACAACAGCTCCATCGGCCATTGGCAATCTGCCAGTACCCTGATGTTAGATCAATGGTGCTGAGGTACAGGGCTGCTCCCAGCCGGTCAATCAGCTCAACTGCCCGTGGGATCGGGTGAGCATCTGTCTTGGTGACAGAGTTCAATCCCTGATAGTCCACGCAGAACCGAAGATCTGGTGTGGTGCCCGGTGGAGCAGCTTTCGGCACCAACACAACTGGACTAGCCCAAGGGCTGCTGGAAGGTTCGATCACCCCCAGCTCCAGCTCCAGCATTTTGGCCACCTCACCCTGGATGCTGTTCTTAACTTTATCGGACAGCCGGTAAGACTTGGTTTTTACAGGCGGACTGTCCCCTGTGTCCCATCATGGGTACACAGATGTGTAATTCCAGGCTTGAGGGAGAACAACGAGGCAGACTGCTCCAACACCTGGCGGCAGTCCCTCTGTTGCTCTGCGGTCAAGGATGGGGAGAGGACAACTCCCTCCACTGAACCATCCTTCTCCTAGGCTGCCAGAAGGTCATGAAGAGGCTCACTCTCTTCTTCATCATCGCTCGCATCCATTACCATGAGGAGAGCAAGCTCAGATCGCTCCAGGTGAGGCTTCAGGCGGTTGACGTGGAGCACCCGATGGGGCTGACAGGGGGTCTTCAAGTCAACGACATAGGTGGTCTGGCCTCGACGCTCCACAATCTCGTATGGACAAGCCCACCAGTCCTGGAGGGCACTAAGCTCCCCAGGATCCATGACCCACACCTTCTGTCCAGCGTCCAACTCCACCGTCCGAGCGTTTCGGTCATATCACTCCTTCATGACGGCTTGGCTAGCCTCCAAGTTGTCTGAGGCTTCCTTCCACAGCTTGGCCATCTGGCTGCGGAAAGGCAGCATGTAGCTGAAGACATCACGGGAAAGCTTCTTCAAAGTCTTCAACCACCCCTCCTTGACAAGGCTGAGGGGCCCCCTAACGGGATGGCCATAGAGCAGCTCAAAGGGGCTGAACCCGACTCCCTTCTGTGGCACCTCGCGGTACGAAAACAGCAGGCAAGGGAGTAGGATGTCCCATTTCCATCTCAAGTCCTCTGGCAGGCTCCAGATCATCCCCTTCAAGGTCTTTTTGAAGCGGTCTACGAGCCCGTTAGTCTGGGGGTGGTAAGGAGTGGAGAACCGGTAGGTCACTCCGCACTCCAACCACATGGCCTGCATGTAGGCCGACATGAAGTTCGGGCCCCTGTCTGACACCACGACCTTGGGGAATCCCACTCGGGTAAATATCCCCATCAGGGCCCGCGCCACCACAGGTGCAGTGACGGTCCTCAGAGGGATAGCCTCCGGGTATTGAGTGGCGTGGTCCACTAACATCAAGATGAACCGGTGTCCCGCAGAGGTCGGAGGGTCCAACGGCCCAACGATGTCGATTTCGACCCGCACAAAAGGGGTCCCGACCACCGGGAGCGGTTCCAAAGTGACCTTCACTTTATTCCCAGTCTTGCCACTTGCCTGGCAAGTCTTGCAGGTCTTGCAGTAGGTGTCAGAGGCAACTCTCATCCTGGGCCAATTAAAATATGGGACCAACCGCGCAAAGGTTTTGTCCTGGCCCAGGTGTCCAGCCAAAGGAATTTCATGCGCAAGTTCCAATAAGAAGGCCCAGTAGCATGGGGGGACCACTAAGGCCCTCGAGGATCCATGCACCGGAATCTTAGGCTCACTGTAAAGGAGGCCATCCTCCCAGTACACGTGAAAACTGCCGGTCTCCTGATCAGTCGCTTGGGCTTCGGCCTGTCGCCGCATGCCTTCAAGCGTGGGGCACTCCTTCTGCGCCCAACAGAATTCCTCCCGGGTAGGCCCTCCTTCCACATGCCACTCGGCAAGGGTGGGCAAGTTCCCCACGGGACCGACATCCACCTCCACGGACTCAGAGGGTACCTCCACAGGCTCCACATCCATCACACGGGGTGCGTCCTCCACAACATTCCCTTCTTCAGGATCAGCATTGGGTTGAGTTCCTTGCGGGGCAGCCATGGACCGTGTGACCACGCAAGTCCATCCTGGTAACCCCAGTATCTCAGTGTGGGCCTTAAACTCCACTTCCTTCCAGGCGGTATGTTCCAGGTCATTTCCTAGCAGACACTGCACAGGCAAGGCAGGGATAATTTCAACTCTCAACGGGCCTTTCACTCCTCCCCACTCGAAGGAAACCTGAGCCACAGGATAGTAGCTCAGAGTGCTGTCATTCAACACGGCCGGATGGAACACATCAGATACTACTTGCTCAGGGGACACCAGCCGCCTCACTACGGTGGTCATGCTGGCACCTGTGTCCCTCAGAGCCTCAACCTCCTCCCTGTTAACCTTCACCCTCTGCTGATACTTAGCAGTGTTCGATGGTAAGGACGTCACTGGGACCATCTCTCTGTTCCCGAGTGAAACCAGGGTCAGGCCTGTCCACTCCCATTCCCTATCTAGGGGCAGCTCCACCCCAAGTACTACAAGTCTCTTGCGACACTGGGGATCCCCCTTGTAGTGTCCGACCTCCCCGCATTCGTAGCACTGGACAATTCTTGGCTGCTGACTCTTGTCAGGGTAAGTGGGCTTTGGGGAACTGAAATGAGGTGGGGTACCTACTCCTCACCCAGACTGTCTAGGTTGTGGGCCTCATGAGAACTCCTTCTTTTTATCCCCCCCCTCTTTCTTCTGGGGGTTGCCCTGTCTGCCTTTCAGGCCATCTCCCCCGGGGCCCTTGTGTGATCTGTTAGCTTGAGGTCCACCAGGTGTTGGTGCAGCTCCGGAAAACACTTATCCAAGAGGAGCTCTCTCAAAAATAAATTCTACAGCCCTTCATAGTCATGCACCTCGCTGCCACGCACCCTGACGTTAGAAATAGGAATAGAAGCATATGACGATTGTAGTAGAGCGGAATACAGCAGGAATGGACTAGAAACTAAGAGGAGGGTAGTGGAGTTACCCTTGGGCATCCCATTGTCAACCCATTGAGCCACCTAGGTGCACAGCACTCTCATTTGCTTTGATTTCCTTAACAACAAGTAAGGGAATGTATGAGTTTTGGGGTGTTGTGTGCTCCTACACAGAAGGTGATGATGTGCCTTAACTGACAGTGATGTGTGAGCACAACATGGATCACAGGCGTCACTCTACATGGAACATGCCGTGTCCATGTTGAATCGGGATGCATGCCATGGATATTTATATCATAGGATGTGCGTGCCACCATGTATTAGAGGCCATATTTTTGCATTTTTCTAAGGCGCTGTTGTCGTTGATAGAGTAAATCTAGAGGCAGACCTACATTTTACGTTTTGGCACCCTTTTTAGTTTTCTTTCTTCAACAACTGCACATCATCGCGTATGCATTTTGTGGTTGCTCGATGAGACGCACACCTAAATAAGCAACGTAGTCGTTCCAGCGCCTGTGATTTGCCTTATAGGGTGAGGCACCTTACGTTGGAGTATGAAGTGACGTTTTTGGCAAGGTTGATCTACACACCGCGTAGGGGACTTTGACATTCCTTGTCAAGACTCCACCTCCTCCCTGTTAACCTTCACCCTCTGCTGATACTTAGCAGTGTTAAATGGTAAGGACATCACTGGGACCATCTCTCTGTCCCCGAGTGAAACCAGGGTCAGGCCTGTCCACTCCCCTTCCCTATCTAGGGGAAGCTCCATCCCAAGCGCTACACTAGCCACCTCAGGACTCTTGCCACCTGTGGGGGCTGGAGGTCTCTTGCGACACTGGGGATCCCCCTTGTAGTGTCTGACCTCCCCGCATTCGTAGCACCGGACAATTCTTGGCTGCTGACTCTTGTCAGGGTAAGTGGGCTTTGGGGAACTGGAATGAGTTGGGGTACCTATTCCTCTCCCAAACTGTCTAGGTTGTGGGCCTCGTGAGAACTCCTTCTTTTTATCTCACCCTCTTTTTTCTGGGGGTTGCCCTGTCCGCCTTTTGGGCCAACTCCCCCGGGGCCCTTGTGTGATACCCGGGTGCTAACCCAAGTATCCGCCTCCTCCGCAAGCTCACGGGGATCCGTGAGCTTGCGGTCCACCAGGTGTTGGCGCAGCTCCGGAAAACACATATCCAAGAGGTGCTCTCTCAAAAATAAATTCCACAGGCCCTCATAGTCATGCACCTCGCTGCCACGCACCCGACGTTAGAAATAGGAACAGAAGCAAATAACGATGTAGTAGAGCAGAATACAGCAGGAATGGACTAGAAACTAGGAGGAGGGTAGTGGAGTTACCCTAGGGCATCCCATTGTCAACCGATTGAGCTCCTAGGTGCACAGCACTCTCATTTGCTTTGATTTCCTTAACAACAAGTAAGGGAATGTATGAGTTTTGGGGTGTTTTGTGCTCTTACGCAGAAGGTGAGGATGTGCCTTAACTGACAGTGATGTGTGAGCACAACATGGATCACAGGCGTCACTCTACATGGAACATGCTGTGTCCATGTTGAATTGGGATGCATTCCATGGATATTTATATCGGAGGATGTGCGTGTGTAGCCATGTATGAGAGGCCATATTTTTGCATTTTGTTTAGGCGCTGTCGTCGTTGATAGCGTACATCTAGAGGCAGACATACATTTTACTTTTTGGCACCCTTTTTTGTTTTCTTTCTTCAACAACTGCACATCATCGCATATGGCTTGTGTGGTTGCTCGATGAGACGCACACTGAAATAAGCAACATAGTCGTTCCGGCGCCTGTGATTTGCCTTTTAGGGTGAGGCACCTTATGTTGGAGTATGAAGTGCCATATTTGGCAAGGTCGATCTACACACCGCGTAGGGGACTTTGACATTTCTTGTCAAGACTCTTCAGTCAAATTACAATGAGTTATGCATATTTAGCAAGTGTGATACGAACACTTGTGTCTGTTAAACTATTTCAATTTTGGATTCCTTCATTTTTACTGTTCAAAATGTTTTATTGAATTATGTTTAAAGACAAATAATAAAGACAATACATAAAATAATTATTGTTTAGCAAATAATACCAAAGTGAGAATGCATAAAAAAAATCATAGTCATAATAAAACTATGATAGGTATTGAGATATTACATATTCAAATTATATATTGGATGGGAGGGAAATGCAGGAATGGTAGGGGACATATATAACACATAATGCATAACGAGTATACAGAGCTACTATATTTTATAATAAGAATATACTATATGGTTTAAACTTGGATTTATAGTCATAAATACAACATTAAGAAGATAAATATACGTCAACAGGTATCCAAAAAGATTAATAAGCAACAGAATTGTGATTAATCCCATTCATGGATAATTGTGCAGCTCTTCTAGTAAAAATAACCCATGACCACCAAGCAATTCCAGATATATAGAAACATCTTTCCAGCAAAAAGTAATAGAATTTAAAGCTGCAGAGATTAGCAAATTGAAAAGTTTGCTTTCTAAATCTTATACATTTTGTGATATAATAGCAGATTTACAAATTATCAAAAGAAATATCTATATGAAGGTTAAAAATCTTTTTAATGACATCCCAAATTTCAGACCAAAATTTAAAAACCAAAGGATAATTGAAAAGCATATGTTGTAGTGTACCTGGATGTAATTTACAATGCCAACAATCTGCAGAGGGAAGAAGTTTAGCCTTGTGTAAATGTGATGGAGTCCATAAACGATTGTATAAGATATAAAAATTGGTTTGCTAAATTGAAACAGGTGGCCAACCAGATATACTACTAAGCCAAATATCCGTCCACGTGTCAATAGTTAAAGAAAGTGGAAGTTCATTGTTCCAAAAATTTGAAATCATCTCTAAATTATTACCTAAAGTATCTGATAATTTTTTATATAGAATGGAAACTCCATGAGGTGATCCAGAAACCGTTTGAATGTAAGTTGATAAGTCAGCTGTAACCTTAGAGGGAATAACATTGGGGAAGGAATCTAAGATTGAATTGCATAAATATTGATATTTAATAGTATCTGATTTGAGTAAGCCAAACCGGGCTTGCAGTCGATCAAAAGCAATAAATGAATTGTTAGAATAAACATCTTTGAGATAAAAAATACCAGCTTTAAACCATGAAGACCAGAAACTAATATTTCTGTTCAATTTAATAACACTACTATACCAAAGAGATAATTCATCAGTATTATTCATGGGAAAGAGAAAAATTAAGTCAAGATCCTTAAATAACATTTTAGTAGATTTAATAACTGATTTTTGAAAACATTTACCATTATTATACATAGACACCAAGGTAGGTATTGAAAATTGACTAACTAATAATTTCACAATACGTAACCATGCAGGAGGATTATTTAAAAATGATTGATTAAACCATAATGAACTTTGTTGTAAAATAAAAGCTTTATGATAAAGGAAAAAATCAGGGATACCAAATCCAGCACTACGTTTAGGCACTTTCAACTTTTTATGACAAATGCAAGGAGATTTGTTGCTCCATAAAAACTTTGACAAAAATGTATCTACTTCTTAATAAAAGTTTAATGGAAATTGTGTAGGTAACATGGCAAGGGCGTAAACGATTTTGGGAGCAATAGCCATTTTGACAGAGTCCATTGTGCCCCACCAAGAAAGATGTAATGATGCCCATTTAGCTGTTTTGTTTTTAATATAGTTTAGGATGAAATTACAATTTAAGTTGATTGTTGAATTTAAGGAGGAGGAAAATAAAATTCCAAGATATTTTAACTTAGCCTTTTGCCAAATAATTTCACACATAGGAATCATATCAGCAATGCAATAAACATTTAAAGGGAAAAATTCTGTTTTGTTGGTATTTAAAGTATATCCCGAAACTATATATTTCTTTTTTATAATATCCATTAGTGGGCGGAACGAAGATAAAGGGTCACTAACAAATAAGAGCACATCATCTGCATAAGCAAGGGTTTTAACAATAACATCCTTAATATTGATTCCTTTGAAATTCGCACATTTTCCTATAAGTAAGAAAGCGGAGAAAGAGGGCATCCTTGTCTTGTACCTCTAAAAATCGAAAATTTACTTGAAATTTGGCCATTAATAAATAAAAGAGCTGTGGGGGCAAAATATAAATCTCAAATCATGCGTATAAAAATATCTCCAAAATTGAATGAGGATAATATATGAAATAAAAATTGTCAATGGATTTTATCAAATGTTAAAGTAGGACTTTGTTAAATAATATGTAGCAACGTTCTTGTATTATTAGCAGAATATCTATTTTTCATAAAACCAGATTGTTACGGATGTATAATAGCGTCTAATATGGGTCCCAACCTAGTAGCAAGAATATTAGCATATCATTTACAATCTTGATTAATTAAGGAAATTGGACGATAATTAGATACTAGAGCGGGATCTTTATCTGGTTTCGGAAGTACTATAATTAAAGCTTCTGCAAAAGAAGCCAGATGTAGTTCCTGTGGATCTAAAAAACTTAAATAATTGGTGTAAATAAGGTAAAAGTTGTGACTTAAAATCTGTATAAAATTCTGCTGGAATCCCATGGGGATCAGGAGATTTATTTTAGCCGATAAGAACAGGAATTTAAAAAGGAATCTATTGAGGAAACATCCTGTGAATCAGGTGTATTATATAGTGTAGGATAGAATTTTAGAAATTCGTTAACAATATCATTCTGAGAGTTTGTCAATTTTACCATGGGTACCATGAATTGAATTGATTTGTGTTTTGTCTTTTTTAATACGTAGATAATTAGCTAATAGCTTTCCGGATCTATTGGCATTAAGACTAAATCTGGCTTTAGCATTAGAAATTTGGATACCTGTTCTTTCACTAAGGAGCAAATTAAATTCATAACACCATATTTGTAGTTTAACCTTCTATTGGGGATTGTTGGAAGTAATAAGTCATTCAATTTTTGCAATCTGGTTTTGAAGGGTTTTAGCATTTGAATGAAAGGTTTTATTTTTTTTGGGCCATAATAGATATAGTTACACCTCTAATGTAGGTTTTGAAAGCATCCCATATATTAATCATTGAGGTAGAACCTTCAGGGTTGAGTATAAAATATTGTTGAATGGCGGTTAAAAGTTTATGCTTGTTATACTCATTTAGAATTATACCAGTGTTCATTCGCCATCTAGATCTTTTAGCAAAAAGTTGATTCTAAATTCAGAATCAAAGAAATCATAGCATGGTCTGAGACATCAATGTTACCAATATTAGGATTGGATATTGAACTAATTAGCTGTCGGGAAACCAAGAAACAGTCAATTCTAGAATAGGATTTGTGAGGGTTTGAGAAAAACGTAAAACGTTTTTCTGTAGGAAAATGTAATCTCCAAATATCAACTAACTCAGTAGCTTGAATAAATAATTTGAACGCAAAATAAACTTTAGAAGGGGGAAACTTAGTAAGAGATAATCTACCTAGTAAAGGGTCAGAGATAACATTAAAATCACCTCCAACAATGAAAGGGGCATTACCATCCTTTAGGACCTCCGTTGTAAGATTAGTCCAAAACACTTGATCATCCACAGTAGGACCATAAACATTTAATAAAAATAAAAATGAATCATGAACTCTAATTTTTAACAAGTATATATATCTACCATCCTTATCAGAAGTTTTACTCAAAATTTGACAGTGTAGTTTTTTTGCGAATAAAATAGCTACACCATTTTTTTACCATTAGCAGGAGAAGAGACAATAGCGTCTGCCCATTTTTTCTTCATATAATCTAAAATGTTATCATCTATAGGAGTTTCTTGTATAAAACAGACATCTGCTTTACAACTATGGAGATAATCTAGAATTTTTGAATGTTTAACTGGATGGCGTAAACCTTTAACATTAATTTGCTGTGTGTTAGCCATAATAGAAGAAAGGGGAGAAAAGAGCAAGAAGAGGTAGATAAAAGAAGATCAAGAGAATGAGAAAAAGGTAGCTCCAAATAAAGAAGAAGGAAATGTAAAATAAAAAAACATGGAAATAACAACAAACAGATTTCAGAAATGTGAAATGTGAAACGCGTACACGCTTTACAAGCATGACCAGAACCTCTGGAGCCCTTTTATAATGAAATTTCAGTATTGAGTCAGAAAAAACATCAAATAAAAATCACGTAGTAGAGTCATTGGTATCCATAGAGTGCTGTGACTGATGATCCAAAAAATGTATCAAATCTTCAGGATGTTGAAAAGACTTTGAGAAATTATCTTTCCAAATGCGCATCGTTGAAGGATCAAAGAGACCATATTGTAGCCGAGACTTCATAGTTGAGGACGAAGATCAGTGAATTCTTTCCAAATTGAGACCGTTTCTTTATCAAAGTCTTTATGAATAAATATTTTGTTTCCATTTACCATCAGTGAAGGTATTTTTCTAGCTGCTTTTCTGATTAATACCAAATTGTGGTGTGGTAGGACTTTAAAAATCATTTGTCTTGGTTTCGTGTGCAGAGGGTTCCTATGTGAAGGAATCCTATGAGCCTTATCAATTTCAAACTTTTTTTGAAAATTTAATTTGTAAAAGGCCAGGCAATAAACTCTCCAAATATAATCTACAGTTATTTCCCTCAACATCCTGAGAAACTGCTGACTTGCTTGGAGAAATACCTATGCACCCTCCTGTGTGGAAATAATGATATTGGTGTGCTTTGGTATTCTGTGTTTTCATGTGTGACCTGGATTCGGCTGAATCCGAGGACTAATTGACACTTTGGTGGGTAGGTGTCATATACCTTCAAAGCACCCTGGCCTTAGTTGCCACGGATATTATCAGATTCTCTCCCAAAACTGGCATCACTTTGAGATGTGCAGGTCGATTCAAGCAAACCCATAATCTGTTTGTACACAATCTTGATTTGCACGTTCGCACGTCTCCCCGGATTTCTTCATTTTTATCTTTATTTTTACATTAAATTGCAGTGAGTCATGCGTATCAGACAATGGTGATACGCACACCTGCGGTCATTGAAGAATTGCTATCCTCAGATTGCCTCAATTAAATTTGTATATCTTTGCATTCTAATATTTCTGTATTATGTGTGTACCTATTATGTGTGTACCACCAGTGTCAGTAGTACTACCAGAACATTTCCTAACACAAACAGGGCCACCACCTATACCTTGGGATGATTGGATTTTGATATTTGAAAATTATTTATGCATTGGCTTGACAAGAATTTAGTCCAGAGAGAGAAAAAAAGCACTGTAGATTGGTACATTAGGTAAAGAGGGGCAACTTATTTTTAGATAATATCGACAAGCACTACAAGCAAATGGGCAACACAGGCCTGATGAGTATAAGGAAGCAGTTTATACATTGGGGGCTTGATATACTAAGGAGCAGTCTCTAGTCATGAATTGCTATATGTTTTATACCCAACAACAGAAAAATGATGAGTACATTGATGAGTTCATAGCGAGATTGAGGGTACTGTACATTAAATGCAAATCTGGTACCATGACAAACAAACTGATCAGAGATTAGTAATTGTTCAATGTAACAATAGGAAGATTCAAGAGAGACTTCGGGCAGCCAAGAATCCCTCTGTGAAAGCAGCCATAGTTTTGGCCAAGATTTTTAAACAATCAGAATTTTAAACAATCAGAATTTTGCTTGAGTAAGTTAAAGAAAAAAAAACCAAGGGCATGATGTGGCTGATATTGGTGTGAGTATGGTGAAGTTAGAGACATTGTTGTGTCTGTTTTTAAGAATAAAAACAGAGTAGGTAGGAAAGTTGTACAATCTAATTCATATTCAAGAATATGCAATGGGTGTGGTAATACTGGCCATTCAGCTGATTAAAATGTTATTTCGCAACCAACAAGGAATGCTCAAAGTGGGGTCGAACAGGACATTACGCCAGGATGTGTAAGACGAAACTATGGGGCAAGGTGGCAGTGGTTCATGATTCTATAGGCATGGATAATGAGCATCTGGACAGGGTTCTTAGTGTGGATTGTAAAGGTGAGATTGTGGCGGAAGACAGGAGGAAGAAGAGACCCAAAGAGATATGTGAGGTGGATCCTTATAGTGGATACGGGTTCCATGTATACCATCATTCCAAAGTATGTATTTGAGTGTGAGTGGGAATATACTGTGATTAGTACAGAAAATATCTCCCGGGGAGTTTATCAAGAGTAGTCTATTGACATTGTCAGATGGCCATATTGAATTTCCGAACAGGTCAGTTAGAAATGTGGGTCTCTAGTTGGCAATGGTCTGCACCGTTGTCCAAGTAGGGACCCTTCTTCCTAGTCAGGGTAAGGGGGATACACTTCTAAAATAACCCCTGCTCACCCCCTTGATAACTTGGCACGAGCAGACAGGCATATTGTAAAGCATTTGTGAACACATACAGTAATACCGTGAAAACACTATAAATGGACACCACACCAGTTAAAAAAAAAGTAATTTTTATCTAAACCAAACAAGACTAAAAATGACAAAAAGCCACAAAACAGTAATAGAAATATGACTTTCAAATGGTAGAAATAGTTCTGTTCAAAGCAAATTGCAGATGCAACACTTTTCACACAAAGTTCCTTGGATACGCCGTATACACAAACAAAAGGGTTGCAGGGAAGGTGATGTGTCAATTCCTTTCACTCATGGAAGGTGATGCATAGGTCCCTTGCTCTGGGGGAGGTGATGAGTCTGTTCCTTACTGGAGAGGAGGTGATGCGTCAGTTTCTTACTTCGTGGGGAGGTGATGCGTTGGTTTTTTACTGCGTCCCCCAACGATGGAACAGACATGGCACCTCGATGCGATGCTATGATTCGGGATGAAGCGTGGGTTCTTGCAGCCACACAGCAGGGAACGGGTTGGAATCGATGCAGTGGTCTCGAAGTTTGGAGACTGGTGCACTTGATGTGGCATGCACCGATTTCTCGAGCCGCGGGCAGCCACTTTTTGAAATTATATTGCTTTTACAGCTTTCTGCGGCAAACAGCCTCCAGCCGTCCATAACTACAGCAGGGACCACTTAGCAGGTCAGAACTCCCAGCAAGGAAGTTACGGGGAGCTGGTGGTGACATGTGTGTGTCTCTGAGGCTTCAGAACAGGAGGCAAGCCCAGTTTCAATCTGTTGGAGATCTTTCTCAAGCAGGGGACACAGCAAAAAGCAAAGTCTTTTTCCCTTTTCTTGGCAGAAAGTAGCCACTGCAGGCCAACCCCAGACAGCAAACAGCACATGGGCAGTATTCCTCCTCAGTTTCTCCAGCTTTTCTCCTTGGTAAAGGTTCCTATTGATTCCCTGAAGTGATCTAAAGTAATGGGGTCTGGACCACAATATTTACATAGCAATATCCCTGTTCTCTGGTGGCAGAGAAGCCCCATGCTCAGTCAAAACCAGTTCTGTCTCTATGGTGCAGCTTCCTGGTAGGAGGTGGAGACAGCATTTAAGAAGGCAGACCAGGCCCATTCATGTGAAAGGAAATACTACTACTCCTACTCTAAATGCAGCAAAGGTCTGTTCAGCCCCACCCTGACTCACCCTGGAACCCTAGAACCCCTCAACCCCCGCAAGCGCCTGTCTGAACAGAATGCACATCCCCAGCCCCTGTCACTTCAAAGCCAGACAGCCAATACACAACCTAGCAGAAGTACACTGGATGGTTAGGCAAGAAAATATCTACTTTCTAAAAGTCTAAAAGTGGTATTTTCAAACCAAGAAATCACCCTCACTAAAAGATGCAGCTGAACATTCTGAGTTCAGGCATATCAAACTAGATTTTCCTATCTTGTTCCCATGGGCAGTAATGCTCATAAGGAGAAAACACCCCATTTTATCATAAGGGGACAGATAGCCTTACAATAGTGAAAAACGAAATTGGCAGTATTTCAATATATAGACATGCCTCACAGAGCTTGTCCTACCTTTTCACATACACTGCATCCTGCCCACAGGGGTACATTGGGCCTACCTTAGGGGTGACTGACATGTAAGAAAAGGGAAGTTTGGGGCCAGAGAAGTGGGTGCACTTGCCAAGTCTACATGGCAGTACTAGACTGTAACCAGAAATATGCATCATGTTTAAAAGCACAATGTGCAAAACACATATCGTGCTTTTGAACTTGCTGCATTTCTTTTAGGTATAAGTGTAAATAAATAAATAAGTGTCCCTACAACCAAATTCGAACCTCAACTCTGTGTGACATTTTCTCGCAAGCAAGTAATGAAAACAAGGGAAACGTAAGTATAAAAAAAATAACGTCCATTTAAGCGAAGAGAAACGCTAAGGTCTTAAAAACTGCAGCAAAGCACCAGGAATCAGGAGAGTGTGGTGCACATATTACAGGAAACCAGGACGCTATATTAGACTTGACTATAATACTGCTTATCAACTCTAACATGAACACGATCTCCTCAGCTGCTGCCTAATCCCAATTAATTATTAGGCATCAATGGTCAGCTGACTCGGACTCGCTACAGCCCCAGCAGACTGCACAGGTACTTGTCCAAGCCTCAGGAGAGTGAGGCTGAGTCTGGCCCACGTCGTTGTTCTTCTAAACAAATGTTGTTTCAAATAATAAAAGCTGCACTCTGTGCAACGTGGCTGGTGCTGACTTCATGTGCAGCTGTAAATAATACAGGCACTGGCAGGCTCCAACTGAACACATTTAGCAGACGGTCATTACAGGAGAGGACTGTGCTGTTAGCTGCAGCACACTGTGCGTCTCAATTGTGTTAACTAAGTCCAGGGAAGTCTGTGTGGCTGCCATTGCGTGTGTCCTGTCAGTGTACCCTTGGAACTTATCGGAGCATAATCACCTTTGACCCACAACCGAATTAAACTTATTGAATTGTTTAAATGTATGCCTCTGGGAAGACTTAGAGACTGGTCAGTCCGCACTTGCAGACACACTTACTTAAATTTGCAACGGCCGGCGGCGGCCAAGCTAGCCAGAGCCACTCCATTTTCACGTACATGCCGGCCACCTCAAGCTCACCTCTCTCAAGTGGTGTATGGTCAGGCTGGGTTGGGTCTGTGTCAGTTGCAACACGGCCCGCAGAAGGATGGTGGCACTTACTTGGGAAGTAGTCGTAGAGAGTCTGGAGGAGTGGAGCACTCTAACAATTGCTTCAGACTTGCAACGCCATCTCTCTGTATGGTAGTGGCTGCAGGCTCACTTAGGCCGCAAGCCACTGCGCCCTGTGGTAACTTGGGTTTGCCGCCGGCCGCTTCAATGTAAGTCACCCTCCAAGCTGGCAGGTCAGTGAGTTCCCGGGCTGGGCCGCCCAGTGACACGTAGACTCTGTCCTGGCGGCAGCTCGCTGCTACCCGGGTAGGTCGCTGACTCCTCAAGTCGGGCTCTCAGGTCTGACATTATTGAATTAAGGGGGCTAAGTAAAACGGTTGAGTGATAGCGCACGGCAGCACCAGTGCAGAGCTGCTTGTTTAGGCAGCGCAAGCTGTAAGCGCCATATTTGAATACATTTGCGGAGCTGCACAAAACACTAGGCAGCTGGCACTTTCGTTTACAAACTTCCCAGACTGGCTATGGCAGCAGGATGTGACGTCCATCACGCGCGGCCTCAAGCACACAACATGATTGGCTGGCTGCTCCTCTGGGATTTGAGAAGGTGATACATTGTATCAGTGTGAATCACCCTGCGAGCAGCCTTAATTTAGGTCAACCACAAGCCTGTGAGAGCAGTGGGGGCACGGCGCGCTGCCACACTAAACAGTTTTAACAGCCAGCCAGCACTTCATTGTCCGCTGTGAGACACATGCATTATGCGTGACAACGCATTTCAATGCGGTGCTGCGGAACACCACACTGAAATGCGTTAGTGTAACACCTAAGGCCTGCTTCACTTAAACCAAACACTGCCCATCAACTAAGCACATATAACAATATTCCTTACGCTAACGTTTAGTCTGGTACTTACTACTTTCAGTGTTGAAACATTCTCAGAAATGGTAATCTCAGTCTGGATACAATCATCTATATAATTAATGGTACATCAATGTAATGGATCCTGAGTAGTTAACCGTATCATTTAACAAAGATTTGCACGAAGGTAACAGTGTGCTTTACATGAGCATCAGTTACATTACAAATTGCGAAATGCATATTTTTCTAGGCAGGGGACGCCTAAATAAAGTGCTATATAAAATTTTATAAATTAATTAAATGCCCAATCTATAACAAAATAGATGAAGTGAGGATGCCAACATTATCAATGGAGAGGCGCTCACCAAGACCAAGACAACTGTCATGCAGCTCCAAGACCATTGCCATGTAGCACTAGAATAGCTTAAGTTGCAGCCACAGGTGGAACAGCTTGAAAGCACAGGGGTTTCTGTGTCTGATCCAGGTGAGGTGACATGTTATCTTTTATAATGATGCGTGTATAAATTTATAAAACTGATGTAGCTGGACCACCAAGCAAAGTTAATTTTGTGCTCAATCATAAAGCACATTTATGTAAATGAAAAAGTCTTTAATGTAAAGAGTTTAACCTGAATTATTTTTTATAAAACATAGCCCGTTTTTTTAATCTGTTTTTTTCTAAGCTTTTCCCAGCCAACTTTTCAATTGGCTCCTGTTACTGTCATTTCAAAATCGTTGCTTTTCATTCGTGGATAGGCTTAGTAGTCCCTCCTTGGTACCGCCTTGTCTGCATTTGTATCCTTCCATAATGACCGGACTTTTTAACTGTGTTGTTACACGGTCTGCTTTATCTAATAGGTGAGCACTTTTTTTTTTTTTTTAATGATCTTCCCTATTCCACCCACAATGTTGAGGCACGCCACCACCTTTTATATCTTGTCATTTACTCATGTATTTTTTCATTTCCAGTGCAGTCCGCTTTAACTATAGCGGCTGCGCTTATTTATCTAATTTACGGCGTGGTCCGCTCTCACTTCAGCAGCTGTGCTTATATATTTATTTGATTTACAACGCAGGACGCCTTCACTTTAGCTGCTGCACTTATTTCTTTATTTAATTCAGAGCACAACCACTTTCACTTCAGCAGGCGCGCTACAAAAGCTTTCTTTCTTTCTTTCTTTTTATTACACTTTGTGTAAAAGCGCCCCATAGGCATTTTCACTTTAATGTTGGCCGCGCCCCTTTCTTTAGACACTGCACCCACACACGCAGACTGGTTCCTGGCACACATAGCCTTGGCTGCAGCGCCGCACTCAGAGGAAAAAAATGTGTACATTGTGTTGAGGAATAATGCGATGCTGGTGCAGCATGAGTTGAGAAGGTTGCCAATTGTTGTATGAGATGAGTTTAAGAGCTTGATAAGAGAGATGATAGATGGAGATGTCATCAAACTTGTGTGGGTTTCATATTGGGTGTCTCTGGTAGTGATTATTAAGAAACCTGATGGCAATCTCAGGTCTTGTGTGGACTTGAGGTGGTTTTTATCAGTGTGTGATTGCTGATATTTTCCACTTGCCAAACGTTGGGGAATTGGTCGCCACATTGAAGGATGCTAGATAAATTTTGAAATTAGACTTCAAAAGTGCAGCTTTTATCACCATTGAGGGAAAGTTCAAGTTCACCCACTTGTCGTTTGGACTGTCCTCGGCTGCGAGCATGTTCCAACGCATGGTGATGAAGATTTTTAACGGTATTGACATGCAGTATCCTTCAAGGATCATATTTTGTTTTTGTGAAAGTCCATAGAGGAACACAACATGACATTAAATCGAGTATTGCACAGGATTGCTGAGGTGGATCTGACTCTGCAAAAGGAAAACTTGTTGTTTCTGGTGGAACAAATTAAGTACTTTGGATACACCATATCTGTGTTGGGCATTATAACAAAAAGGAACATACTCAGGGCTATTGAGATGGTGCCTGCATCAGCAAATAAAGAATATTTGAGATGCTTTATGGGTTTAATTGAATATTTTTCAAAATTTGTGAAAACAATTTCACACAAACCTGTATCTTTGAGTATTGCTCCAGAAGGACAAAAAGTTTTGCATGGGGGAACAACAGGAAGAATGGTTTGCTAACTTCAAGAAAGAGATTTGTGAGGCCAATGTGTTAGGTCTTTTTGGCATAAAACCCAAATCTATGATCACGGTTGAAGTCCGTGTCACCGCATTGGTACGATTCTGTCTCCAAAACACTGAGGGCATGAGAGGACAGTGGCATTTGGGCCTTGAACTGTCACAACTTCTGGACAACACTAGTCAGGTATAGAGAGGAAAGATTTGGCTGCTGCATGATGTAGAGTACTTTTGCATGTATGTGTGGGGTACAAAATATTTGCTAAGAACTGATCATAAACCTCTGGTTGAAATGTTATTGCTGGATGATACTGATAAAGGGTTGGCAAGGTTAGCAGCCAAGCTCCAGGAGTATCTGATTGAACATAGCCATGGTTGAAAAACCTCACAAGCAGATTGTTTATCCAGGCTCTCTGTGGATTGGAGAGTAGGTGATGGACCTTCTGTGTTCAATTCTGAAACTGATAGGGCTGTTGCTTTGGTGGAAGATGTTGTCATGGTGGGTGAGGGAGCATTTACAGATGAAGAGTGGCATCAAGAAATGGAGGTGAATGGTTTCCTTAAGGAACTGGTGCATTTGGCAAATCAGGTGTGTAGGAGAGAGAGCTGTGTTTCCATTTTGGTATTTCCCTTTGTTTATGTCTTCGAGGAGATATTCTCTGTGTGGCAAAAGTGTTTTGATGAAGGGGGATAGATTTGTCCCGCATTTTGGTCTGAGAAGGAAATTATTAGCGTTTGTGCATGAAGGCATTTGGGGCAAACCTTGATTCAACGACTTCCTAAAACTCATATTTGGTGTCCAGAGATGCATGAGCAAGTTGTGTAATGGGTTGGGAGGTGTACGGTGTGTAATAAAGGAGAGAAGAGATTTAAGGTAGGCCTCAAGACCAACATGGGACACATTAATGATCCGGGCAAACCCTGGCATAACATTTGCTTGGACTATAGAGGTCCTATGGATAGCTTAAGTTTGGTTAACACGTTTGCTATTGTGGAGATAGAGGTGTTTTCCAAGTGGTTGTGTGTTAAGTTGTGAGTTAGATTTATACAGAAAACACCATCAGATTTTTAGACAAATTGTTTTGTGAGGACAGAGTTTCCTCTGTTCTTGTTACAGATAATGGGAGACAGTTTTGTGTGAGAGAGACAACAGTTTAGTTAAGGGTATAATACAGATGGTGTGTATCAATGGTCATATTGTACAGAAGATGGTAGAGAAAATGGTGTGGGTGTAGAACACAACCAGGCAAGGTCAGAGTTTAAAGTCTTCATTTGAATTGATGGTTGGTAGGGCTCTGGGGAATAAATAGGTATCAGCATGGATAAAGGAGTGGGTGTCAAATGATGGAAAAGGTAGTAGGTATCAGGTGAGTGACATACTAGTTGTTGGTGGTGGTATCAAAGTTGGTGATTGGGTGAAGGTCAAGACAGGGAGGATCACCAGAGGTCTGTCTAAATTCAAAGGGTCCTTCAAAGTAAAGAATGTTTTTTGCTATTATGTGATGTAGGAGAATGGTGAAAGGTGGAATTTTCAGCATGTGGCCTTATACCAGAAGGCTGCTAAGACTTGCAAAGTAAGGTTGGAGGGCTGGATTGGATATTTGTTGGCACCGGATTTGGGCAATGATTGACTGACTCTGAGTAATTATTATTTTGAGGGATGAGACGACGGTGAACGTTGGTGTTCCTTAGACTGAATGTGGAGAAGACTTCCAGGGAGCAAGGAGTACTAGGAGCAGCGGGCCACCGGTCTATTTGAAGGATTTTGTGCAGTAGTTTGTTTGCTCTAGTTAATTTCCATCTTTGTTTTCATTTTAGCTTCATTATTTCTATTTACCATGTAATTTACTACCTTTGTTCTGGGGTTTTTAAGCTGGTTTTTCTTAAGGTTTATGAGTGGAAAGGAAGGAGACGTGTGAATGGTCCGTTTGCATATGCATTTGGATAGGAGAATGTGAATCAATAAACAAGTTGTGCAGATACACAGTATAAACCAGTGAGTGATCACTGTATGGCAGTGTTTAATTCACGCTGATGGTTTCTGGTGTTTGGTACTGAACTTAGCTGCCATCACTGATACTTATGAGAGTCTGCCACATAGTGGCACTGATTGTTTTAGCTAGAGATGAGCACAACAACAGTTGTTTATTAATTCAATATACATGAAAAATGACTAATATCTGTCACCCAAGCTATCTTTCTAGCTTTGCAGGCCTGGAATAGTGTGAGGTGCCACACTTGTAGGAATGTGATGTTAAGTGTGTTTGCACTGTCACCGAATGCGCTGACTGGGGCAATGGGTGGCGCAAGCTGCAGAGGCTTCCTTACAAAGGCCACAGCACTTATTCTTATGTTTTAATTAAGCACTGTTGTATGAGGTGTCTGAATGAATGGATGAAGAAATAAGTGTGCAAGATATGATGTGAGGATGAATGGGTGGATGGACAGATGGTTCAAGGAATATCAGAACCCGTTTAGGGGATATGCTGCATTCAGAGGATAATGGGCCTCAAATGTGGACTTTCAATCTGGGCAAAAAACAACGCGTTCAGCATTATACCTCAGTGTGTTAGTGTGGATGTGCCTCAGCTCAAAAACTCAGCAAACACACAGAAGATAATAAATGATTACCCAATCCAGTGTCACATGATGGAATCCTAGTGTCCTGTTAGTATCGTATCATATGTTGGATCAACTCTCTGCTATGCCTCCGGGCCTCGCACTTTGGGGATTTGGATCCCTCCCTTGGTCAATGGGTACCGAGATAATGCTCAGCAGCAGATTACCCCCAACTCCATTGCAATAGCAATCTGTCTTTGGCTTGAATCACCGTTTAATACTGAACAAGTCTTTGATCAGACAGGCATCTTAGTGGCTCCAATGCTCTTTCACAGCTCCTTTGTGCCCTCTCTTCTGGTGCTGATCTTTAGCAAGCAGTTCCTCTAGGTCTCCTTTGCGATTGTGTCTGCAGCAGCTCCTGACTGTCATGTTTGGCAGGGGAATGCTACTTTATTGGTGCATGGCACAGTCCTTTCCAAGCTGTTCAGGCACTGATCCGTGCACCCACACACACACAGCCATCAGGCAGACCTTTGCCAAGTGGGTGGAAGATCCCAACTCATGTCAGGTTGAGCGTAGGTTCTTGCCTCCTTGCTTCTTCATTAGTCTGGCTCAGCGGCTCAAATCGGCTTGTAGTTTTACACCTCTGGTGCAGTGGCTCCGAACATGAGCTTATGTCACACTGCAGTCGCACACATTGGACACTGTGGCTCAGGCCATGCAGCATGGTCACAACACAAGCACAGCGGCTCGGGTCCTGCCCCAAGTTCAGGATTAGGCCCCAATGGCTCAAGGCACATCGCACTTCACGATTCCTGACTGAAATTGCAGAGTATGGGCCCTACCAAAACCAGGGTGTGAAGATCACTCTCTGGAGCCTTTCACTTCTGTAGACCTAAGACACAGGTTTCACGCCACACTTTGCTCCACCTAGACAGTCAATCATCTTGCATGGTTAGCAGGATCCTTTGCTCTCTCTTTACACAGGTTGGCTTCTGAGTACATCAGGACAGGTGAATAGCTCTTACAGCAAGATGAAGATCCAACAATTTCCCATCACCTCTGGGAAGCTAGCTGTCATGATCCTGTCCCTCAGGCAACAGCATGCTAAAGTTCACCTATGTAAAGGTGCCATCCCCATGTGTGCTGCTTTCATGAATGGTTATGCTGATTGCTGTTTTCTTTCTTTGTGATACTGTTTATATATGATGGCAAGTGGTAGGCACAAATGTAAATACCTGCAATGATATACTGTCATGCCTTCAGAATCAGGAAACGGCCTTTTCTGTTCTTAGCTACATGAGAGACAAGTGTCATCAAAAGTAGGGGTTGGCGGAATTTGCGAAATTCACTTTCGCAAACTATTGCGAAAATGTTGAAAATCTCCATGGACATGCAGAAATATCGCGAAGACGCAAACGTTTTTTCCAGCCCGTTCGCGATATTTTCTGCATGATCAGATTGAAAAATGTCTCGCTCATGGGCACGGCCATATTGTTTTCACTTGTCCCGCCCGCTCGCGGTGGAGAATGACGTGTTCGCTCCTTGTCGCGTTCGATATGACGTGTCCGCGTCCTCACGCTCTCGCTCGCGGTGGAGAATGATGTGTTCGAGATTATATACTCTTGCGGTGCATGATCGCGAGATGAATGACGTGATTGCGTGACGAATGACGTTAATGCGGGCGCAAACTCTCGCGAGATAACGCAAATGGCTACCAACGATCCAACAACGTGACCGGATCGGGAAAACTTGTCGACCAATGCGGGGATTCAGGTAAGGCGACCGTGCGTGCGAGAACGTACTATTTTTACAGCGGGGGCAAGTAAAAATTTCCGGTATGATGCGGATTGCGAAAATCTTGACCTTTTCGTGCTCTCCGCGGAAGACAAAAATGTCAAATTATCGCAATTTCCGCGAGCGGAATGGAATTTGACGCCCAGGCCTAATCAAATTCCTAATTCCAAATTCCTCACTGTCATTTACAATGCCTAATGAGCTATTGGCATTGTAAATGACAGTGAGGCATATTCTCAAGGATTTATCGCTGAGTTATCGGCACTTTATCACAGCCAAAGTGGTGATAAAATTATCACCTCATTCACAAGCTGGAGCAGCCCATATCACTAGTTTACTGCAATAGAAGCCGCAAAAAACATTGCCACAGATAAGCTCGGCAACTATCGCTAATGAGATGCAGAATAGGCGTTCCCGTGCACAAAGTCACAACACCACCACCCCGCAAAATTCTCAACGACCAGCCAGATCGGTGATAAGATCCCAAAACAGGAGATAAAGTGCTTTAGCAGCAGGAATTTAACACCTGCTCTGACCTGGTGTAAAGTCGGACGTCAGCCTGCACCACAAAAGGAGACCATGGGCAGAGCCACACCAGAAGAACAACAGATGCCATGGAGACAACGATCAGGCAGCTTGGAGCCCCAACAGGGCCACAACACCCACAGCCACCACCTCCAGGACACCTCCCCCCGGACCAACACTGAGGCAGCGCAGACAAAGACAGCGGACATTCAGAAAAAGCTCCACTCTCACAGACGTAACACCAGAGAATGTCATTGCCCACGACAGGCTCAAAAGGACAACCGTCCTCCGCATTCTGAACATCATTGCTTACAGGCTGACGGTGCCAACACAGCGAACAACCAACATCCTACCTCAGACAAAGCTGCTGGCTGTGCTGCACGTGTTGGCCTCTGGTACCTTCCAACCAACAACTGCCACAGCCAGAGGCGTCTTACAGCCAGCCCAATCCAAGTTCCTCACAACGGTCGTGGATGACATCATCAGCTTGGTACCCCACTATCTATACCTCCCCCACACAGTGCAGGAACAGATGGAGACCAAGCAAGGCGTCTACGCCATAGCAGGCTTTCCGCACCTTTTGGGGGCGATTGACTGCACACATGTCCTACTTGTGCCCCTGGCAACACTGCACTCAATAACCACAACAGAAAGCACACGTATTCTATCAATGTGCAGGCCATAGCAGCCCACCGGGAAATCTCCACCAACGTCGCCGACAACCACCCAGGCAGTGTGCATGATCCCTACAGCTACCAAGAGTACATCATCAACCAGCGCTACCAGGATGGCACCTAAGGAAATGCACTGCTCATTGGAAAGTACCAAATGAACACAACACACACCTCAACTCCACAATCATGCAACTCACAACACTGGGAATGCACACATTACAAACCCACATAAAACATGCCAAACAACATTCCCACCCACCAGACATGACAGCACAACTTACTGTGGGAACCTGGGCCAGCCGTGCACATAAGCCATCAACGGCATGGCACCTCAGCCACACAATAGCAGATTGTGGGGAGAGGTGGGGACCAGGCATGTGCCGAGGAGGCAAGTGACCCATGAATGAGAGTGTACACAATGCCAAGTGTGGCGTGGATGTGATGGCCAGACTGCAGCATGCAGACCACACACATATTCATGTCAACATACACTGCTGGTATTTGGAGTGTAGTGGACAGTGGACACAACCATGGCACCCCAGCAAGTTGGGAAGCATGTAGCATGTTACCTCCTCCAGTCAGCGTGAGCGTAGTGGGCTGGCCCGGCATATGCCAGGCCAGTGTAGGGGTGTGAATAAGAAGCACGTAGCTCTGAGCGTGGTTCTCTTCCGGAATGCTAAACTTCTCTGTCAGGGCAGTGCCCCTCAGCCTGCCACAAGGCTGATGCAGTCGCCATGAGCGGTGTTGCCTGCGATCCTGTGCGCCTGCTGCACCCCAGACCCCTGGTTCCCAAACCCGTCTTGCCCGCCCCTGCACACACCACCCTCACTGCACACCTGCTGACACCGGGGAGTCGAAGGGGGCCCACCACATGCAGGTGCAAGCACCAAGCTTGAGGCACACAACCATCAAGGCCTCCGTGAGCAAGGCCTCCAGTACTCCTTTCTCATTGACATACTCTACCGGCTGACACAGTGGACTAGTAAGTCACACATTTGGAACTCAGTCTTGATTACACTATGGCAGAGCACATTATTTATGGCGGATTTTATGTCACTATACTCCCTTCGAAGCGGTGCTACCCTGTCTGTGCATAGCATTACAACCACACGTGTCTGTGGGGCCACGCAGACTACTGCCCTCGGGCCACACAGCGCTCGAGTAGGACACACAATTGGAACTGAGCATCGATGTTTCAATGCCAGAGTACATGTCATTGCATGGAAGGAGAAGTGTAGGCGGATGACGCATTGAAGTCAGGAGGAAAAAAGGACCATCATTACAGAGGTGATTGAACACTACCAATAACTGCCCTGGTGTCACTAACTCTGTGGATCACGAGCAAATAACACGTGGCTGTGGGCCACTGCTGACCACTGCCTCCAGCCTACACTGGGGCTGAGTAGGTCACATATTTGGGACTGACTCTTGATTTAGCAATGGCTATCATTGTACCGGCATCATCGCAGACTGCATCCCCTCTCAGCCCCGGTGCCACTAAGTCTGTTCCCCGGAATTCATGGATATTCTCTGGTTGAACTTTGGTGGTGTCTATGGACTAGGGGGTAATCTTCATCCTCATGTAGCTGATACCGAATTGGTGGTGGAAACAAGGCTGTAGCATTCCACTCCTCTATTTGCTGCCTCTGGACGGCTACTGCCCTCTGCATCATGTGAAAACCTATCTAACTTCTTCGAAGATAAAATTGCCAACATAGCGGCAGCAATCCTTCAGATAGATCCAGATACCTCCACAGATCTCACCCCCAGTAGTACTCATGCATTTACTTCATTCCAGCCCCTTAGCAAAGAACTCGCGCTTAATCTACTTCTGGAATGTAAATCTGGCTCACCTCTGGAGCCAGCCCCTGCTCGGATCATGAACGAAATTGCCCCCATCATCATTAACCCCCTATTAGATATCTGGAATGCCTCATTACGCACGG
The DNA here is from genome assembly GCF_964263255.1 of Lissotriton vulgaris. NCBI lineage: Eukaryota > Metazoa > Chordata > Amphibia > Caudata > Salamandridae > Lissotriton > Lissotriton vulgaris. Next base: position 178,723 of record NW_028246779.1, on the reverse strand, counting down.
GGGTGGTCCCCACGGCCTGAAAACACGCCATGCTAATCCCTCTACAAAAAAAATCTGGCATTGACCCCTCCTGCCTAAACAACTACAGACCAATTTCACTTCTTCCCAAACCCGCAAAAGTTCTGGAAAAAGCCGTCCAAAAACAACTGTCCCATTACTTGGAATCCAACTCCCTATTCCACGACACCCAGTCAGGCTTTAGACCAGACTATAGCACTGAGTCGGCGCTGCTCGAGGTATCCGAATCGATCCGCGAATGCACGGACAAGGGAGAGGAGGCCATGTTGGTCCTCCTCGACCTATCCGCTGCATTCGATACCATTTCACACGACAAACTTCTGATTCGTCTACAAGAAGTTGGTATCAGCGGACCCCCCCTGGAATGGATAAAATCCTTCCTTACAGACAGAACACAGCAAGTGATGCTGGGACCTTTTCTCTCATCTAAAAAACAGCTGATCTGGGGCGTCCCTCAGGGCTCTGCCCTCAGCCCGATCCTTTTTAACGTGTACCTCAAACCTCTGGCTAAAGTTGTTGAATCCTAGGGCGTCAAAGTAACCTTTTACGCTGACGACACCCAACTGGTGTTCGCCTTCAAAGAACACACTGAAAAATCTTTTAACAACTTTCGTCTCTGCATGCTCAACATCGCAGCCTGGATGTCCGCTAACAACCTGAAACTCAATACTGACAAAACCGAGGTCCTGTTCTTCAATCAAAAATCGCCTATTCCCCCCAATCTCTGGTGGCCGTCTGAACTTAACCCCCCCCCCCCGAACCAGTTCAAACCGCCCGCAACCTTGATTTTCAAATCAACACCTCCCTCTCATGCACAACTCAAATAAACAAAGTTACCTCAGCTTGTTTCGGGAAACTCCGAATGATAAAAAAAATCATTCCTTACCTCCCACTCGAGTCCCGTAAAACTGTGGTTCATGCCCTCATCACTGCTCATCTGGATTATGCCAACAGCCTATACGTAGGCGCCCCCACTTACCTCATCCACCAACTTCAAAAAGTCCAGAACGCGGCAGCCAGTTTAGTCTGCAATATCCCCTACCGCCATTCCATCACACCCCACCTAATCAAACTTCACTGGCTCCCAATAAAACTCCGTATTCAGTTTAAGGCCTTAACTCTGGCCTTCAGAGCGCTTAATGACCGAGGCCCATCCTACCTACGTCAAAGAATCAGATTTTCTCAAGCTCCAAGAAACCTGAGATCAAATCATCTCCGCCTCATGATCTGCCCCCACTTTCGCCTCACTCGCACTGGGGGATGGGCCCTGGCAGTAGCCACCTCTAAACTACCCACTGAGCTAAGATTCCTGACGTCCGAACCCCAATTCAGGAAAAAACTGAAAACCTGGTTATTCTCACAGATCTAAACATCCCCACTCCTCTCCTTATGTTTATGTTTATGTTTATGTTTGTGATATTTATAAAGCGCGTACAATTACCCTGGGCGTCTCGGCGCTAAGATGCATTGTAATCTCGGCAGTACAGGGATGTGGATTACTGATTAAATAACCACGTTTTCAGTTTTTTTCTGAACTGAAGAAGAGAGGGACAGACTTTCAGGTGATTCGGGAGGATGTTCCAGAGTCTAGGAGCCGCGATTGAGAAGCGGCGGTCACCCCATGAAACTGTTCGACTACGTTGAACCACTAGTTGGTTGAGCGAGGTGGATCGGAGGGTTCTCGATGGATTGTAGGGAATCAGTTGGTGTTTAAGAAAAGAAGGTCCTTGATCCTGTAGTGTTTTATACACTATGCATAAAACTTTGAATTTTACCCTGTTGTGGATGGATAACCAGTGGTAATTTTTCAAAGTATCTGAGATAGGTGCAAATTTGGTTTTTTTTGATAGTACGCGAGCAGCAGCATTTTGCACGGTCTGTAGTTTTTTGATGACTCTACTCTGAGCATTGAGCAGCAGACCGTTGCAGTAATCCAATGATGACAGAACTAAAGTAGTGACTAATGTTTTGGCTGCTGAGTCTGGAAGAAACGGTATAATTTTCCTTACCGTTCTCAACTTGTAGTGTGCGTTGGCTGCCACCTTGTTTGCATGGGCCATGAAGTTGAGTTGGTCATCAAAAGTAACGCCTAGGTTTCTAACTTTGACCGTGGGGGATGGAGGTGTGCCCAAGGCTGATGGCCACCATGCATCTGACCATGCTGGTGAGAGATTACCGAAGATGACCACCTCCGTTTTATCGGAATTGAGCTTTAGGCAATTCCTTGCCATCCACTCACCGATGGTGATCATCCCCTTCTGGAATCCCTCTGCCACCTTCTGTCCATCGCCCTTAATTGCCAGCACCAGCTGAGTGTCGTCAGCATATGAGGTCAGGCTCATCCCATGCTCTTTGATGACACTAGCAAGGTCCGACACGTAAATGTTAAACAGTGTCGGACTAAGGGATGAGCCTTGGGGGACCCCACACGGTAGCGACAGAGCAGCCGACTGGTAGGGGCCCAGTGTAACCGCCTGGGTTCTATTGGCCAGAAAGGATGCAAGTAAATCCCTCGCAGTGAGCTGAATGCCCATCCTCTCGACACGGTCGACCAAGATCTTATGGTCAACCGTGTCGAAAGCCGCTGAGAGATCCAAGAGGACCAATAGAGCAGTTCCTCCTTGATCGCGGATGATTCTTATGTCATCAGCCGCTTTGATGAGAGCTGTCTCTGTGCCATGATTTTTGCGGAAGCCAAACTGGGTGTCATCTAGCAACTTGTGGTCTTCTATATAGGCTGATAGCTGCTGGTTCATGGCCTTTTCTAGGACCTTAGCTAGGAAAGGGAGGCTCGCTATAGGGCGGTAGTTTTTTAATTCGCCTTTATCTGAGCCCGGCTTTTTTAACAGGGGTTTGATCAAGGTGTTTTTTAGTGAGTCCGGGAAGATTCCAGCTGTCAGGATAGTGTTACACACGGCGGTAATGATGGGGATAACTGTGTCTAATACAGTTGCAAGCACGGAGGTCGGGCAAGGGTCCAGGACTGAGCCAGATTTTATAGTTTTGACAATGTCCATCACTTGGTCAGTGGTAAGGGGGCTGAAACAGGTCATTGAATTTTTGGGAATCATCATGGAAGTGGTGGCTATGCCACTAACCTGAACTGAGCTGAAGGCTTGGTAGATGTCATTAACCTTTGCAAAAAAGAACTCCGATAAGGCATCACATAAAGCTTGTGATGGGGAAGGATTGAGATCGGGAGAGTTTCCAGCAAGTGTTTTGGCCACGATAAATAATTTTTTGCTGGAGTTTTTTGCAGTTTCAATCTGGCGTGTGAAATAATCTTTTTTGGCTACTATTATCATCGCTTTATAAGTGCCAAGAGCTTTTTTATAATTTACCATATTCTCAACATCATAAGTTCTTCGCCAATGTCTTTCCCTATTCCTGGTTAATTGTTTTTGGGTTTTTAATTCTGTTGTATACCACGGGGCTTTTGGCGAATTTCGGTTTTTAGAGAATGTTTTTATAGGTACCAGCTGGGTCGTGGCATCAACTAACCACTTTTGAAATTGATCGGTGGCAATGTTGGGATCGGAGGATAATTCGGGAATTGTGGTGTTAAGAAGCTGTATAAGGTCATTGTCATTGATATCCTTCCAAGCTTTGAACGTAGCCTTTTTTTCGTGGTCTGCTTTTTTCCTTTGTGGACCTTTAATTGAGAGTCTACTAAGGATGACCGAATGGTCAGTCCAGGTCATAGGGAGAACTGAAATAATACTAAGTCCATCCGCATTTGTAAATATTCCATCCAGTGTATGGCCTGCCTGATGAGTAGGGGTCGTGACCAGCTGCGTAAGTCCCATTGTGTCTAAGTCAGACAGAAGGGCTAAAGTGTCCCTATCACTGGGAAGCTCCAGATGGAAGTTAAAATCTCCCATAATTGTAGTGGAGTCTTCTGTAGCTATGAACTCAGTCATATTACTTAGATTTGCGAGAAACGCCGTTCTCGTCCCCGGAGGTCTGTAGAGCAGTATTCCCTTGAAGTTATAGGTAGGGGACAATTTTATGTTAAAATGCAAGGCTTCGCATGAGGTAGTAGGAATAGGCGAACAGCGGACATCAAATTGGTCTCTCGCTATGATAGCTATCCCACCACCTTTCCCTGTGGGCCTATCCTGCCGATAGGCACTGTAGCCTGGGGGGACTGCCGTGACATAATCGGGCGCAGAAGCTTCATCAGTCCATGTCTCTGTGATGTAGAGCACGTCTAAGTTTAAATCGCAGACTAAGTCGGCTATTTCCTGGCAGTGTTTACTTAGGGAACGTGCATTAATGAGCGCCATATAGACATGGGTATCAACCTCAGTGGTTAAAGCTTCTTCATCCCTGGTTAGATAATTAGACAGAGGAGAAATATTACAGTTTGTACATTGTATATGTGATCCCATCTGCTTGAGGGACAGATTAAGTTTGGTGCACAACGGAGCATGCGATGGACAAAGATTCAGAAGAGAATCGCGGGTATACTTAATCAGAGAGGCAGGGGTTGTGGCCCTGGGCCCGGTCCAGACGCGGACGGGCGCAGACGGGCTTGCCTTTGGCGCGCCTTCGGCGCGCCGCCGGCGCGCCCGCTGCGCCCGCCCGCTGCTCGGACGTGCGGAGCGGATGTTTTTATCCATTGGTGAGTGAGGAGGGTGGGAGGGACGATGGACTGCACCGTCTCCCTTCCCTTCCCAAGATGGCGGCTCCGGTGGGTGGGGGGAGTGCCCAGCGTCACTCACAGCTGAGCTGCGCTGTCCTGTTTGACTGCTGCCTGGAGGGAAGTAATCTCACCCCAGGTAAGAACAATGATAAAAACGGGCTATTTAAGATATATACAATTTTTTAAAATGGATCAGTTCTTACAATTTTTAGATGCTGAAGGCAGCGTTCGTAGTGGCAAAAGTATCTGTGCAATTCTTCTCAATCAAAAAATAACACAGAAAGATATCAGCGCAAGCGAGCGCTAAGAGCCCCGGCTTTCCGCCTCAAGGCGAGTGATTAGCACAAAATAACAAGCAATGCCGGTTTGTAAGTTGGGCATCTCTTAAATACTATGGGAGGGCGGGAGGGACGATGGACTGCACCGTCTCCCTTCCCTTCCCAAGATGGCGGCTCCGGTGGGTGGGGGGAGTGCCCAGCGTCACTCACAGATGAGCTGCGCTGTCCTGTTTGACTGCTGCCTGGAGGGAAGTAATCTCACCCCAGGTAAGAACAATGATAAAAACGGGCTATTTAAGATATATACAATTTTTTAAAATGGATCAGTTCTTACAATTTTTAGATGCTGAAGGCAGCGTTCGTAGTGGCAAAAGTATCTGTGCAATTCTTCTCAATCAAAAAATAACACAGAAAGATAGCAGCGCAAGCGAGCGCTAAGAGCCCCGGCTTTCTGCCTCAAGGCGAGTGATTAGCACAAAATAACAAGAATATGTCTTCAGCGCCGGGACACCTCCGTTGGAGGTAGCTGTGCGCTCTACAAAATTCTAAATAAATAAATTCACTGTTCAAGTTGTTGCCAGCACCAACCACTCCATGCGAGCTGGCTTACGCTCAATCCACACACATCCAGCAAATGTGTCACTGTACTTGTGGGCCTGCCAATAAAGGGGCCGGTCGCACGTGCCCATAGCCAGTTCCACATACTATCTGCTTGTGTCCCTGTGGTCATGTTGTATGCATGGGGCCCTGGGCCCTACGACATTGCATTGTGCTGTGTACAGCGGACGCAGGCATGTCACCGCAGGCAGCGGTTTGGAGCTTGGACATGTAGCTTTGTCGTCACCCACTCAATACGCAAGAGGAGTGGACTGGTCTGTTGTACGCAGAGCCAACATGGGGGTGTGAATGATAATTGCATGCCTCTGGACATGGTCCACCTCCTTTTGGCATTGTGACACCTGGCATTTGAATGCGATGTGTGCCTCGGTAAAGTGTTGGGAGCCAGCCGTGCTGGCGGGTGCTTCCTACTGTGTGGTCTGTGTAGGGTGTCGGTAAAGAAGGTGTGGATGTCCTCTCCAGCATCACTGTTGAGTTGTCTGGTCTGCTCTGCAGGAGGTGTTGTGTGTCCCTCTGCAATGTGAATGGGAGATGCATGTTGAGATTGTGTTGACATGTATGTTGGCGCATTGTTCTTGTTTACATGCAGACTGTATGGCAATGTACATTGTGACTGTATGGGAGGTCCTGGATTTTGATGGTGGCCAGTGGACATTTGGACTACATTACAGATATGAGATTGTACGCGTACATACCCATCTCACAGTTTCCTGCTCTGTTAGATGTAGTCGGTCAGTTTCTGCGCATGTACAGAGCCAGTTGTGTCCTCTGTTCTGCAGTGTGGGGGTTGCACCTTGTACCCCATTTTCATCAATGTGGATGTGCTGTGATTGGTATGTGTGTGTAGACTGCCCCTCGTCTTCTTCTCCGTCTTCTCCTTGGCCTTCCCCGACCCCATTGTTCCTTGCTGGTGGTCTGTGGCGCTTGTGGGGTTCACGTTCATCTCTGCACTTGGTCAGGGTGCATCCATGTTGCTACCCACTTTGAATTTTTTTGGTTGCTTTTATAGTGCATTTTCCTGCCAGATGCGTCAGATTTGCTGGCCTGCCGCTGCTTTTCGCTGCTTTTTGTATCGCGATTGGCATCATTGCAACATTTTTTGCATTCCTGTTTCACATTTTTGAGGCTTTGCGTTGACTTCATAGCGGACATTTGATGCGTTGTCGGTTGCCTATCGCATGGTGCCTCCATGTTGTGAATACTTAGTTAACACGGCGTTATTTTCCATCAAAGTCTGCAATGTTGTAAATTGTGTTAAGTTAATTTTGTGAGGGTTATCACATGTTCTTGAGAATATCCCCCAGTGTCTTTTATTAATGTATTTTGAAGACCTGCAAGTGGTGCATAAACAAGCACTTTGTACTTAGTCCTTTTTTACGAGAAACAAGGCTAGCAGTGTGCTGCCAACCTTGCTTCTTGTCTGCAAGGACAATAAGTATTGCCAGCCCTGCTTCTGGTAAGCAAGTACTATAAGTACAAAGTGTGTGTTTACGCACCGCTTGCAGGTTTTCAAAACACATAAATGAAAGGCATTGTCATTTAAAATGCTGTTAGCTCCAACTCTCGCAAATTCGAGACCCATTGCATTGTAACTGCTTGTTTAATGTGGATTTATTTCTCTGTTTTCTGTTTGTACTTTGTAAAGGTTTTAATTATTCATGCAATTCTTTTTACTTACTTATGTGCTGCTTTAAATATTCTTTGGTGTGCAATAGTAGAGGAACATGAAAAGTGTATATTGTAAACAACATTCCATGCCTTTTTGATTGTACTGCAGTTTGGGTCTGAGCTATGACTATAAAGGGCTGGCTTTAGGATAGTGAGACCCGTGCAGCCCCATGGAGCGCTGACCTGAGGAGGGCGGTACTAACCTCTGGGATGGTCGATGTGTTCAGCAATAGCTTACTTTAAAAGCCCCTGCTGCAGAGTTCCTTGTGCTTTCAGTTTTCAGGCAGCAATAAAAATGTCAAGATAAGTCTTGTGATTAATGTTCCTTCTGGAGAGATTGACATTTTTTCTGACTCACCACAAAGAATCACAGAGGGTTAATATGCCTGCTGCAAAGAACAGATCTGTATTTAATGTGGCTAGCTTAAAGGATTAGTAAAGCCAGCCTTTACCAGCGCTTTAAAACAAATTAAATGTATGTGAGAGAGAGGCCTTGGAGGGATGAGGGGCACTTTTGACTAGTGATAGTGAAGGGGACCCCAAAAAATATTGTGGCACCAGTCGCCACCAGCAGTAAAACCGGACCTGAAGGAGGTTATAATATCGTTTTGTTGGACCCTTAGTAATGAAATTACATCATAATCTATGCTAATTAGATCTCCATATGGTTTGTAGAACATTTTATAGCACATTCATGGCTCAAAAGCACTGGAACGCTTTACGACAGAACTAGACAATGAGATATATGTTTTTCCCCTTTTGAGCCGAGGCCGGGATTCAAAGGGGATTCCCAATGTCCAAAGATGACAATTCCTGACTCTAGACCACTTCTTTAATGGAGAACCACTTTCAATTACTTGTTTCCTACTTTCTGGGGTCAATGGGGTGCAGCTTGGGTGGGGGGAACTAGATGGTTGGTATACAAAATTAATAAACAATTGATGAATCCACAGACTTGACGTCTGCTACATACCTTTATTGACTGGTTCCCACAGCAAATCCAACACAGGATTGAGGGCATTCCTTGGGGTAGCTTGATGAAACTTCCCATGTGACCCAGCTGGGCCCACCAATAAGTCAGTGAATTCGTCTCCCATGAAACTGCTTTGAGAAGTGTTGCCAGTTTTCATTTAAAAGGGGACAAAGAGAAAGGCTGAGCCCACATGCATCAAAGCAAAAATTGGTCGTAAACGGGCATATTCTCAGAAACTGTCCCTTTGCGACCGGTATTTTTGCATTTGGGATGCAACAGGGTGTCCTTTTGACACTCTGGCACCATTGAAATTGCATTCTTAGTTTGTGATTCACTAATTGCATATCGCAAATTGAGAATATCTTTCCATTCATTCCTATGGGCCTTTAGGGAGGTATTCCTTAATTGCTACTCACAATTTGCGAGTCACAATTAAGGAATGTTTAGAAATCGCTATTTTTTAAGTGATTTCTACATGCATAGTCTTTTGCTTTTCGTTATTAGCGAATCCATATTTTTCGCTGATAAGGAATCGCAAATGGCATTGTTGATGCATATGCCAGTTAGAATATTGTACCTGCTGGCAGCAGCTCTCAAAGCACAAGGATACGAGAATCTACAGGAACCGCCTTTTAGAGACAAAACGCAGCCCTTAATGACCCATGCGAGTGATAGATGTAAGTCATGCAGTTGGGATGATCTGCTGGCCAATCCAAATGCTGACAACTAGGCTCTAAAACAAACAGAAAAAATACTAGAATTATCCAGCCCTGAGACTTTGGCGCAGCAGCACCAGAAACACACTGAATTCTCAGACGAGGCCGGTCGTGAACTGTCCTTTTTGGGCAGGGAGGGCCGGGTGCGCCATTTTGGAGAGGGGGACTGCCCAGGGTGTACTTTCTCCAACCTTCTTCGCCCGCCACGAGCCGCTTCCTATGTCACGGCCATGAGTGACGGCGGTCCGGACAGGACTACCTCTCTGGAAGTCATTAAGTCCCGCTTCCTTGATTTTTACTCACAGCTCTACTCTGCTGGCACACCTCCACCTCGGGTGGATTTTGATCAATATTTTGATTCTATCGCATTGGTTTGGCTGGAAGACTACCATCGCAAATTCCTTGATGAACCGTTCTCTAGGGAAGAAATACTGGCAGCTATCAATAGTATACCCAGAGACAAGGCCCCTGGACGAGACTGTCTGCCTGCTTCCTTTTATAAGACGTTTGCTGTTCTCTTGGAACCACATCTTGCTGCATTGTATAACGACTCGCTCGACTCTGGCTCCTTCCTGCCTTCCCTGCGCGAAGCACTGTTAACCCTTCTTCTTAAGTCAGACAAGCCACCTGACCATCGTGACTCATACCACTCATTATCCCTTATCAATATAGACAATAAAATCTTTGCTAAGTTGATCACTTCCCGCCCTCTTCTACTCATGCCCACCATTGTTCTCCCTGATCAATCAGGGTTCATCCCTGGAAGGGCGACTTCCCACAACCTCCGCACAATTTCTTCAGTAATGCACCAAAGGAATCCTGATCTACCGGAGGTGGCCGCCTTTCTAGATGCCACAAAGGTGTTCGATACGCTGGAGTGGCCCTTCTTATTTTACATCTTGCCACGTATGGGCTTCAGTGACCACTTCCTGCGTAATATAAGCCTCCTTTACACCAACCTCTCGGCACGTCTCTGCATTAACAGCCAAGTTTCTGACCCTATTGCCATCGCTCGTGGTACCCGCCGGGGTGCCCACTTTCGCCCATGCTATTTGCTATAGCGATGGAGCCCCTGGCCACCAGGCTGCGGCAGCACCATACTCACAGAGGTATCGGTTTTTCATCAGGTTCCTTGCTTGTCTCAATGTATGTGGATGATATTATGCTTTAGGTCGGTCATCCCTAAGAGAACCTTAACCCTCTTGTCTGCGAGATTATTCGGTTTGTGGGGCTCTCGGGCATCCAAGTAAACTGGAGCAAGTTGGTTCTTTTCCCGCTCACTGACGCTACTGTGCCATTTCCACTGGACCTTCCATTTGTGTGGGTGTCTGGCCCTACGCGTTATTTGGGTATCTGGCTCAGGAGGGATCTGGACGAACTGTGGAGATCGAACTTTGGTTGTGTGGTAGACTGGCTAGAATCCAAAATCCTGGCATGGAGCCGTCTCCCGCTGTCCTTGGCAGGTCGCATCGCAATCGCCAAAATAGTGGTCCTTCCAAAATTTTTCTATTTGTTTCTGAATATCCCTATCCCCCTCACCGCTCACTTTTTCCGCAAACGACGCTCCCTAATTATTTCATTGGTCTGGGTGGGTAAACAACCAAGAGTAGCCTACGATATCCTTACTCTACCCATGTCTGCCGGCGGATTGGGCGCGCCTGATTTCAAGCTGTATGCCCTATATGCCCAGGCCAGCTTCTTGCATTTTTGGATCCACCCCTCCCCTTATCAGCCTCATGTCGCTGTAGAGATGGATATAGCTTCTCCCTGGCCTCTGTTTACAGCTTTGCTTGCGCCCGCGGTTCGCCCCCGGCTGAGGTCGACACGGTGGGGACGCTCCGTTGGGTCTGGGCTGGTCTTTGTCGGCTGTCCGGCATCCCATTGCTCTTTGCTAACTCTGTGCCCATAGTCAATCACCCAAATTTTCCTTCCCTCCAGGCCTCCAGCATGTCAAGGAGTGCAGCGCACTTGGGTCTCACGATGGTGGCGAACCTCTATCCGGAGAACAGCTTTTTTACGCTCCCTGATTCATCAGACCACAGGATACGCTCCTCTTCTACCAGGTACGCGCCACGTGCCGGAAACTGCACTCCACTTTTCCTCTACCACCAGCCAACATGTCTGCTCATCACCTCCTCGTCCCCACACAAAATAGTCACTTAACTATATGCCCTCTCTCTACTGTCCACTCCCATTTCCTCTGATCGTGCTTGGGAGGCATGGGGTGCTGATCTCGGGACAGAAATCTCGCCAGCTGACTGCCTCTACTGTTGCAATCAGACAAAGAAGCTGTCATCAAATTACCGTCTTCGTTTGATCCATTCTAAGTATTACATAGGCGTTACCGTACTCTGGTGCAACTGCATAGGCTCGGGTTCACTCCCGCACTGTGCCACCCATACCGCGGATTTTGCTCATCTGGCTTGGCTTTGCCCTAGAGTTTCGGAGTTTTGGAGAGCGGTTTGATCTGACATTTCTGACATTACTGGAGCGACTGTACAGCCCGACCCACCGCTGTGCCTCCTCGGGTTTGTTAAGTTCTGCCCAGACGACTCCCACCGACTGATCCGATGCTTCTGGTCCTTGCTAGGCGAGTGTGGCCATGAGCTGGGGTCGCAAGCCAGCTCCCAAGGCCAAGAGTTTGCTGGAGGACGCCTCTCGGTGCCAGACTCTCCTGTCCGAGGTTTGGGATTTAGGGCCCGATATTGGTAATATTGATTTATCGATTTTCAATTACCGAATTTTACCGATTCGGTAATTGAAAATCGGTAAATCAATGTGGTGGACATGTAGGTATTTCCAGATGTGCAAATACCGAATCTGTCACATTCGGTATTTACCGATTCTGTAAATACAGAATCGGTATTTTCCTTTGATTCCTATGGGCTTCAAAGCCCATAGGAATCAATGGGAAATACCGATACTGTATTTACAGAATCGGTAAATACCAAATTTTGCAAGGGTGCAGGGGGAGTCACTTTGACACCCTCTGGCACCCCACAAATAGGCATGTGCGCCATGTGGCACACAGACATGCCCTTAGGGCATGTCTGTCTGTCACATGGCTAGGTGTGCATGCACACATGTGCATGCACACCTGAAATCGGTATTTTACCACACAATAGGATTGTGTGGTAAAATACCGATTTTGTAGGGCCTTTGGGACTCAGAAGAGTCTCACCTACATCTAAGATTTACCGAATCGGTAAAAATACCGATTTGGTATTTTACAGAATCAGTAACTTTACCGAATCGGTAAAGTTACCGATTCTGTAAAATTGTGCCCCTACGTACCAAATCATGTATACCGGTCGGTAACGGACGAAAATACCGATTTTCGGCCGTTACCGACCGACCTACATCTGGCCCTTGATGCCTGCTAGACCCCGACCGTTTGACATTTGGTGCTCTTTGATTGCTTACCTTCTTTCCCGCTCTCACCCTAGTGGTGCTACCTCTCCCATGCGCCCCGCCCTTTGGTCCGCGGCAGCCGCCGGTGCTGGACAATGACTTCCTTCCTCCCCTGCTGTGCGCGACACTGCTTCTCTCTCCCTTGCTTTATTGTTGGCCGTGCTTAATCTGCGCTTTCCAATGTTGGAGGGTCCTTTGTTAGAGATGGAGCTGTGATATCCTCTTCATGTTTATTTACTGTGCGGACAACTGATACCAATGTCTAATGGAGTGCCGACCTAGCTATATGTCATTGCACGATGTACTGTATCTGTCTTGATCTTTCTCAATAAAGGTTTTTGAAACATTAAAAAAAAAAGTTTCCTTTTGCTAAGATTGATTTACCCTCTAAAACTGTGTGTGCTTGGAAACCGTCTAAACGCTATATAGAAACATGAACTGATACATTTACAAAACACGTTTCTCCCGTGCATTAAATAAAGCATTTTTAGTTGCAAATGAAATAACTGTGTGGTTTACGAAACACAGCCATGGAGCAGAGTAATCTGCAGCTATAGAACATTCCAGGCGTATATATAAGCGGAAACATGCTTATACCAAATAGCAATACACTCAGGCCAGAAGTATATTTTTAGGGGGCATGGCCCTCAGGTATGATGAAAAATTAAAGCTGTGCCCCTGATGTGTATTATTTCCCAAATATTTGTAGACTAAATGTACAGTATGCAAGATTTGAAATTGCACACTGCTTTTGGGTGTATTTTTGAGCAACAGTAATTCTATCTTGGTTGGTTGAGCTTCTGGTAGGTGCTGGAATCCATGTTTGGTTGATATGCAGGCAGTGTTTGAGGCACTGGATATTAGAAGTAGAGAAGACGGTCAAGTAGAAATAGCGGCAGCTCGCTGAGGGAATGCTGTGGGGTGTGGAGCGGGGTGGGGGAGGGGCACGGAGGGGGTTAGTAGAGTCTGACATATGATGGACAGGAGTAAGGTGAGTAATTAAATATATAAAACAATTTATCTTGTGTGCGCTGCATCACCGAGTTGTCGATGCAGCGAGCGCAAGGTAAATAGATGTATTTATTCAATTACTTACCTTACTCCTGTCCATCGTATGTCGGATTCCACTACCCCCCTCCCTCACCTCCCCATCCCACCGCCCGCAGCACTCCCTTGGCGAGGCGCCACTGAGTAGAACTGTGTATCATCGTTGTGTTGAAGAATGCTGAGAGGTACAGAAATATCAGGAGGCAGTGGTAACTTCATGTGGGATTAGGAGGGCATTGTTTCCATTGTGTAAGGTAGTAGTCTTAATAATGCAGCATAATTTGGAGCCAGAATGTTAGTAGTACATAGGTAAATGGCTTCATTTTCAAGTTCAAGGCATTCACAAATGGTGAGCATACAATATTAAATCAATGTAGTTATGCACTTACCCCTGGCTGGTGTTAAAGTCTACTCCTCCTGTCCCTGCAAGAAGTGGGTTGTATAAACTTGCTGGTGGCTTTCTGCCTGGAGGACCGACAACTGGGATCACTGCCAGAGCTCCAGTAAATAATGTAAAATCGCCAGTCATGCTGGGATGAGAGGTAGTGTGCTCCCAAACCCCCCTTCTGTCTGCCTCAACTTTCTGGTTTGCCCCTTTGAAACATTTGCCCCTTTGAAAGAGATATGACTTCTAGAAACGTTTCTAAGTCTGAATGTAGAGGGCTCTTCCAGGACCCTTGCTAAACAGCATCTGAGCAGCCTTGAGGCTTCCCAGGCATGGTAAAACTTTGCCTGCTGGCTTTCCGGCCTTCGTCGACAATCAACTGTGATTCTGCTCATTAGCAACTCACCATCATCAAACACCACTTCAGATCCAGCTTGCCCCGCCAACGACTCTTCAGAGACCACATTTTCACCATAAAACTTTGTAAGTCAGGAGGTAAACTTTCCACTGACAGGAACCTGGTCCCGGTATCCGACCCACGCTCCATCACAGTCATCCTTACCTTTTGATTTTTAACTGGTCTAACACGATCAGATGATCACGATTGGCACTTATTTATGTCTCTGTTTCTACTAATTCTTTTTTATCACTTTGGTATAGTCTTGTTTATAAAAATGTACTAAACTTTCCTAAATTGGCTGGGGATTTTAGTTGTGTTGCATTTTCTCTTGATCACTATTTGAGAACTGCATAAATACTTTATGATAAGGTTTGTGATTATTATTTGAGGTCGGTTTCCACCCTCTCAACTAATACTCCAATTTCTTACAGCCGGCAAAACTGGCAAACCGCGGCTGCAGAGATTTTGTTAAATTCAATTATGGGTAGGTATTTAAGGCACTGTCTTAGCAATATTGGTTTAGACTGCCTTGGATACCCACCTCTGTAAAATCCATTATTAATTGAGAATGATACCACCAGATCGAAAGAATATGAACACTGAAACAGCCAGCATACACCTCTCCTCTCAGGTTACCCAGATTCATAAGTTCCATATGGCCGGGATGCCCGTCACCCCCTCCCAACACAATCCCCAAGGATGGGAAGTCGGACACAGGCTTGAACTTTTGGAAGGCGGGAGGGAGTCACCCTCCTGGCCGTATTTATTAAAATATGAAACAAAATTTAGAACATTAAATAAAAGTTTCATAATTATGTACAATTTTACATTTATTACATTTCGATGAAGACATGTTCTTTGGCTAACCTTAACAGATCTCTAATACAAAGGTTTCCTAGCTGAGTCTAACATCCTGCAAATGCATACATTCTAAATTAAAATTGTACATCCTACCATTAAGGGCCAACGGCAAGGTCTTAACCGGTGTCAGATCCCTACTACCAAAACTCTTGCCCTCACGGTGTGAGTGGCGCATGCGCAGAGGACTCTACCCTCATTGCCAACTGTAACTTCCCTTGTCGTGGTGGGGGCCCCCTTTCCACTCGACGCCATCTTAAAGGTCGTCCGAGTTCCTGTGTGAGGTATCTGTAGGAAGGACAGCGTGGACTCCCCCCCCCCATCCCCACACTCTCTATCCACCGTCGCGGATATCCGCCCCCCGGGAAATTAGTAGGAGGGGCATATAGCCGCCTCCTCCCCTGGGAGGGGCCTATGGCCGTCTCCTCTTAGGCGACCCATCCTTAGTGGGTGCCGCCTCACCGTGGAGGGGCCAATGGCCGCCTCCACCCGGGCGCTCCCATCCATTTTGGGTGGCTCCCTCCTCTAGGGACCTTGAAATTACTGCTCACCGATCTTGACCTTACCGCCTGACCAAAAAATAAATACGACAGTTGTTCACCTACTAAGGAAGGAAAAATTCAACATTGCCTAATTGTATCATCGACTGTTTACTCCTAAAAAGAAAAACAGTATCCTACAGACAGAAGTCACATCCTTAACCTAAACATTCCTTTACTTTTCTACAAAGGAAAAAAGGGCCTAACTCAGCAAAACTTTATTACAAAACAAACATTGCCATAAGGGGCTGGTGGGTGGGTCAAAATTGCTGCTTGTTCCGTCGAGGGCTCACGAGCAACGAGTGGGTGCAGCCTTCAGGGCACAGGAACAAGAGGACGCTTCTTCGGATTCCCGCTCTATTTATTCTTCTGCGGGAGGGCGTGTACCCTCCTCCGGTACGCCTACTGGGCGTGGTCATCGGTGTAGGTGTCTAGGACAACCCCTCTTGGGCGGGAAAAGGCGCGCCCCGGCTACGCCGCTTCGGGCATACCAGCCGAGACACGCCCCCCGCCCAAAATGGTTTCCCGGGAGGATCGGGGCACCCAACCATACGTTCGGGGGGACCGAGTGGTCGCCCCTTTCCATATGGCCGGGATGCCCGTCACCCCCTCCCAACACAATCCCCAAGGATGGGAAGTCGGACACATGCTTGAACTTTTGGAAGGCGGGAGGGAGTCACCCTCCCGGCCGTATTTATTAAAATATGAAACAAAATTTAAAACATTAAATAAAATTTTCATAATCATGTACAATTTTAAATTTATTATATTTCGATGAATACATGTTCTTTGGCTAACCTTAACAGATCTCTAATACAAAGGTTTCCTAGCCGAGTCTAACATCCTGCAAATGCATACATTCTAAATTAAAATTGTACATCCTACCATTAAGGGCCAACGGCAAGGTCTTAACCGGTGTCAGATCCCTACTACCAAAACTCTCGCCCTCACGGTGTGAGTGGCGCATGCGCAGAGGACTCTACCCTCATTGCCAACTGTAACTTCCCTTGTCGTGGTGGGGGCCCCTTTTCCACTCTACGCCATCTTAAAGGTCGTCCGAGTTCCCGTGTGAGGTATCTGTAGGAAGGACAGCGTGGACTCCCCCCCCACCCCCCAGCCCCACACTCTCTATCCGCCGTCGCGGATATCCGGCCCCCGGGAAATTAGTAGGAGGGGCATATAGCCGCCTCCTCCCCTGGGAGGGGCCTATGGCCGTCTCCCCTTAGGCGACCCATCCTTAGTGGGTGCCGCCTCCCCGTGGGAGGGGCCAATGGCCGCCTCCCCTCGGGCGCTCCCATCCATTCTGGGTGGCACCCCCCTCTAGGGACCTTGAAATTACTGCTCACCGATCATGACCTTACCGCCACAGGCCGGATAGTTGACCGACTATCCGGCCCCGCCTACTCCTCCTAAAGGTCATGCTTCCTCAAACCCCTTAGCCATGCTATGAAGTCTCCTATGAGTAAATCATTCCCCTCCCTGGACAGGTGAACCCCATCATTCAGATACATGTGATCACCCCGAATACACCCATGAGGAATGCTATGCAACTGCGAAGAGCGAAACAATCTACCAATTTTATTGTTAACCCTTTTCACCGAATGGTTCAGTGCTGACACCGAAAGGCCCCCCCGCCATACCTTCCTGGGAATCATGTGGGACCAGGCAATCGTGCACCCCGGGATTCTTTTAGCCAACCAGCTAACAGCAGACAAAACTTGTTCAAACAACACTCGCCTACCCAGTGTCACCAAGTCATTGTCCCCCAGGTGTACTATGACTACAGATGGCGGTGACCTTTGCCACCCTAAGAGACCCTCAAAAAATGACTAGAATTGGTCAAAATAGAGCCCGCCCTTCCCATGGAAGTCCACTCTGTACCCGTATTCCCCAGCTACGTGAGTCGCGTCACCTGCTTTGAATACGTCCCCGGCGCGCCTCACATATGAGTGGCCCACGACCCATACCACTCTCTCCCCAGACGGTGATCCTTGACCGCTGGTCTCCTGGTGCTGGGTCGACTGCAAATTCCGCCCCGCGTGACAGGCTCGCGAAACTGTAATTCAAACAAAAGACAAGAAGCGTGAGTGCATGTCAATTGATCTTTACAACATGTGCAATCGCACATACCTTTTGAAGCAATCCGAGGACCATCGTCCCAACTGTTTCACTTCATCCACACTCTGACCCCTGGCTGTAGCCTCAGTAGCAGCCCCTATCCTAAAGGAGTTGGTCCCAAAATCGCACGGGTCCATGCCCGCAGCAGCGATTGTCAGTGCTAGCACCCTCTGGAACTGAAACCTCGTCAGTGGGGTGCCATCCTTGTGCCTCAGCAAACTCCCCCCCCATTTAGCCGCCCTTAGTACCAAGTATTCCTCTATACACTTTATCGGGCACGTGGGGGACCCTCGCGCGCGCTGCACGACAACACTATTTCCCATAGCCCCTTGGTCGGTCTTGGACCTGGCTATCGAGACCAACATCGAATCACCCCTAATTTGGACGTGATCCCTGCACAAGCCTCCCTCAACGTCTTTCTTATTCCTTGCGACCAGTTCGCTCACCCGCATAGCCCCATGGAACGCTAATGCGAAAGCTGCC
This sequence comes from Lissotriton vulgaris, assembly GCF_964263255.1. NCBI lineage: Eukaryota > Metazoa > Chordata > Amphibia > Caudata > Salamandridae > Lissotriton > Lissotriton vulgaris. The sequence continues at coordinate 160,566 of NW_028246779.1, read as the reverse complement.
CGGAACAGAACTGCTTCGAAATGGGAGGAGCATGTCTCGTCTAGTTTCGCTACGAGTAGAGACAACCTGTCTAAGCCAATCGGGCGCCTCGCATCTTGCTTGCGACCCTCGAGGCGCTGCCAGCCGCGAAGGGCCTTCTTAACCAAAAAGGAACCCGTTGGGTCTTTTATGCCATGCACCTGCGCCATGAATGAAATGGCCGCCCTATGCCTACTGGCCGTTGCCGCTGATCAGCCTTCTCTGTGCAGCGCTACCAGGAACCCCAGGAAGGATTCCTCCTGACCCCAGTTCTGATTCCCTGTCGGACCCAAAAATGTGCAATAGGAACGAAACGCTCCTTCGTATGCCTTCCTTGTCCTGGGGGCTAAGCTTGCTGCCACGAGGTCTTGTAATCCGGGGCACCGATTAGCCAAAGTGCTTCGTGGAATGGTGCCGCCACTAGGTCCGCTGTAGGTAGATAACCCCTGAACGCCTGCATATGTGAACGAGAGAGTGCATCAGCCGCATGATTCAGTACACCCGGCACATGTTTCACCCTGAACTGCACATTCAGTCTCATGCAAAACAGCACAACTTCTTTCAAAAATCTCAAGATCCATTTGCAGCGTGCTGCCTGTTGGTTAATGCATTCGACAACAGTCATATTATCAGACCAAAACACCACTAAGCGGTCCCTGAAATCATCTGGCCATGCCATCAGAGCAACCCAAATGGGGAATAACTCCAAGAACCCAATGTTACCTGTGAGACCGCTGGAGTGCCACCACATCGGCCATGTTTGCGCCGACCATCGATTACCAAAGATGGTGCCAAATCCCATGCTCCCCGCTGAGTCAGTCCACAGACCTAGTTCATCTGAAGACGCTGGCGGCTTGTTCCACACGACTCGACCGTTGAAGTCCGCCAGAAATGCCAACCAAATGCGCATATCCTGGCGAACCTCTGCAGACAGTCTCGTACGGTGGTGTCCCTCTTTGAGACCAACCATAGCTTGTGCAATAGAGCGTGAGAAGGGGCGGGCCATTGGTATCACCCTCAAGGCAAAGTTAAGCTGACCCACTGTTTGTTGTAACTGGTGCAGGGTCACTTTCTCCTTACCCAGGCATAGCGTCAAGGAAGCCCTAAACTTGGCCACCTTTACCATCGGTAAACGGAAACATCCCTCCACAGAATCAAGCTCAATTCCCAGAAACTTCAGTGAAGTAGATGGTCCAACCGTCTTACCTGGTGCCAATGGGACTCCAAACTCCCTCATGAGGATGCAGAAGTCGTGCAGCGCCTGCGCACATCTCGTATCACCGGCTGCTCCCAAGAACAGGAAGTCATCAAGATAGTGCATAACATGCCTATGCCCTGTGGCCTCGGTGAATGCCCACTCTAAAAAACAACTGAACATTTCAAAATAGGCACAAGAAATGGAGCAACCCATAGGCATGCATTGATCCATGTAATAACTCCCTTGGAATGCAAAACCTAGCAAACGCTGATCCTGCGGGTGTACCGGGAGCAACCGGAACGCCGATTCGATATCTGATTTCGCCATCAGCGCCCCGGGGCCCAGGCGATTCAGCATGGCCACGGCATCATCGAACGATGCGTACCGCACCGAACAAACTTCTGGGTTAATGGCCTCGTTCACCGAGGAACCCCTTGGAGCAGACAGGTTATGAATAAGTCTAAACTCCCCAGGGTCTTTCTTCGGGACAACCCCTAACGGGGAACAGATGAACTCCGCCACCGGCGGGCGATGAAAAGGCCCTGCCACTCGCCCTAAGCTGACTTCTTTCGCAATTTTTCTCTCTGCCACGCTTGGGTTGTGTTGTACCGATAACTGGTTTTTACAAAAGGAGTCCCCCCCGAAAATCCCCCGCCGGGATGTGGAAGCCGTGTAAGAATCCCTTCCTCAACACCCCAGCGGAGACATGATCAGGGTATTTGTTCAACCAAGGAGTCATAGCCATGAGATCAACAGGTGTAGGCAATCGGTCACAACTTTCTACCTCACTCCTGCTTGGACCCTCCTTTTCCTCCCGTCCCGCTATTTTTTGATCTACATGAACTCTCCGGGTGTGAGGAATTCTTACAGCCCGCACACACATGCTTGAACCTACATGTTCCCTGCGGTCTGTTACAGTTGCCTCGATTGAAGCCCCAACAGACCCCCCGCTTGCCGCCATTCCCGCCGGTTTTCGGCTGGTAATCCCCACCGGTGCCCGCTCGAAAGGGCACCGTGGGCTTTTTGCGGACGACCCCCGACCCACTTCCGCCCGGCGAGGATGTACCTGCCGCCCCTGGCAGGAGCTGCTTGTGCCATGATACCGAGTCGAGGCAATCCCATGTCAGATAAGCATCATATTCTTTCGCTTTTCGGAATTTCATGTCATAACCTTTCCATTCCTCTCCCTCATACATTGCATAAAAATCCATAATACGATTTTGATAGCAAGACAGTTCAGTTAACACCTCGGGTTTACGTTCCCCCATAACTGCAGTAAATATAGAAAAGGCCTTGACCCAATTTGTTACTGTCTCATCCACCCTGAATTCTGCCATCTTGGCGCGCCACACGCTCGGGTGCCACAAATCTTTCTGGGTTTTAGCATATTCCATCTCGCGATGGTCAGTTAATAATGAAAACATGTTGACATATTTGTCTCCCCATATTAACTCTTTTAAGGCCATAGGGATGTGCTGTGCCACCTTCTCCCGCCTTGAGGGTAATGAACCCTCCCCTGCCATTGGCAAAGCGAGCTTACCAAGTTCGGTCGTTGTTCCCGCCGTTTTCTCGTGACCAACTGCAGGTCCCACCGGTGCCACCTGTGGGGAAACAAGAGGAAGATTCGCCTTTGCGGCATCTCTCGACTGCCGCAATTGCTCGATTAGTAGCTTGGCCTCTTCGGCCGTATCTCCAGGTGCCACTGCACCCCCTGCCTTCTTATTGAGCCATGAAATCTTCAATGGGGTTAACCCAGTATCCCTAAGAACCTGGGCAGTTAATCAATATTACAACAATTGGTTCCTTCGGGTGTGCCACATTTCTTTTACTCACTCATAGTTATATGTAGTGTATCAGGTACAATACAAAAAAGATCAGAATCCCACACCAATCTTGTATTTATGCACTATTTTATGAATTATAGTCATTCATAAATACTCTTTGTAACCACGCTAGGAAGGAAGAGGTTTCTTCTCCAGCGTTTTGAATTTAATTAAAGTGCTATCCCTTGGCTCTTCAAAACATATGTGGAAGCACTACTGGGTACAAGAATAATCCAAATACCCAGTCAGAAAAAAGTCCGCACAGCGGTTCCATAAGAACAACCATCGTGGGAGCATTCCACGCACCACCGATAGACATATGCAGTTCAAGCTATTCAAGATACACCACCTTGACAGTTGATTTCTTCTGAAGGCTGTTCTGTCCCCTCCCAGTCCTGATGAAGACCCGTGTTTGACGTCATATGTACGCGCTTAGAGGGTCGAAACGTCGACGAATGGCTGGATCTGTATTTTCAATACCCTGTGATGAGAATTAACCTATGTGGTATACAGTGGTATATGTGTGATTGTACAGACCAAAGTTGAATTATTGTATATTTTCCCTGTATATAAATATTGTACAGTTTTTGTTCACTTTTGCGCCGCCAGCACTGAGCACTATATGTCACAAAATTGCACTTTTCACATATTGTACAGCCTTCTCTTGAAAATTACAAAGAGTATTTATGAATGACTATAATTCATAAAATAGTGCATAAATACAAGATTGGTGTGGGATTCTGATCTTTTTTGTATTGTACCTGATACACTACATATAACTATGAGTGAGTAAAAGAAATGTGGCACACCCGAAGGAACCAATTGTTGTAATATTTCTTATTGAGCCATGCAGCCAACTGGATGGCCAATTCGGGAGGCATTTCCTCATCGTTAGCGGGAGTAATCACTACCGGGATCGGCTGACCCGCATCTGGAATTGGTACCGGGTTGTCTGCCGGTGTGACAGGGGTGACTGGAGGTACCTCTGGGACCGGAACCTCCCCTGAAACCGCCCTCTTCTTGACCCGCTTCCCTCTACCCTCGGGGACGACTCCCGGCAAGGCCGGGCATATTACCTTCTTAGGGTTACCGGGATTGCTCAGTGCAGCCAGTTGTTTTTTGACCTCCGCCAAACCTCGACCGATCGATTGGACTTGTCCGAGTTTCCGGTCCATGCAAGCCATCCGGTTCGACAATAGGCGTAGCACCTTATCCGTCTCGGAACCCTTTTCTGCTTTCTTGCCAGCCATTGTTTCGAGTATCTGCTCCTAGCCGATCAACGAGGTCCTGGACTCTTCGACTCCAAATAACTGAAAGAGAAACAACAAGAATTACAAGTTCTCAAAATTGCTGCTTGTTCCGTCGAGGGCTCACGAGCAACGAGTGGGTGCAGCCTTCAGAGCACAGGAACAAGAGGACGCTTCTTCGGATTCCCGCTCTATTTCTTCTTCTGCGGGAGGGCGTGTACCCTCCTACGGTATGCCTACTGGGCGTGGTCATCGGTGTAGGTGTCTAGGACAACCCCTCTTGGGCGGGAAAAGGCGCGCCCCGGCTACGCCGCTTCGGGCATACCAGCCGAGACACGCCCCCCGCCCAAAATGGTTTCCCGGGAGGATCGGGGCACCCAACCATACGTTCGGGGGGACCGAGTGGTCGCCCCTTTCCATTCTATGTCTTGGAAGAAAGTCGGCATGTACATGATGGGGGAGGCCGTGCTGTGCTACACAATACTGATTTGAGACCAAGATGTTCACTCTAAAGCTTATGTCGAAAAGGGAAGGGGGTTCACTTCTTAATTTTCCTTCCCCCCCCCCACTTTCATTCATTTCCTCCCCTCTCTGCCTGGAGTCCTCCCTCGTTCTTAACAGCATCGTGCTTACTCTTCTCTCTCAACATGTTCTCTGAGGTCCATCGAGTTAGCTACTCACCCAGATCACTATGACACTCCAGTTGAGTGTATTGCTCAATGGTGTGGGGGCATAGAAATAACTGAATATTTGCAACAGATTGTAAAAGCAGCAACAAATGAGCTTTCTCTCATAGGGTGCACTGTGACGCAAGCAGCAGCATTTTAAACTTAATGTATATGCAATAATGGTGCTGCACAGACAGCAGCATTTCAGGCTTCTTGGCAACATATACCAGATAGAATACAGGTTAGAATGTGAGATTTCATCACACAGAGAAGAGGTGTACCTTAGGCACCAGGACTTGAAGCTTCACTCACACAAGCAGTAGAGGTAAAACACAAAAGTACCTTTGAAAGTTTCCCTCAAACATAAAAACAATAAGAGATGCAGTGAAAGCTTTTCTCGGCCAAGGACAAAAAAGGCACAATATTTATATAGCAAGTATAACAAGCATTGGCAAAGCCAATAGGTCTCGCCTATACACGAGCCATTGGCTTTGGCAATGTGGTTTTGCCATGTTGTACACCAGTGTGGCTGCTGTCCAGCGTGGCTACAAGTTACTGGTGCTGAGTGTCCTCGAGTGGCATGGGGTAGTAGAGTGTCATATACTGGATTTGTTGGAGTAGGGTGTCATAGAGTCGAATAGGGGGAATTGAGTGTCATAGAGTTGAGTAGAGGAGAGAAAAGTTCTCTTTTTCAGTAGCAGAGAGTGTCATAGAGTGCAATGTCAGACTGCAGTGTCATAGAGTGGGGCAGAGTGGACTGTAGTGGGGAGAAATAGGGTAGAGTGGACTGAGATAGCGAGATGGACTGGACTGTAGTAGACTGGGGTGGTTTTGATTGGGGTAGAGTGGGTTGGCGTGAGTAGAGTGGGATGGATTGGATTGGGTGGGCTGGATTGGCATGGGGTGGATTGGAGTGGATTAGATTAGATTATAGTGGGGTGGATTGGAATGAGGTGGATTGGATTGGGTGGAAGGAACAGATTGGGGTTGGTGGATTGGATTGAAGTAGATTGATCTGGGGTGGGTAAGGTGGATTGGAGTGGGGGGTGGATTACATTGGAGTGGGGTAAATTGGATTTGGGTGAGATGTAGTGGATTGGAGCAGTGTAGATTGGAATCGGTGAGAGGGGTTGGATTGAGCCAATTGCAGTGAGGTAGAATGTTTTGGATTGGAGTGGGGTAGATTGCTTTGGATTGGAGTAGGGCACATTGAAGTGGGGCGGATTGGAGTGAGGCAGATTGTTTAGGATTGGAGTGGGGCTGATTGGGGTGGGGCAGACTGTTTCGGATTGGAGTGGAACAGACTTTTTTGGATTGGAGTGGGGAGGATTGTTTTGAATTGGAGTGGGGCAGATTGTTTGGATTGGAGTGGGGCACAGTAGTTTGGATTAGAGTGGGGCAGATTGGAGTGGGGAAGAGTGTTTTGGATTGGAGTGGGGTAGATTGATTTGAATTGTAGAGGAGTGGATTGTTTTGGATTAGAGTGGGGCAGAATGGAGTGGTGCAGATTGTTTTGGATTGGAGTGGGTCACATTGGAGTGGTGCAAATTGTTTTGGATTGGGATGGGGCAGAATATTTTGGATTGTAAGTAGCCGATTGTTTTGGATTGTAGTGGGGTGCCTTGGAGTGGGGTGAATAAGAGTGGGGCTGTCTGTTGTGGATTGGAGTGGAGCAAACTCGAATGGGGTGGATTCGAGTGGAGCTGTCTGTTTTGTACTGAGTGGGGAAGACTGGAGTGCGGTTGACAGGATTAGGGCATATTCGATTGGGGCTAATTGTTTTGGATTGAGTGGGGCAGATTGGAGTGGGGCAGATTGTTTTGGTCTGAAGTTGGACAGATTGTTTTGGTTTAAAGTGGGGCAGATTATTTTAGATTTAGTGGAGCAGATTTTTGGGGATTGAAGTGGGGCAGATTATTTTAGATTGAGTGGAGCAGAATGTTTTGGACTGGAGTGGGGCAGATTGTTTTGGACTGGAGTGGGGCAGATTGTTTTGGACTGGAGTGGGGCAGATTGTTTTGGACTGGAGTGGGGCAGATTGTTTTGGACTGGAGTGTGGTGGGACAAACTGTTTGGGATTGAGGCGGATTGGAGTTGGAAGATTGTTTTAGGTTGGAGTAGGCTAAATTATTTTTATTGGAGTGGGGCAGGTTGGAATGGGATGTATTGAAGTTGTGGACATTGTTTTGGATTGGAGTGGAGGGGATTACAGTAGACTGGATTGGAGGGGTGGATTGAAAGGTAATAAACAGTATTGAAGGGCATTGTACACAATGCACAGTGAAGATGTCAGGGATTGTTTTCATTGTTGTGTATTGACTATATCAAACTGCTCCTGGTCTTATTTTGTTAGTGAAGAAAACCCTTTCCACATGTGTTGTCTATTGGGTGCATTTTTAGTAATTTAACCCGACATCCGGAGACTTGTAAAGAGCCGGTTCATTGAGCCGTTTTTTGTAGACGCATCAAGACGTAACAAAACAATTGTGTTTTCACATACAAGAGTTTAGTGTTGGTGTGCACATCATTTGTAAATGTTTCTGAGCGCGGGAACTGGGTCGCTGGTGGATAGGCTGATTTGCCTGTGCGCACACACTTTTGTTCTGATGAAGCTGGGATTAAAACTACCGAATAGTGTTTTATTTAAATACATTCTTGAAGCCTACATAACCAAATGAAAAAGAAATTAAGTTTGCCAATCTAAAGCTATAACACTACATTAAGGAAGAAGACTGTACTTGGCGGTTGCTTTAGGGGAGGGACTTTAGTAAAAGAGGCAAGACAAAGGCATTCCTTAAACCAATGAATTAAAAGAATGATCAAATGACAATGTGTCCAGCAAATAGGATGAAAGGGGGTGGAAAAAGGAAAACTTCAAGTCCACAGACTGTCTACAGCAGGTCTCGAAGAGACAGCGCATGCACTGTCTAGCTCGACCTAAATAAAACAAGTTGCACTCAGGTATTTCTCGACCAACTCGTAATGCAGTGACAGCATCAAACTTGATTCGATTAGGAAATTATTTATTGCAGAGAGTGCACAAGACTAAAGACACTCAGCAGCGCATCTTGAGTAGCGATTTTAGGCAAAATGCCTGGGTGTTTGAGATAGGACATGAAGTGTGGACTTGACAGCATGTAAAACACTTATCCTTTGTAATTGAAGCAACTGTTTTGACAGTTTATTAAGACAATAATCCTTTGAAGTTGGAGTTACAGTTTTGACCCTAAAGAGTAGTGGTGGGAACGACTCCTTGCAAGACTTTTGAGAACACTATGCACATAATATCTTGTAGTCAACACTGTGTTGAGCAAGACTGGAAACTGTGAAGTGACTTTGTAAGAACATTGAACGCATCTCATGTGTTTGCTCAGCACTTGAAAAACTTAGTGTTCTTGAAAACTGGAAGTTTTGACCCCTATTCAATGGTATGTCATGAAAAACAAAAATCTCGACACCTGTTATGATGTGCATTGTGACTGAGAAGAGATAACACATGTTCGCTTTTGTGTGCTTGAGCGTACATTAGCTAATTGTGCCTATTCATAACGCAGCTAGTAAATGTGGATGCTACGCCCTGCTTTAATCTTAAGACACCCTGTTATGCTGCATTCCTCCTAGATGCACTCCACCAAATGAAATACATGCAGTGGCTCAGTGTGGTTTGTTTTTCTTTTCTCCTCCATCCCCCCTTAATTCGGTACAGTGCGTCTTCTCTTGTCATTGCTACCACAGTTAGTTCTCAAGGGGAGTTGGGTCTAGCCGTCGCCCCATCAGAATTCCTGGGGCCTCATTTATGAGGCCTCGCGTCAGTTTTGCGCTGCTGATGCGTCACTTTTTGTGACGCATCGGCGGCGTAAAACATGCGCCTTGTTGCGCCATATTTAAAAAGTGACGCATCTAGGTAGATGCGTCACTTTTTAAACCCCTGCGCCACATTATACCTGCGTCAGGTATAATGTATGCAGAGGGGGCGTTCCCCCGCAAAAAGCCTCGTAATAGTGACCCAGTGAAATCTATGAGATTTCACTGCGTCACTTTTAGGATGCAGTTGCGTCAAAATCTTGCGCCTGCCTCACAGCAGGCGTAAGACTGACGCAAGCCCTTGCACATTGGGCTTTCCCCATGTGAAAGGACGCATTGCTGGAGTTGCGTCACTTTTGTGACACACTCCAGCAATGGGTCACTTTTGCGCTTACAGATGCGTCAGAAATACTGACGTATCTGTAAGTCCTTGCGACATGATGTGCCATACATTAAATATGATGCATCATTGGTGTCGCAAGGAGTGCGCAGTGAAAAGTGACGCATCGCTGTTTTCACGCAGCGATGCGTCACTTTTCATAAATGAGGCCCCAGGAGTTAAGCATCAGATAGGTAACCATAGTGATGCCAGGCATTTTTCTGAAAGGCTGTGAGGACCAAAGCAATACTTTGCGTCTTCAGATTCTGCCTAGGGTCTAATTAATTCCAAACATAAGCGTCTGGGTTTATTTCAACCCTATGCAAGTCTGTCTCTCACAGCTTTATTCTTTGATGTCTTTACATCCGGCTGTACTGTCTTTGATGCACTCATAGCTTCTTTACTGCCTGTAGTGATGCTTTCTCCCTATTTCCTTCCATCTTTGACCGGTTGTGACACTTGCAGCTCAGGCTGAAGGACAGCAAGGTCAATTCCACCTCCTCCCTCTGAATAGCCCCGCCTCCCTTAATTCACTCCAGTAAAGTAGGGGAGGGCCTGCTTTTAACCTGAAGAATAGGGGATATGGGATTAAAGCGAGAAAAGACTCGTTTCCAGCAGGACGGTTGGTAGAAGAGCTGGTAGAAGAGCTGGAGAAAACAGAATGCAGAGATTATCAGATAATAGAAGAATGTCCATTAAAACAAGTAGGTACTACAAAAATACTTGGGGCGACTTCCCTTGTGTGAGGTGAAGCATCACAGTAGCTATCCCAGAGGAACACCTGGAAACTGCCGAGAGCACTGGAAATCGGAATAGTAGTTTCCAAATTAAACGAAGAAAAACTAAGTCAGGTCAAAACATGGATTCCTAATTGATTAAGCTAAATGACAAGGGATAACTTGAGCAATTTTGAAAAAACTGTTACTGAGTCTAAAACCGAGACTCGCCCAAAAGCAAATGCAGAGGTCAGAACAGGTAAGCGGGAAGAAGTAAGTGAGGGAGTCTGAACAAATGATGTTGCCGCACAGGAGTGTGTGCATCTACAAACCCTTATAGGGCTCTGCCGTCTCTGACCTGGAAGTCAACTACCACTCCTCTGGTAGCTGAGACAAATTTAAATACAAAAAATAAATAATGTTAATTAGAGTTAAATAAGACATAATTCCCACCCATAGTATAAAATATATATTTATCTGTTATGCAGCAAAATTATTTTAATTTATGTATAGAATCAATATAAAATGATGTAAATATTTAGGGGCTAGATGTACAACAGTTTTTTGCAGTCGCAAACAGGAAAACGAGTTGTTTGCGAACGCAAAAAAAAGGGTGCTAGCATGTACAAATACTATTTTGCAAGTAGTTGACTCGAAAATAGTGTTTGCGACTCTCGCTATTAGGAAGGGACGTCCCTTCCTAACAGCGAGTCTCTATGGAATGTACCATTGTATTGCAAATGCAATTGCGGCCGCAAAACACTTGCAGTTTACCACCTACTTCAAGTAGGTGGTATGCCACTCGCAAACAGAATGCAGTGCAATTTGCGACCCAATTACCTGAGACATTGTTGTAAATTCCAATATGGGAGTCGTAAACGACTCGCAAATTGGTAGGGTCGTACATCTGGCCCTAAATGAATTAAAAGTACATTAAAGTTCACATTTACAAAAAAGTTAGTAATATATCTTTAAATGAACCAATATTTAAGTTTTATTTTTAAGTAATTTTAAACATTAAATTGCAATCATTTATATATTTTAAAAAAAAAAGGTAAAACAGGTTCATTTATTTTTAACATTATTTCCGATTGGCTTTTATTTTAGATCCCTGGAACCAGTATTTTCTATGAAAGGATGATGCAGTACCTGTGGTGAACCATGTATGGTGCTGGATCGTTTTAGGCAGTAGTAACTATAGGAGTATAGTCTGCGAACAGCAATGGGTTATGCCTATGTGAATGGGTAAATGTCACTATGTCCCATCCCTTAACCCCTCCTTACTCTTTCGTAAACCTCTCCAAATTTTTCAAAAATATTCCCCATTTTCAAGCCACGTCCCTTGCCCCTCCTACATTTACTACTAAAATGTATACTTACACGTGCAGAGCTCTCCGAAGCCAGGCCAGAGATCTACATACATAAAAGATGGGCGAGACAGAAGTGTAGGCCTCTGAAGGTAGATCAGTTAATAGCATTTTGTAGTATGTTAGCAGTAATATTCTAGGACTACTAAATAAAATACCGGACGCAGTGTGTGAATAGACCCCTTAGTGGAGGAACAGTGGGGCACCGCGGGCGGCACAGAGGTGGTCCAATATCGCCAGGTGTTCCAGAAACCTTACTTGTCTTTTTCTGAAATAGCAATTGGAGAAGGTGGGACTAGGGAGGGTTATGGGTAGGGAATGCAGTGATTCACAACCAATGAGCAGCGTCAGATGACCTGTCCAATGCTGGGCCAAAAAGGGGGCTTGCTGTTGACAATATGGCAAAGAAGGTTGCTTATGGCTCATAACAGCCTACTCAGGAGATGCTGGTGCATGCCCCAGTGCAAAATGCGCAAGAGAGAACACAAAACAGGGTTCCCTAATTTGTGGAAGGGCATGGGAGGGGTAGGTGTTATACTTAATGCAATGAGGAATAGAAAAAGAATTAGAAATACAAGTACTACAAAAAAAGAGACAAGGTATGGCTGGAGGTAATAGTTTCAGACAAATGCAGTGGGAACAACCCCCTCATCCTCGGGATGGGAATCTGGTTGTGAGCAGTCAGCATGGTTCCCTCATGCTGGGGTCAGGGTTATGGTTTGTAGCAAGGTAACAATGTAGAGCTGGGAAGCTGCTGAGTAGCAGAAGGATCAGTGTGAAAGAGCAAGGGAAAGTGTATGCTGTAGCGGAAACATCACTAAAATGCGTAGGCCTTTAGGAGACTGAGGACAGATGGCTTGGGCATAGGTCTGGGGATTGACACTGGGAGAGGATATGACAGCCCCAATAATGAGAAGTAGAATGATTTAGCTTGGTTTGTTGGATCAGGGCAGATTTTGGGATGGGACACTACAAAAGAGAGCAAAGAAACATATTACAAAGAGAAGATGCAGAAAAGGGCAAAGGGGGTTACAGTCATAAAGGACAACAGCTTCCAGGCTAGATATGGCACTTTTCTGCTCTCTCCCTTTTATGCAACACAGAAAACTCAGCGAATCTGCTGTGTTGCATGAAGGCTTTGTCAATTTGCCCCTTATGGTTCCTTTCTATATTCTGCTCTGCTCTGTTAACCTGATGTTTCATGCATGGGTGCTGGGAATCGGGGTGGGAGGGGTGCTGTAGCACCACTAAAATTGCAGTGCTGGGGTTCAGAAGGTGAAAGAGCAATACATATTATTATAAATTTTGTTTTTGATTTTATCACATTTCCTCTGCTTCAAAGAGAGAAGCCAACCGTCAGGCTAGGACTCATGGGTTTGTGACCTGTTTGCGCATCCAATTTTCCTCTGGGCCATGAACTAACACTATTTTGCGACTCACAAATAATTTGCGACTCGCAAAATAGTGTTTCGCGACTCGCTATTAGGAAGTGGCGTTCCCGTCCTACTATCGACTCACAAGCCATGTATGAATGTTTTGCGACTGCAATTGCAGTCGCAAAACACTCGCAATTTACCACCCTCTTCAAGTGGGTGGTAAGGCAGTTGCAAATAGAAAGGGGTCTCCAGTGGACCCCTTCTCCTTTGCAAATGCAGGGGGAATTATGTTTCAGGGGCAGGCAGTAGTCCCAGGGACCACTACCGGCCCTTAAAAAAATAAATGAAAACATTTCTTTTTTTTTTTGTTAAATGCATCCCATTTGCCTTTCAGGAAAACAAGCTGCATTTTTTTGAAAACAACTTTATTGAGAAGCGGTCCCAGACATGGAGGTCTGCTGAGCCCAGCAGGCCACCATCACTGGGAGGGCCAGTCATTCCCAATGGGGTTGTAAATTGCGAGTGCCTAATTAATATTCATGAGACTGGCATTTTGCGACCCAATTGGGAATCACAATCAGTGTCTCTGACAGTGTTGTACGTTGTAAATTGCGACTCAGAATTTGCGGCTTGCAAACAAGCACAAATTGCGAGTCGCAATTTACACTGGTCGTACATCTGGCCCTTGGTGCAATACAGGGAGTGTGTAACTAAGGACTGTAGCATGTACCTTTTTCTAACACACAAAACATTGAAATACCTGAAAATAAACTGTGCAAATATTTCATGATATATCAGCAGTTAGGTAAACAACAATGAACCTCATTGTTTGTAATTCTGAAGTCTGATGAAAGCATCACTTTTTCCCCACCGGAGCATCACTCCTTAGACGTTCTGGTGGTGCAATGTGCCACTGGCATATTTATTATGGCATACTCCTCACCTAAAAACTTTTAAAAGGGAATGTCAAAAACTTGAACATTTCTGGAGACAGTCTAAAGACAGTGAAGCCAGATTAGACTATGTCCATAAACTGAGGCAGTATATTTTGGCCATCAGAAAGGCAAAGAAGGACTATTTTGCTCCGCGCATTCAGGAAAACAGTAACTTGGTGAAGGAACTGTTTAAAATAGTGGAGTTGAGTAAACCATCCAGCACTTCACAAACACTCACCCCTTCGGTTGAGGCTTGTGAACGCATTAACACCTTTTTCTCCGAAAAAATCAAGGGATTCTACTCTACCTTCACCTCCCGAATTACTCAAGACAACTCTAACAATCTATCCAAGACTGTCATTCTATCTGATGTCCTCACTGCTCCTTCAGACCTAGGAAATGTACCCCGTTTAACCAGCTTTGACCTACTCTCCGAAGATGAGGTCCTAGCAGCCCTGACCACAGTGAAAGCTGGCTCCCCCCTGGACCCTTGCCCCCACTTTGTGTTCTCAAGAGGTGCATCCACGCTCTGCCTCTTGATCACACAACTCTTTAACAAATCTTTAAGCACTGCCATCTTCCCGGATGCCTGGAAACACGCCTCTGTGACCCCCCTTCTGAAGAAGGTGGGATCTGATATTCTCAACCCAGAGAATTACAGACCAATCTCCCAGCTTCCCTACCTCTCTAAAGTCTTAGAGAAACTGGTGAATGTGCAATTGACCAGGTACCTAGAGAGTAACTCCCTTCTGGATTCTACCCAGACTGGCTTTCGAGCCAATAACAGTACCGAGGCAATGCTGCTGGCAGTGTCGGACAGTATAAGATCCTCCACCGATCAAGGTGGAGTGGTGGTGCTGATACTGCTTGACCTGTCAGCGGCATTTGACACGGTATCCCACAACTGCCTGTTGAACATACTTCAGAGCATCTACGGCATTGAACTGGCTACAGTCTTTCCTGAGCAACCGTACTCAGGCAGTACATATGGGTCAGTTCCACTCCAGGCCCAATCCCATCAGCTGCGGGGTCCCCCAGGGCGCCTCACTGAGACCCACTCTTTTCAATGTCTATATGTCATCTCTTGCCGACATTGGAAGGAAGTGGGGCATCGGCATCTGCTCTTATGAGGATGATACGCAGCTGATGGTGACTATGGACGAAGGGCCTGATATAACAAAGACCAAGCTACATGACTACCTCTCCGAAATGGCTCAGTGGATGCATGCCCACTGCCTAAAGTTGAACGCAGGCAAATCAGAGATTCTACTGTTTGGTGGTGCCAAACATGTATGGGATGCCACATGGTGGCCACCTTCACTGGGTTTGGCCCCCACTCCAAAGCATCATGTCAGGAACCTGGGAATTATCATGGACGATGACTTGTCCATGAAGGATCATGTTCGATCCCTTTGTGGCAAGGGCTTTGCCATTTTAAAACTCCGAGCCAAGATTTTCCCATAGATACCCCAGGATTGCAGACGCTCAGTCACACAGGCCTTACTGGTTAGTCGCCTTGACTATGGCAATGCACTATTTGTGGGGATGAATGAACATCTGTTCTCTCACCTGCAGGTTTTGCAAAATCTGGCAGCCAAACTTATTTGCAATAAGGGCAAACTAGATTCGGCATCGGAATGCTTAAAGACACTCCATTGGCTACCGATTCGTCAGAGGGCTGCCTTTAAATTGCTTAGCCATGCCCACAGGGCTCTACATAAAACCGGCCCCACAATTCTTCAAGGGAAGATCGAATTTTATGTTCCCACTAGCAACCTTCACTCTTGTCAATCTGCTTTGGCCAAGGCGAAACGCATCCACAAAGTTACAACAGGTGGTCGCTCTTTTTCCTACTTGGCAGCAAAAAGGTGGAATGAGCTCCCCACCGACCTGAGACATACCACAAACTATCTCCAGTTTCGGATAAAACTGAAAACTCACCTCTTCCCCAAACTCTAGCTTCTAGCATCCGCCATCAGTATTTGCTATCTGGTATTAGCGCCGTGATATCCCGCGCGATGAGTGTTGCGCTCTATAAAAACCGCAAATAAATAAATAAATAAGGCCACGTAAAGCCACTTCATGTGGCTTTGCATGGTCTTATAAATATGTGTCCCTTTCACGCAGAAATCTGCTTGAAAGGAGCGTTCCATGGGTGTTGCTGTGAGTGTTCCCACGCAACACCCATGGAACCCAAAGTATTACCAGATTTACGAGGCATCATGAACCTGGGAATGTGTCAGAATCTAATGCCACCCCAAGGATGTCCTTAGGGATAAAATGTTACGGTAGATTATTGAGGTGATCCCTGTGCACCTGCAAAAAACGGTCATTTAGACCCTTATATTTTCGCGCTTGGACTACGGCGACTGACTTTATGTGCTGTTCTATATATGTGACGAAGAGACTCCAGGTGGTGCAAAATGCGGCAGCCAGACTTCTAATAAACATTCCCAACCGTACATCTATTAACCCTTTCGATGCTGATGACGAGCTCAGCTCGTCATCACCCATGGGTGTCGTGTGCTGATGACGAGCTGAGCTCGTCATGACACCAGCAAAATGGTAATTTGCAGCACAGCGCAAAAATCACCGCAGCAGCGATGCGGTTAAAGATTCACTGAAACAGTTACACTGGCTGCCTATCTAGCCAAGAATAAAGTTTAAGTCCCTCTGCATGGCCTATAGGGCCATCAATAAAAAAGGCCCATTAAAGCTTAGACAATTGACGTCCAGGTTCACCCTGACCAGACACTTAAGATCTTTCCAGCAACAGCTCCTCAGGACAACCAGAGCCAAAAGAGCCAGGCGGGGAGGCAGATCATTCACCCATCTAGTCCCAAGGATGAGGAATGCTCTTAGAACCCTACCTACCAAAACCTCCTTCAGAATACACCTTAAAACTCTGCTTTTTCCCATGTAGGTACAAGATGTACAGAGCTCTGCAAACAGTACTCTTTAGCACTGGGAAGCCTTCGGGCAGCCATGCGCTCTACAAATTCCAAACATAAACACATAAACATAGGGAGGTGCAATGAGGAGAAACGTTTTCATTTCTCCCCGTTTTTCCTTTTTCTAAGTGTGCTGCATTCTGCAGCACACATAGAAAAAGGAAATCGCCTCTTGTGATTGACTTTGTGCAGAAGGTGTCCCTTCCTGCACAAAATCAATCCGCCCCACAATGCAGGCATCCTGGCATCATTGCCCAAGGGTGCCTGTGTTGGTGCATGGCAGTCCATTGTGCTCCAGCACAGGGGAAAATTACAGGAATGTTTATATCTAATAGATACAGCGCATTCCTGCCCTTTTGTTTTGTCGTAGGGCAGCGCTAGGAGATTCCTTCCCGCACTGCCCTATGCCAAAACCTCATAAATGAGGCCCAAATATTTTAATAGGATCAAAACAAATCAAGACACTTTACTTGAGGATGCACAAATGATAACAAATTGCCTAAACTTGATTTCCAAATAGTAGTGGTCATTACAGTGGGAAGTGTGTTTTTGGGAAATGTCTGTGAACTTCCAAGCCATGATGTACTAATACATGTGTGACAGTGTGCTCCACAGTGCATCACTGGCTATATACTACTCCCTTACCACTCTCTGCTGAATACATTTGCTACACGTTGTATTGGGCTGACACTTGTATTTTGCACAATCCCAGAGATGCAACATTAATGGCAGCACCCCCACTCTGAAGATTGTTCCAGCCCCACTGGTTCCATGCTAGCACTTACCCAAACATTTAGATTGTGCATATGATTAGCTGCCTGTGCTGTGAGCATGCCACTGAATTGCTTACATTCTGTTGACCATTAGACCTTTAGCATGGGCTGCACATTCACCAGTGTAATACAAGGTGTGTCAGTGGACACTTTGTTCAACCATACACATACATTTTGCTGCTTTAACGCGCCACCCATGCCCACTTACTTCGCAGCAACTCTGCAGTTTAGGACAGAGCCTCTTTAGGACAGTCAGAGTACAAGAATTTGCTTCTGCCTGCACATACCTGCTGCATACTGTTATTTGTCAAAGTTGAAGAAATGTAAAACACAAAACTCTTGTTGCTGTTTGGCTAGAATGAAGAAGAGATTGAAAAAAGGTGGTCATCCTGAAGGTGTCTTCACAAAATGTCCCGAGTATCAGAGTGATGGTACATTTGATAACATTATTGATTGTATAGTTTGTGCTCTTTTATTTCCACTACCACCCTTACATCGTATTGTAATGCTTTTGAGGAAACTGTGGTTTAAACCTGCTTAGAGGTCAGTGGAGGCTCAATGAGGGATGATGTTTTACAGTAGATACTGGGGCCATATAACATTATGCATTCCTTAGTATAATTACAACAATAGACATGGATAACCATACCAACAAGAACCCAATCCAAGTAGTAACGCATATATCTGCATGCATGTGCAAAGTTGTGTATATCAGCATTTGCTTTATCAATGCAATTGGGCCCTAAAAAATCGAATAGTTTGGCATCTTACTGCAGAAATGTTTTGCTTTTGTCAGTGCTGGTTGGAAGAGCAATGGTATATTGGGTCAAGGTTACACTGCTCAAAGAGGAGCTCTGGAAAACCACCTGGGAGGAGTAAACATGCTCTTCTGGGACCGGTTGCACATTACAACCACCACAGTAGGTAGTAACTACTGTCACCTCACATGTCTATTTAAAAATTGATTGTTGATTGCTGATTACTGGCTCTTCTGGGGCACTTACCTATTGTACTGGCACTTCTGGGGCACTTACCTGTTTCACTAGGTGAATGGATTATAATGTGTGAAATCTGTTTTGTCTCCTATAGATGGAGTTCTTAATTTCCACTTGTATTTGCTTTGTGTGGTTGTTAATCAGGTGACACCTTTGTTGATTGCATGGTGTATTGATGGAGACCTCTATGATGAAACATTGCATGTGGCACAACTTGATGGTTTCTTGCATCTAAATAGGGTGAGTCTGGCTTCGCTTTCTGTAGATCAGCCCATGAAGTCCACACCTAACAATATCTGGTTTCTGAGCTCCAATCTACTTTAAGCCCAAAATCTGCCCTGCAACAACATGTTTTATTGTTGGAGGGCAGCACAAACAACATGGCCTTGACTACTGGGGACACTTGGGAAGCTCGTTCTCTGAGCTGCCCAGGAATGGCTTGACCCAACCTCAGAAGTCAGTCATGTCACTTCCCAAAACCAATAACCGTGACTGTTTGACACTCTTTGCACCCTGGTGGCCAAGAAGCTCAGGAAACGTCCAATGAAGAAGCTCTCTGCATTAGTTGTCAGAGAAACATATATTTGAAGCCAATACACTAAACGAATGGGCACTAGTTTACCGGAAGGGCTTCCAGTTTTGAATATGTACTGACCTTTTGTACCTTGAATACTTTGACCTTCTTTTTCAGCTCATGAGTAACAGATGGAAGGTGAACAATGGACCAGGTGACTGTGCACAGCTGTCATCTCAGAGGTTGGAAAGAACATAGGACCAAGGAGAATTTCTTCCAGTACAAAACCTATGCTAGACTTGCGCAGACACCAATGGGCTAACTGTGTTCTAGTGATGGAGAGAGCGCAGGATAGTGACAGATCTCCTTAGATATGGTTCTTTCCTGCCCTCTCCCTCTAATGCAATGCAGCATTTTTGGTTGCTGCACTGCATTACATGAAATTGTAGTAAATATACCCCACAGAGCAGTACAAAATAATCTTGGCAAAAACATACATTATTTTTTCCCCGAAGAGAACCAAGACCCCTGGGTACTGCATGAACCCCTGAAGAAAGGGTTGAATGTGTTTGCTGCACTGGGCCACTCTGGGTAATATGGCACTAGTACTAAAATATTTTCTGGGACTCAACTGCTTTTTAATCCCAGTCGCTTCCAGCAGAGATGGTGATGGTGGTCAGGCGGCTGCGACACAGAGCATGGTCATTAAAGACAGGGGTGCAGCTTCAGAGGGAAGGTGTTTCGGGTGTGACCCCCCCCCCCCCACCCCCCCCAAATAAATGCATTTCTGAGTTGGTAGTTGAGTCTGGGAGCCCTGAGTCATGTCTGCTATGTTTGTGTTGGTTTTTCTCATCATTTGAATATTTTACTGAGAGGTTTTCCTTTTTTTGGGGGGGCTGGGGAGGGGGGCTCACGAATTATTTATTTACACACATATCCTCAATGCTGTTGATTCCTCAGCCACCAGATAAGTGCTAACATGCGTACATATAGCACGATTGCATCTGAAAATGAATGAGATGGTTACTTGTTCTCAATACGTTGCGTTACACACCCATTGCTGCATTGTTCAGTCATATTTGTTCACGCACGGACAGTCTTTGGAATATTGCTTGCGCTTGCGCACACATCTTTTTCTCAGTGCATTCTTTGCATTTTTATAACACTAAAAAGCTCTGGAGGAGGCACAAACACCGCGCTTCCGTAACGTTACCTATTTTCGCACTCACGCTTTCCTCAACATGTATGTACACGCCCCTGTGCACATCTCACCCTCACTCGCACTTTCAACTGTGCTGTTATTTTTAGTGGCAGTTTCGGGATCCCTTGCATTCCTGCAGTTATTTGATTTGTATCTTTATTTGCACCAAAGCTTTACGTGGACATTCCCACATTAGCTTTGTTTTTACACGCAGCGCTAGCATTTAGAGCTGCTTGAGGCGCTCCGAGAACAGGGTACCAAGGCGCACACACTGTGTGGCCATGACTCGTCTTTACACTGTGAACATTTGGGACACACCAGCAAGTTTTCTCAACACAGACCTGCTTGCCGCCGCAATGTGCACCGCGTCTAGGCGCGTTATTTGTTCCACAGGTGTTTTTATTTATATTTAGAAGCGCTCCGAGAGCAGAGATTCACTGACTCGCTTCCTGTGGGGACTTTACCTGCGTTTAAGACACATCAGCACACAGTAACTTTTACTCAACTGCTCACTGTCCCCCAGATTCATCAAGAACACATTTTGCGAATCCTTAATAGCGAAAAATACCGATTTGCTATTAAGGAATTGCAAAATGCTAATCATCAAGAAATCCATTCAAAAATAGCAATTCTAATAATTCCTTAATTACGACTCGCAAAGTGCGAGTCGCAATTAATGAATACCTCCCCATTTATTCCTATGGGCCTAGAGGCCCATAGGAATGAATGGGAAGACCATCTCAATTTTCTAATCGCAAATAGTGATTCCCAAATTGAGATTGCGATTTCAAGGGTGCAGGGGTGTCCAAAGGACACCCTGTTGCACCCCTGAAATTGATGTGTGCACATATGTTGTGCACACACATGCCCTTGGAGCATGTGTGTGCGCAACATGAAACTTTGAAAAATTCTCTTTAGTGCATTTTTCAAAGTTTTTGCTATTTACCACGTAGTTAGACTTTGTGGTAAATAGCGGCCCCAGATTGCGAATTTGCAATTTTTTAAATGGGTCATGAATTGCATGAATTGCATGAATTGCATAAATTGCATTTAATGAATCTCAAATTGAGATTCCTTAAATGCAATTAATCGCAATTTAGCGATTTCTAGAATTGCGATTTTTGCATTTGGGATGATGAATCCCAAATGCAAAAACAGCGCTCGCAAAGGGCCAGATTCTCTGAATCTGGCCCTTTGCGAGCCGATTTCGGGTTGATGAATCTACCTGTATGTGGCATGCTTTCTGCTGCTCTGTGTACTCACACGCTCGGAGGGCTGCATCTGGGGATGCCACATGTAACGATTTCAGCTTCTAGGATACAAATGCGGGAAGACTGGGGCAATCACTGGCGTCAGCAGACAGACAGCTTATATATAGTCTGCTTACACTTGCGGTACTCACCATATTAAAACATGATGTCACACATGTGCTTTACTGCATTTTGCCCACAGTCATATGCTGCAAAACGCCTCAGTCACCACTATGAACATAGTAAAAACACTGCCATTAACACACATGTATAAATACCACCTATTTACCAGTACAGCGTTATTTGATCAAGGCTGCACTTCTGGCGGCCGAAACGCGTCATTTGGACACTTGATGCTTGAATAAATCATCATTTAATTTTCTAACTTTGCCTTTGGAGTCTTATTCCTGGTCTTTGGATGGTGGTACCCCTGGGATCCTGCTGTGGTATATATATATATATATATATATATATATATATATATATATATATATATATACACACACTCAATTCTGTTGCTTCCTTAGCGCTCTTCTCACAAACGGACATGGGCCACCAGATAACATTTTGTTTATTCGTATGCAGCCATTTATATATATACATATATATATATATATATATATATAGTAACCAGTTTCTCTGAAAGGGAGTAAATCTGTACAATAGTGCATGAATGTGTGCCCTTTTACTCCTTTTTGGATTGACAATCATTGCCAGTAGTATACTTGGAGAGCTGCTCCAGTCTCAGCTATCCAGGCATGCTACTGGCAATCAAGCATCCAAAAGGATGGGATGAATGCTTGCAAAGAGTCTAATCATGAGCCCTCGCCCGGGGTAGCGTTCCAATGAATAATTGTGTGAAATTACACTAAATGCAAATCGGTCATTTTGCACTATATGTTAGTGTGAATGATTCCTCAAGTCAATTCTTAGGGCAAGGATGCATTCAAACAAAGCATTGGGAAGAACAGCAGATTGTGTTCTATTATACGTGCTAAGGTTTTACAGCTATTGGCACATTTTGCTGTAAATTTGTTCCTCAAGTGGCACATATTTATGCAAAGGGGCCTTGTCAGCGTAATTTTGGGAATATTACAGTAAGTCAAATTACTAAATGTATGTGAATTACGCTGGCGTAATTTTAATTTCAGCAAGCTCTAATTCAAACATCAGTTTTCATCAACTGTGCCACTCTACACAGAGGCCCACCTAATGCAAATCATTATTTACCCTGTTTCTCATGGGAACTGTCCATTCCATACCTTGGCCATCTCAACCAACCACCACCCTATGGCCCACTGCTTTTTTAGTTGGGACATTTGAGATTCACACCCCCTGAATATAACTGACCAAGCTCTGCCCCTAAATAAAGGGGCAGTGGGTTTTTAGTTCAACGACGGCATGTTCTAAATGAAAACCAATTCTATGTTTTGCATTTTTATTTATCATTTACAAATACCTAGTGATAAAACAATGCACAAGTCCCAGTTTACACACCTCTCACATTTTAAAACAGGACGGCTAACCTGGTAGATGAAGCCCGGCCTGGTCAAGAAGTTGGTGTTCGGTTCTCCTTGCAAACAGAATCCACGATGCTGCAAGAGTCGAGTGATTCTAAAATATACTTTAGAAGCAGGGGTGAAAAGCCTTCAGTGAAAGCTGCTGTGCGCAAACACAGAAGATGAGAAGGAACCACATATGCAACCAACACGAATACTGCTAAGAAATAACAAACCATGAAGAACAATTATAAGTCAAGACAAAATCTGGAGGTAGAAAAGGAAACCAGGCAGGATAATACAGTCTTCCTCTCAGCTCCTGTTTCCAATGGAGCAGCATTTATGTACCAGCCTCTAGTTTACCTATGCCTGTTGTCTCCAGGGATGTGCTCCTCAAAGTTGGTTGTGGAAAAAGTTTAGCAGGAGCCACAGCTGCCGAACCAAAGCAATTATGATTTGAAGTTAATTGTTCTTTGAAACTCTTGGACTTTGTCCACAAAGGTCTGAAGTTTTTGTAGATGAAAGTTACAAGTGTTTACTCATCACAAACAGTAGAAAAGTCATTAATTAGTCCTATGTTTATGAAACTTTTAACCTGTTTCACCCAAGTCGCAACGTTTCTGCAATGTATGAATATGGTCAAGTATTGTTTTAGCTCCCATTGTTTGATGACCATTGAAAGGTGGTGCCAGAGTGCTGGCTACCTCGCCCATGCACTTCAGAGGTATCCATGATGCTTCCTGCACCTCTGATAAGTAAACTCAAAGAGACAACCCCAAAAACTATAAGGAAAAGGGAGGGAAATTCCTAGTGTCACCTTCACCTACAACTGAAAAATACCAGAGCCAATAAACTTAATATCACAGTTGGGCAAGAAATAATTGTTGGTGGCCCCCAGTATGCATCCAGCTCATTTCAATGTGTAAACTGAGTGTCACTGAATGGTAGTTCCATGGCGGGTGAATCGAGAAGGCACCTCAACTGTGCTTCAGATGATCATGATCTAGAATCTATCACAATCCCTGTGTCCCATAAAAGGCTTCTTCTCTCATGTTAATGTATAAGTGAAGGAGATGTTGACCAGAGGGGCATCTCCTCACCGCTTTCCCTATGTAGAAGAACATGATGGTGCAACATCTTCTACTGGCACAACTTACTGTCACTTTCACAACTTACAGAGTCTGCCCTCGACTGCAACAGAACAGGTGATGGAGCAAGGTTTCATACGTACAGAAACTTGCTCGGATTCAATCCTCTCGAAATAACATGTAATAAATTAACCATCATGTTTTGTATTTACTAATAACTGCATTACACAACATTTCAGTATCTAGGGGAAGCTTTCCTATGTGCTTTTACTAACAATAACCCGAGTGTCTTAAAATGGACGCCTAAAACGCGGGAAACTTTCTGCGCATGCATCTACTACATCTACGTAGTGTGACGTATCTTTGCTTTTGGTGGGAATTTCTTGCAGCTGCGCAGTAGTGCCAAAGATGGCCACTTCAAATTTCACATGCTAATGCATATGCTTCTGCTTAAACTAAACCTTGTGTGTTCTGCTAAACTACTAATGCAATCCATACTAATATGATAAAGAGAGAGCCCAAACCTTTGAGGCGGGTAATCTCAGGAACCATAGCACCAATCACAACACTCAATACATCGCTGGAAAGGGCAGTTGCAGCAGAAGGACATAGGCTATACAGACGCTCACCATATACATTTAAAAGGTAAAAGAACCATGCCAGCAAAGCAGTCCCTTGTGGGCTTGTCTGCGTTGTGCTGTGGGTGTGTGCTGGGGGGCGGTACAAAAGATGGGGGCGTGTGGTACGTTCCGCCCTTCATGCCATGTCTCATATTGTGTGCTAATGCCACCCTGCTCCCTTTAAATACCCCTGCACCCCATAATCATAACCCACCCTTACTCCTTAAAATACCCCAACACCCTTAAACACTAACCCATCTTAACCCTATAGATATACCCTGTACCCCAAAACCCAAACCTATCCCTAAACCCTAAAAATACCCCTGTACCCCAAAACCGAAACTTAGCCCTGAACCCTATAAATACCCCTGTTCCTCAAAACCCAAACCTAGCCCTGAACCCTAAAAATACCACTGTACCCCAAAACCCAAACCTACCCCTGAACCCTAAAATACCCCTGTACCCCAAAACCCAAACCAAGCCCTGAACCCTTAAAATACCCCTGTACCCCAAAACCCAAACCTACACCTGAACCCTAAAAATACCCCTGTATCCCAAAACCCAAACCTAGCCCTGAACCCTAAAAATAACCCTGTACACCAAAACGCAAACCTACCCCTGAACCTTAAAATACCCCTGTACCCCAAAACCCAAACCTAGCCCTAAACCCTAAAAATACCCCTGGGCCCCAAAACCCAAACCTAGCCCTCAACCCTTAAAATACCCTTGTATCCCAAAACCCAAACCTACCCCTGAACTCTAAAAATACTCCTATACCCCAAAACCCAAACCTACCCCTGAACCCTAAAAATACCCCTGTACCCCAAAACCCATACCTATCCCTAAACCCTAACACTACCCCTGTACCCCATAAACCAAAACTATATCTGAACCCTTAAAATACCCAAGGAACCCCAAAACATATACCTCAGTATCCCCAAAACATATACCCCTATACCCATACTTACCTTATCCAAACATTAAATAAAACATGCTTTTACCATTCATGCATTTACAACGAATTTCGTTGTAAATGTATGCGTGGTAAAGCATATAAAATGTAATGCCATGCGTTATAATGGCATTGCGGAGTCATGGTACTTTCGTAATAAAAGTATGCGGAGTGATGGTATGCGGAAAGAAAGTTGCGGAATAATGGGTGTTTACCCTCCCCCAGTAAGTACATTGGTGGCACGGCGGCCCACATCTCCAGCAACATACTCATATTTTTTCACCAACCATTTGAAAAATGCACAGGTCTCTCTCATTGATGGCCAGCACCGACATACACTTTTAGACACACCTCCCGCCACAAGTACTAGAATTGCGAACTTTAGAGCTACGTTCGAATCTGTGCATCAGCTCAACATCCTGTGATTCCAGGCAAATCGCTTTGTCTCCCCGTGCCTACCACAAATGAATGTGTTCTTCTGTAATGTAAATTGTGCTCATGCCATGTTGTCGAGTTCGAGCTATATAATATTGCAAGAAAAAATAAAGTAGGGAAACTCGAGTTCACAAACTACTGAACGCGCACTCTTAAGTGCATCAGCAGTGCACTGTGAATCGGAGCCTTTCACAGGCCTGTCACAGATAAGAAATGCTATCAAAACGAAATCCTACAATACAAAATACTACTGTCCGGCAGCAATTCATACCCGGACAACGTCGGGACGGGCTGCTAGTAGTTATAATAAAGTAATGGGGTCAGAGTAGAATTAAGTGGTATACAGTGCATTATTTTATTTCTGTATTTTAATGTGTCTTTCTTTGACTTTATTAATAGCTCATATTTGGGCCTGCAGGGTGTGGCAAACTCCTTTTTGAAAATGTTACACGTGCGCATAAGAACATTGAAATCACTGAAGCTCTGTCATTGAACTGCAGCCAATTCCCATCCTACCCGCGATGTTCCTGGGAACCTCATCCATTGACCCGGAGAAAAAAAGAAGGAACTGAAATATTGTGAACATTGTATATTAAATGAAAATAATGTTGCTGGGTGGAATAAAAAGACATGGGAAAATAAAATTATGGGTGGATATATAGCTTAATTAAAATAAGGCAAAATGACTTCATATTGGTATGGTGTGATGACCTCTCCCCATCTTTCTGACCAATCAAATAACAGGGAATACATGAATTTGCAACGCTGGGGGTGGTACATGTCCTGGAAATGGTATAACTAAGGTATGTTTAGATTGTCCGACTTGTCACAGACCTGTCGCTGCCCCAATGTATGCTGAAGAAGAATCGTGAATGCCACAGACCTCAGAGAGCTGGTCAAGCACTCTGACAGAAGAACCAGGGAAGAGCTGAAGGAGAAGAATCGATTACCCAGAGGGGAACTAGAGTAGCTGCAGAGAGGGGTGTGACGCTGGTGTTGCACTTGGCGGAGGTTACCTGTCCTGTCCTGCACCTGTCTTGTCCTGTTGGCTCCTGATTAGTCTGGAGCACTTTCTTTCCAGCCCTTGGCCAGGGGTTGGTCCTCACACCATTCTAGGTAAATATAAATCTGTGTGGTATGTCTTTGTACCTTTTCCTGTTTTCACCCTTCCCAGGTACGGATGTTTAAAAGTAATTTTGCTAAGTCACTAAACATCTTTTCTTTGATCGTTATATTTTTACATGAAAAGTCTTTAGTCGCTTTGTGTTTCTGGTACCTGACTCACAAAATATTGCATATATAAAGTGTTTAAAACGTTCCAGAGTCTGTGATTATTTATGACAAAGTAAATTGTATGATATCTATTATTCAAACACTCTGATCCAATCACCTAAGTTATTAAAGTAAATATAAGTGACAAGGAATTGTTAAGTTATGGTGTACAGGTATAACATATAATCACAAATAAGCAATGAGAAAAGAGAGAGAGATTACTGATTCAAAGTGTGTATGTTTATGGGCTCAGGTGAGTATGTTATAATTGAACTGGTGATCTCGCACCATCACAGGTACTACAAGTTCACAAGTAAAATGCACCAACATTGTATCAGGAAATTAGCCGAGCTATTTGTTAAGTGGTATATTGTGCATAATGTGACTAACAGGGTCATGCTTTTATCTGGATAGGTTGGGTCAACATGTCCCACAGTCAGCAGTTATACTAGACACTTTTATAATGAAAAAACTAGGAAGTAAGACTAAGAGGAATATAGAGTTGTATACAAGCATTGATAAGATGTCTTCATACTGATGATATAATATTAACCTCAGCTTTGGTAAAGTTTGTAATGCTATTTAGAACAAAGTTAGACTGCCAACATCAAATAGAATGTAATGTAGGATGAAAATTATATGTAAATAGTGTGGTAAATAAAATTACCGTACTATTTTTCCATGCATTATTTATCAATAAGGATAGCTCAATCAAATGAGAGGCAGAGTCCGTGGTATCTGAGTCATACGGGCTTTAATTATGCTCTTTGAAGAACAGGACATCATGTTCCATCACCACTAAGGTTCAGAAAGGGATAATCAACGTTTTATTAACATTACACATTATATATAGTAAAACAGTATAATTGAAATGAATGCAGTAGGCGTAACAGGTGAAAAGAGAGAGATAAGAACACATGTGCGTAACAGGAGGCGTGTAAGAAGGCGTACACGTGGGCGTGCACTGGACATGTCAGAGAAACGTCACAAGAAAGGTCACAAGTGGGTGGATGCATAGAGAAAGTTTGCAGAGTCAGCAGAAACTTGTGACCTAGATGCGCGCGCAACTGAGCATGACGTGTAACTGGGGAGAACTGGGGGCTTTGACTTTAGCACTAGTAGAGGAGACTTGTGTCTGGGATGTCAGAGCGACCTGTACCTATAGCATATCTGGTATCTCATGTTTGGAGGATGTAGTGTCTGAAGTAAAAGGTCTCTCGGACAGAGGCCGTTCAATACTGAATGCTAGTGCGTGCATACGTGTCTTGGTGAAATGCGCGGGGCCATGGGCCTACCATGATAACGGGTTCTGTAAATCACTTGCAAGGAGGACAGGAAGGCCGGGCCCTTTGCTCTGCAGCCGGAAATATGTTTACCTATTTCACTAGACTGGAATGTGTTTTCGAGGAGGCTGAGCAGATAACTGTAGGCAAAATACTGTTTTTGGCAGGCAGGCCAGGCTGAGCCGGGCACCGCTTCGCTGGGCAGGAAGTAAGGCAGAGGTCAGGGATGCATACCTAAACTACAGCTTTCAGAGACAGAAAAGACTTGGAGCCTCGCTCGGCCTAGCTCGACGGAGCCAGGAAACATGGAGAAAACGTGTGTGAGATTCAAAAGTGTACCATGTAAAGACGTTGGCACCATAGGCCTAGAAGCCTAATTAACAGGATTTTCTTGGGGAACTGGATAACTAACATGTTAACGTTGGACGCAAATGCATATGCGTCTTTCTAGCATGTACAGGAAGGAAGTTACATGACATACAAGGAACATGTGTGCATGGAAGGGGTGCGAGTGGGGGACACATTAGCTACCTGAAAATTTCTATTACCTCATTCCCTCCTTGGCCCCTACTACACCCTTTAGGATATATCTATGTTCATGAGACCATCTATCTGTTCATAGAGCATCATTTGTTCTTCTTTCTTTATTCGGGAACGGGAACGTGAACTTGGACGGGGAATACAAGCTGTGGCGCACAAGCCGCAAATCGCTGGCCCACATTGCAGACAGAGACAACAACTGAATACTATGATCAATATTATTCCTAGGAATGATAACAATTTCCATCCCCAAGCGGATATCACACTCCAAAGCCAACCGGACCAAGTCCAGGTGTCTGGATTCCGGTGCATCTGATGAGCTATGTTATGGAGCCTGGCTATTGCCTTATACACTGATGGCGCGTTATTAGGAATAAACACGCAACAACTAGATCCGATGACTCTACAAGCCCCGCCCCTATCGGCCAGGATGACATCAAGGACAAGGCGATTTTGAAGAACAACAAGTCTCATAGCAGACTGCTCCTCAGTCAGGTTGCCTAGAGCAGAAGTAGTTTCGTTCACTACTGCTTCCAAAGTGGTGGTCAATCTTCGTATTATCTTACTATTTTGGACAGGACCTATGAACCAGAAGTACCCTTTGATATAATCCTTATACTGATCCCATGCTGATTCAGAATAATCGATAACAGGAGGAAGGTCTCTCTTATGTCTCACATGTACAAGATGTGAATTTCGATGATAATCAGGTGGGGCTAGGAAAACAGGTGGCAATAGGAACGCGATATAACACGTCCCATCCCAATCCAATGGCAGACGTACATAAGCTGTCTGACCACATATAAAATAGGAATGGCGGGAGGCTTTGAAAGTAGACTTTCCTTTATCACTGAATTCGACCACAGTATTACAATCACTGTGTCCTAGATGTACTGAACCATTCTTTCTGACGCATAATTCGCCTTTCACTGGTAAAACTGTAATAAACGGCAAGTCCGAATTAGTCTCAGACTGCACATTCAGAATCATGAGGTTAAGTGTAAAATTGCCTAATCCATACACTTCATTTTCTAGATCGGTCCCTGTCCTTTGGGGAAGACCTTCCTTGTCTGGGAAACATATCTTATTCATAACTGTATTCAGGTTCCCCCATATCCAATTACCTTGGGAAACCTTGGACTTACTGTCTAGGGAGGACATTAAAGTAAACCATGCACCACACGAACCATTATGTGTAAACGGATAAGGAAAGAGGGGCAGAGCTCCCTTGTATTTCTGATAGGGAGGGAGTCGGCCACATACCCAGCAATTGGTGGCATTGCTGGTCTGGTGAGAATGGTGTAACATACGGATGAATGTATTATTGCGCATTGCTAATCGATAGGACAGTTCGTGGGGGGGCAGGTCGCTAAAAGTATGCTCTACAGTGTTGTTAAAGGAAGTATGTACATGAGGATCAAGAGGAGAGAAAACATGTAGCATTAAACTTATGCATATGATCGTAAGACTCAGAAGAAACATGAAAATTAATGCAATAACGCAACGACTGTGCAGATTTTTACAATATTTTTCTCTCTTTTCAAGTCGACTATCTCTCTGACTACTTGGGTCTATCTTATACATGTCAGAAACCTGTCTAACCGCTTCACCCGAGGGGGACTTAAACAATTAAACGTTGTCTGACTTACTAGACCTCAACTTGGCTCGATACTCCTGTTGTGGAGTTTTCTCTAACAGGGGGAGTTTAGAGTCAGTGTCCGAAAGGGGGCAGTCCTTTAATTCAGTCTCTGGACACAATCCATGAAAGCGCTTGATATGACTGGAGTGCAACCACCCCTTCCGGCCTTCTATCTTCACTGCGGTCCTCGTCATCAACAACACCAACTTTGGCTGTCTCCACCTCGGTTCCAGAGGGCTCGATCGGTCGAAGTTTCGGACGTAGACATAATTTCCGGGAACGACTTCATGCGGTTTTACTTGGGTGTTGTCCGGGAAGGCAGCTGCATCCTGTGAACGACAAGATTGTAGTGCAGACATCAAGGAAGCTAGGTAATCAGTCAGCATAGTACTGTCAACATCGGTAATTTTTCGGGGCATAGGCGTACCCCACATATTCGAGGGACGTCCAAAAATTATCTCATACGGGGACAATCCAGTTCTAGAATGGGCTACAATTCGCATGTAAAAGAGGGCAACTGGCAGGGCTACTATCCAATCTACACCTTTTTCTGCACAGACCTTCGCTAAACGTGTTTTCAGGGTTTGATTATGTCTCTCAACGAGACCAGCGGCTTCAGGGTGTCGTACGCAGTGGAATTTCCACTGGTAACCTAACAGGAGTGATACCTGTTTCATAAGCTCGGACGAGAATGGCTGACCATTATCAGAGTACACGACACGGGGCAAACCATATCGCGGGAAAAATTCACGGACCAGTTGTTTGGCAGTTGTTACAGCAATGTAATCTGGGACTGGATATGCTTCTGTCCATCGGGAAAGGGCACATACGACTACGAGGACATACTTGAATCCTCGGCATCTGTCCATCTGGATATAATCCATCTGGAGGACTTCAAAAGGATGGTCAGGAGGATGAAATCCACCTTGTTCCACGGGAATACCTTTGCCTGGATTGAAATGACAACAGATCATGCAAGCACGCACTTTCTGTTTCGCTGCTGCATGTAAGTGCTTGTTGAACCATAGATTCTGTAAACTGTCTAACATGGCTTTCTCTCCTAAGTGTGCTGAACTATGTCCTGTGTTAATGATAACTTGAACCATAGAGTCGGGGAGGAACCATGTGGCTCTTCCCTTCGTCATCCATCCCTGATCTGTCTGGATCCCTCCTTGTTCAGTCCATTTCTTGATTTCATCTGGGGTTGCATGTGTCTGTATGTCGAGTACATCTAGTATGGGATCCTTAACTGTCATACAATGCGTCAGTGAAGTGACTTCAGTCTTTGTCGTGTCAGTCGGTATGTCTGTTTGAGTCTGAGCTGTGAGTTTGGCTGTTCGATCTGCCAGGTCGTTACCCTGGGAAATAGTGTCGGTGACTTTAGTATGTGCTTTGCACTTCATGATGGCTATGGCTGTAGGCAAATGTATTGCTTCTAACAGGGCTTGAATAAGGGGACCATGTTGTATCTTGGTACCGTGAGAAGTTAAAAAACCTCTTTCTTCCCAAAGAACACCGAAGTCGTGAACGACTCCGAATGCATACTGTGAATCTGTGTATATGTTTACTTTCTTGTTCTTGGCTAATATACAGGCTTGGGTCAGAGCAATGAGCTCTGCTGCTTGGGCGGATAATGTGTCAATACGATGTGTTTCTATGACTTCAGTTTCAGTGGTCACTGCATATGCGGCTACTAACTCTCCTGTGCTTGTTCTCATACATGAACCATCCACGTAAAGTGTCAGGTCTGGGTCGGGCAATGCAATATCTGTCAAGTCTTGTCTGGGCTTTGTCACGGTATTAATGACTTCCACACAGTCATGTGGTGCTGGATCAGTTGTAATGGAGGGTAACAATGTGGCAGGGTTGAGTATGTTGCAACGTCTGATTTCTATGTGTGGCTGGAACAGTGTCAGTTCATAACCTGTCAATCGTGCTATGGTCAAGTGTTGAGTCTGGGTTCGGTTCAGGAGAACTTCCACGGAGTGTGGAACCTGTACTGTCAAAGGATGTCCTAATACTATTGAGTCACTTTGTCTGATAGCTAGAGCTGTTGCTGCAACTGATTTCAGGCACACAGGCAGAGCCTGGGCTACTGGATCCAATGTACTAGAAAAATAAGCACAAGGCTTATGGTGTCCTGCTTGATCTTGTGTGAGAACAGATAATGCTGTGCCATCTCGTTCTGTGACAAAAAGTGTAAAAGGTTTGCTGTAACATGGTGTCGCTAAAACAGGTGCTTGACATGAAGCTTTCTTCAAGTCATTAAAAGCTTGTGTATGTTCCTGAGTCCAAGGGAGGACAGTCGAAGTCGCTGCCTCCTGTGTTGTCAACTGTATGAGTGGTTTGGCTAGATATGCATACTGAGGAATCCATTGTCTGCAGTAAGAAGTGAGGCCAATAAAGGCCCGTACTTCCTTTTGTGTCTTGGGTTGTGGCAGATGTGCAATTAACTGGATACGGTCTGGTGTCAACTGTCTACCCCTCTTGGACAGCAAGTGTCCAAGGTATACCACTTGCTGGGCACAGAATTGTAGCTTCGAAGGGGACACTTTATGCCCCTTTTCAGCCAGAAAATACAAGACTGTCAGTGATGCGCGTTCGCAGTCACGTTCGGTCCGTGCTGTAATTAACAAGTCATCAACATATTGCAGCAGTGCAGTGTCAGTAGGCATGTGAATACTGTCTAGTTGTCGTTTCAGTGCTTGGCTGTAAATACTAGGACTTTCCGTGAACCCTTGAGGTGCACGTGCAATTTTGAAGCTTCGGCCATTTAAACAGAATCCGAAAAGGTACTGGCTTTCAGGATGAATGGGGACACTAAAGAAGGCGTTTTTCAGATCTATTACGGTAAAGAACGCTGCTTCGGAATCAATGGCAGTCAATAGTGAAGAAATATCTGGGACTACTGGGTACTGTGGTATTATACATTTATTAAGTTCTCGAAGGTCGATCACCAGTCTGTAGACTGGAGGTGCATTTGGGTCAGTACGTTTAAGAATCGGAATGATTGGAGAATTACATACATTGGAGTCAGTTTCTACAACTACTCCTTGGGCAATAAGCTCGTCAATAATTTTCAGTAAGGCTGCTACAGCCTCAGGGGGCAATTTGTATTGTTGGATTCGGGGCAGTACAACACCTTGCTTGAGAGTGACACGATAGGGTGTAATGTGCATACAACCTACATCAGTTGGACCTTGCGCCCATAAATGCTGTGGTACATTCTGCAATCTTGGATCAAAATCTCTCAACACATAATGACCTTTAAAGTCATGTAAAAACAATCTCACTCCTTCCGGAGAACAACATATCACTGCCCCTAGTGCTTTCAATGTTTCAATACCAAGCAAGTTTTCAGGACATGATTTCGTAAGTAACAAGTCTGTAGTACGGGACAATGGACCAACTGCAAGGGGAACTGGCTTTGACACTTCGTTAACAATAGGCTTTCCTGAAAATCCAAGGGAAACATTTTGTGAGCCTGAGAGGGGTGCCCCTGGAACCTCGTCGTGACTGATGGTAGTTCTGCTCGCCCCTGTGTCAATCAAAAATTTTCTGTCTTTCCCTAATACCTGACTATGTACATAGGGACCCTCTTGATGTACAGGAACCTCGATAAGGGGCAAGCCAACCTCCCTCTCTAGGCTGTTTCATGTATACTGCTGATAATCGGGGTAATCTGATTGTGCATACTGGTACATTTGCTGTGTGACATGTTGCGTGGCAGCAATGGGTTGGGGCTGGGGTACAGCTACTGTCTGTTGTTGTGCATTCTGGGGAGGTTGCGTGTTCTGTGGAATGTTCTGTGGAACGTGTTCTGGTCTAGGTGGACGCGGTCTTTCTTTCGTTTTGCCTGTGGCAATATTGTGTTTCAGAACCAGACATTCGTTTATATAGTGACCTGGCTGTTTACAGTAGTTGCAATTCCCTTTAACAGGAGCTGCAGGATGACTAGTCTGTGTCGTACCCCTCTTCTGACCATCTGCTGGGACGGACTGGGCAACTAGTACTTTCATTTTCGTATCCTTCATACGCCTCTGTTCATGTTCATGTTCCTCTCTAATTCTGTTCTGGTGATACTGTAGCATTTGTAACATTTGGGAAGGGGTATTAGCTTGCCAGGTACTCTCGACTTTCAATACTCTATTTTTAACCTGTGGTAAAGAATTCTCGACTAATTTGGTCACAAAAAGATGTGGATATGATTCACTACTTGTCTTCAGGCCGCTATTAATAATAAAACATTTCTCGAATCTGGAATAAAAATCACTAGTGTCTTCGTCTTGTTTCTGTTTGCAGGCTGAGATTGCATCCCAGTCTTCCTTTATAACTGTCAATAACCTAGGCAAAACTTGTACTAATAATCCGGGCAATGCTTTGGCTTTGTCCCCAAGACCTGTACCTGGGATTCGCCTATTTTCTTCGTCTTCTAATTCAGTCCAAATAATCTTTTTATCTCCCACCTCCCATTCTTTTTCTTTCAGTTTTTCGTAAATGCCAGCCAGCAACAATACCTTTAACATTTTAAGAATGTCGGGATATGTATAATCCCCCATGAGTAACATGTCTTTTAATTCACGGTGGAATCCTGCTGGATCTTTATCATGACAGGGCACTAATTTCTTCATTTCCAATAATTCCATTTTGGTCAGGGGGGTGTATACGAATACTCGTTGAAGCTCACCCCCTGGGGTCTGGACGGGATGAACTTCTCGTAAGGGATTCTGTCTGTCTATGTAAAAGGGTTGTCTTACTGGGGGTGGAACAGGAACGAAATGTGGAGTCAGGAAAGTTCTGTATTTATGGCGTTGTTCTAGAATGATATTAATTAAATCGGTACCTAGGCCTCTCCATCTTTTTAGGAGTAATTCTTCCAGTATATTATATAGGGGACCTGGATCAGAATGCTGACTTTCATATAGTGTAATGAGATGTTGGATCATGTACATACCAACTAATCGCTGTTCGTCTGGGGTAAGACTCAAAAACGTTTGCGCTACTGAATCATCTTTATATATGCTGGGATTTCCAGCCCATTGTACTGCTGACCGTGCTAGTTCCTGATCACGCATTATACTAAGTTCACTGTAACCTATTCTTACTTTCAGTATTTTATCAGTGGCTTGGAATACATGTTCAAGAGAACATTGTTCTGGTACGGGAGAAAGGAAACGTTGCTTGTTTTCTAGACGTATGGGCCTGTCAAAAGGGTTTTGTTTAGGAAGTCTCGCTCTTCCTACGTACGCTATTCTGCCTCGGGTTCCGTCTTGTGTTCCTGTGTCTATATCATCATTCTCTGAGACGTCACTATCTGCTTTCTCATCTTCCCTCGCTGCATTTTCTTTTTCATGTATTATTATGATTTCTTTACGGATCTTTCTGTACATGGATTCTATACAACTTTGTTTATCATGTTTACCATCAGCTATATTGTTACTCCAATTTATCAGGGCGTTCATCTCTTCTTTGCTCGTACTTGGCCGATCTCGTTCCCTTATCAAACAATTTATCAAAAACTGTAAGATAATTTTTTGTGTCTCAACCTTGTGATGTGCCATGGCCTCGCGAATGCATTCTGGTTTCTCCCCTGTTCTAATAAAATGATATATGTTGTCTAAATGGTTAGTCATTTCCGGTAAAAGAACCAAATAGTTTGTAACACGCCGTAAACGTAATGAATATAACATCATATCTTCTTCGCCTGGTACTGGGTCATATCTACAGTCTGTCATGTACTGGCTAAGGGATGCGAATGTCGCAGCTCTGGGTGTACGTTGTAATGCTGCTTCTCTAAGCGTTATTCGTTTTACTTGAGGCGGGGTGACAGGTTGACCTCCTGCGGCGCCTCCTGAAGCGGAAGCATAACCATCAACTAGCTGTGATGTTGCTGCTGGTGTCATAATTTGAAAAGTAAGTGCAGGTAATGTAGGCTGACTTTGGGTTGTCGATGTAGCGAAAGGATTGTAAGGACCGACAGTAGGAGGGACAGTAGTAGTAGTAGTGACAGGAATAGTTGTGACAGGGACAGTTGTGACAACGGGTGGGAGAGTCGAGTCTTGAGGGAGTAGTGGTAACGCGTCTTGAACAGGCTGAATAGGCTGCTGTATGTTTTGAACAGGCTGCTGTACATTATTAGCAGGTGTTACGCGTACATTGGTATATGCTGGAGCTACATCATCTAAATAGGAAGAAAGGAAAATGTCCGCTGCGGTCTGTTTGTGACGGAGTTTAGTCGGGACCAATGGTGGTGGCAAGTTACGGGGTACTTCCGGGGTCGCCTTGGCCAGGCCCTCGGCAAGAACAGGATACATGCCTGTAATGAGTGCATTTCTTTGTCGGTCTAATTGTTCTATTCTGACTCGTTCACCTTCTTCTAGTAACTCTCTTTCTTTAGCTTTTTCAGATTCCTCTCTACTTTTCTCTGTTTTCCTGATTTCTTTCTCTGTTCTTCTATGCGCTTCTTTACGCCACAATTCTATGGCATTTTTCTGGGATTGTCTGGCTTTCCTTTTCCATAATGCTTCTTCTACTCTCATGATGCAATCAGCATCCCATGTCCCTGAGACAGGCCATCTATATTTCTCTTCCAGATCCTTAGTGTAGTCCACCCACAAATCTAGGTACAGTATGGCATCTAAGCCGTGCTTATGGTACATAAAATGTCCAGGAGTATCCCTAGGCGGGACGGGAACTGCTTCTTCGAGTATCCCTTTCCTAGTTCCTATCTGACGTAATTTTGAGAACAGTGGCATTTTTGAACTGAGAACGTGAACACAGTAAACACAGTAATGAATAGCAAACAATCATTCATACCACGACATTAAAACACATTGAAACATTTCAGACTGATATTACCTGATACATGGAAAACAGGAATTCTGAAAATCTTTAGAAACAATACTAGAATACTGGATTACTAGATGCACTGCTAAACAGTACAGACAATACCGGTCCCATAAAGAGACACGTCATACCGCGTTCACCTAAGTGAACACGTCTGGACCAGGTCTGTGTACCCAGACCTGTCTTGACCGGGCACAAATTAATGAACCCGTCTAGATGCGTTCCCAACAACGGTACTCACCGGGAAGCAAAAACTGAAGGCCTCGGAAACTGGACTGGACTGGACTGCTACGGCGTCTGGCTGCTACTACCACGCATGCGCTTTGGAACAGGTGGGCCTCCGGATACCTCGGACCTTGCTCTCTCGACTCGGGGCTCTGGTCGGGATCCTCCGCATTCCTCACCGCTTCGTCTGGATGCCGGACCGCAGTCTCCGTCTCCTCCGTGGGCCTGAGGGAGATAGCAGGAAAACCCGCAGGTGTGCACTGGTTCCTTCACGGCTGTAGAAGGGGTCAAGGCCTGCGTAACATCGCCGGAGAGTGGGGAAGGAGGGGGTCCCTATTCGGGCGCCAAATTATGTGGTAAATAAAATTACCGTACTATTTTTCCAATGCATTATTTATCAATAAGGATAGCTCAATCAAATGAGAGGCAGAGTCCGTGGTATCTGAGTCATACGGGCTTTAATTATGCTCTTCGAAGAACAGGACATCATGTTCCATCACCACTAAGGTTCAGGAAGGGATACTCAACGTTTTATTAACATTACACATTATATATAGTAAAACAGTATAATTGAAATGAATGCAGTAGGCGTAACAGGTGAAAAGAGAGAGATAAGAACACATGTGCGTAACAGGAGGCGTGTAAGAAGGCGTACACGTGGGCGTGCACTGGACATGTCAGAGAAACGTCACAAGAAACGTCACAAGTGGGTGGATGCATAGAGAAAGTTTGCAGAGTCAGCAGAAACTTGTGACCTAGATGCGCGCGCAACTGAGCATGACGTGTAACTGGGGAGAACTGGGGGCTTTGACTTTAGCACTAGTAGAGGAGACTGGTGTCTGGGATGTCAGAGCGACCTGTACCTATAGCATATCTGGTATCTCATGTTTGGAGGATGTAGTGTCTGAAGTAAAAGGTCTCTCGGACAGAGGCCGTTCAATACTGAATGCTAGTGCGTGCATACGTGTCTTGGTGAAATGCACGGTGCCATGGGCCTACCATGATAACGGGTTCTGTAAATCACTTGCAAGGAGGACGGGAAGGCCGGGGCCTTTGCTCTGCAGCCGGGAATATGTTTACCTATTTCACTAGACTGGAATGTGTTTTCGAGGAGGCTGAGCAGATAACTGTAGGCAAAATACTGTTTTTGGCAGGCAGGCCAGGCTGAGCCGGGCACCGCTTCGCTGGGCAGGAAGTAAGGCAGAGGTCAGGGATGCATACCTAAACTAAAGCTTTCAGAGACAGAAAAGACTTGGAGCCTCGCTCGGCCTAGCTCGACGGAGCCAGGAAACATGGAGAAAACGTGTGTGAGATTCAAAAGTGTACCATGTAAAGACGTTGGCACCATATGTTATGTTATGTTATGTTATTAAAAATTTATAAAGCGCACATACGCCCAAAGGCTTCTTGGCGCTGGAAAGAGATAAAAAACATAACAAGGGGTAAGTCTGCAAGAATCTTTATTTCAAGTAAGCCTGTGTGAAGAGGTGAGTCTTAAATGCCTTTCTAAAGGCAAGGAGGTCCTTGCTCTGTCTGAGGGCTAGTGGCAGAGAGTTCCATAGGGTAGCTGCTAAGAAATGGAAACTGCTGCCTCCTTGTCGTTTTTTCTTGAAGCGTGGTACTTCAAGTAGGTCTTTGTGGGCTGATCTCAGTTTGCGTGAAGGAACATATCTTCCAATCAGCTGCCTGATGAATAGAGGTCCCTTGCCTTGCAAAGCCTTGAAGATGATGCACCCAGCTTTGAATTCGGCTCTTTGAGCCACAGGTAGCCAGTGCAGGGACTCTAGGCCTGTTTTGATCGACTCCCATTTGGGTACATTGCAGATCAGCCTAGCGGCCTGATTCTGCAAGTACTGCAGTCTTCTGAGTTGGCCTGCAGGTAGGCCAAGATATAGACTGTTTGAGAAGTCGATGTGGGAGAGGACTAGGGCCATGACCACCTGAATTAAGGCGGAATGAGTGAGGAAATGTGCGATTTTCCTAATTTTCCTCAATTGGAAAAATCCAGAGGAAACCACGGTTCCAATTTGGGATTTTAACGAGAGGTCCTCATTGATGGTTATCCCCAGACTTTTTACAGTCAGATATTTCTTAGGGGGGAGGCCTATATCAGCAGGCCAGAAGTTAGGGCTCCAACTGATTTCGCTCTTGCCGGGCAGGATCAGCTCAGTTTTCCCCGGGTTTAATTTAAGATGATTTGAGGACATCCAACTCTGAATTAAAGTCATAGTGGCTTGAAAGTCCTCCACGGCATTTGGGGAATTAAGAACGAAA
The DNA here is from genome assembly GCF_964263255.1 of Lissotriton vulgaris. Classification (NCBI taxonomy): domain Eukaryota; kingdom Metazoa; phylum Chordata; class Amphibia; order Caudata; family Salamandridae; genus Lissotriton; species Lissotriton vulgaris. The sequence continues at coordinate 120,678 of NW_028246779.1, read as the reverse complement.
ACTAGCTGCAAGTCATCTGCATAATTGTATACAGTGACTTTGTGCTTTCTCAGAGCAAAAAGAAGGGGCCGCATATACAAATTAAACAATAGGGGAGATAACGAAGAGCCTTGGGGCACCCCGCAAAAGGACTTGACTTTGGCAGCAGAAAAGGAGCCTAAGCGAACAGACTGAGTACGTTCAAAAAGAACGATTTCAGCCAGGCTAGGGCAGAGTCTCTAAGGCCTGCCTGTTCGACACGGTTGACCAGAATGGAATAGTCAACCGTGTCGAATGCGGCGGACAAGTCAAGAAGTACCAGGGCTTGATAAAGATTTTTGTCAGCATTGGACCTCAAGGTGTTCTGGACGGCCAATATAACTGCCTCATTGGAGTGACCAGGCCGGAATCCTGCTTGATTGGGTTGGAGATAGCCCGATTCCTCCACAAAATTAGAGAGGCAGTTGGTGACATGCGCCTCCAACATTTTGGATAGGAAGGGCAGCAAGGATATAGGCCGGTAGTTCGTGAGGTCCAGCGGGTCAATACCAGGTTTCTTGGTGAGGGGAATCAGTAAGGCCTGCTTAAAGCTACTAGGCACTATCCCTGAAGTGAGAGAGTCATTAAGCAAGGGCATCATGCTGTTGGGCATGGCTCGACCGATTTCTTTCATGATCTGGGGGGGGCAAACATCCATAGGGGAGCCTGATTTGACTCTAGACAGTAGTTCCAAGAAAGTTTTCGAATCAATAGGGGGGAAAGAATGTAAAGTTAAGGGATTGAAATAGATGTCATCCACCGGGGCACTAGCTGGAAGTGTGGAGATGTTCTGTTTAATCAATAAAATCTTATCACGGAAAAAGTCATTCAAGGAATTGCATAGCGCTTGTGTAGGAACTACCGGAGGGGAAGTTCTATCGTCATTGCATAGGTCGTTTACTATCCTGAAGATTTCTTTTGACTTATTGGTGGAGTTTAGGATTTTAGATGAGTAATAGGTAGTTTTATGGTTATGTAGAGTTTTTTGGTATGTCTTCCTAGCTAAGCAATATGTGGCCCTGGCTAAAGGGCAGTACTGGGAGCGCCATGTTCTTTCCTTTTGCCTCACTTCCAGTTTCAGTTTTTTAAGCTCAGGTGTAAACCATTTATGTGCGTCCGGACTCCTAGAACTGCAACGACGTGTAGGAGGGGCATAGATGTTGATCGCTGCAGTAAGCCATTCATTAAACCGAAAATTGGCCTCCTCCACATTAGTGCTGTCAAGGGGAAGGGAATCACCTAAAAAGTTTAGAAAGGCTGGCATATCCATAGAAGTCCATTTCCTAATGGTTTTGCTAGTTTGTAACTTGAATTGGGTAGTCTTATCTAACTGGAAAGAAAAACTTATGCTGTGGTGATCAGACCAACAGCAAGGTTTTATATCTATTGAGGATAGTGGCAAATTCAAAGACCAGATTTGGTCCAGGCTATGGCCCTTCTGGTGAGTCTCAGTGTAGATGTGTTGTGTCAGGTTGAGATCACAGAAAAGTTCGCTCATCTCTGCAGCTTGGGGATCTAATGATATATTGTCAAACCAGAAGTTTAAATCCCCAACCAAAAGTAGTTTAGGGTGATTTGTGACCATCGGAGCCAATAGCTGTGCTAGGGTGGAAGGAAATGTGGCCATGGTTTGGGGTGGGCGATATAGTAGGACCAGTACAAGTGAACCATTGGGAGTATCTATTTTGGCGACTATGTTTTCAGTGTTAGGTAGAGGCAAAGATGGGAGCTGTCTAAGTTGGAATTTCTTATTGACAATTATAGCCACTCCTCCCCCGGTTTTTCCTCCTGGGCGTATTGCTGATAGAATGTAGTAGTCTGCAGGTAGGGCAGCTAAAATGTCCGGTAATGAGTCCGGGGTGAGCCAGGTCTCTGTCAGTAGCAACATATCAGGTTGTTTATCCATAAGTAGCAGAAAAATATCTGACTGATGTTTGATCATGGAACGGGTGTTTAGATATAAGCACCTGAACATGTAGGTAGAGCTGGGTGTGGTCGTGAGCGTCAAATACTCAGGAGCAGGGGCGTCTGTAAGGGTGGCGGGATGACCTATGCCCAAGTGAGAAATACGTTTAGCCGTGTTGTGGGGGATAGGTGGACACATCGTAATAGTTGGACGCAGCGCTAGTAGATCAGCGGATGTATAAGTATGGGAGCAGACAGAGTCCTTAGCCCCTAGTCCCGGACGCTCGCGGACGAGCGCAGACGAGCTTGACTCTAGCGCGACTCCGGCGCGCCTCCGTCGTGCCCGCTGCGCTCGTCCGCTGCGCTCCGACCAACACATTACGTTTTATGTGAAGGAGCCTTGAGCAACTGGACCGCTACCTCAGGTCCCAGTGCTCTCGGACTCCTCCCAATATGGCGCCCGCTCTCACCACCAGACCGGCACCAGGAGCCGCGGTAGATGAGCCGCCCTCCACACAATCGGCAGGGGAGCCGCGGTGGACCGGGGCAGAGGGGCTGCTGTCTAAGGGTAGGAGACAGGTGGCGCTGATAGTCAGCTGCGCAGCGCGCCTAAAGCGAAGCAGGCAAAATACACTTTCAGCGAGTGAAGGGATCCAATAAGTAAAATAACCGTAATCCGTATTATTCACAGTTAAATATAAAACATTACATTAGTGCAAGCACAAGTTAAAAATGAAAGCGAGGTTCTCAGGCTGCGCCCTTGTGCGCTGTCACTCTTTCAATGGCACCGGGGAGCTGCCACCAACCCGGAATCCACCATAGGCCCTGAAGCCTAATTAACAGGATTTTCTTGGGGAACTGGATAACTAACATGTTAACGTTGGACGCAAATGCATATGCGTCTTTCTAGCATGTACAGGAAGGAAGTTACATGACATACAAGGAACATGTGTGCATGGAAGGGGTGCGAGTGGGGGACACATTAGCTACCTGAAAATTTCTATTACCTCATTCCTGCCAACATCAAATAGAATGTAATGTAGGATGAAAATTATATGTAAATAGTATTACGAGAATCCAGAATCCAGATGCCCCTTATTCCAGAATCCAGGCGCCACGTCTTGGGCGGTCGCAGCAGGAGCAGGAGCAAAGCAGAGCAGGAGGACGTGAGCGGGAGGACGACGTTGTAATTGCCACGGCTCTGATCCCAGCTCCTCTGTCCCCCGCTGATTTTTCTGCCGGTTCCTGCACCCCAGGTGTTCCGTGAAAGGCGGAAGGTAGCAGCAGCGGCGGTGCAAAGTGGTACCACAGGAGCCAGGATCCGTGGCCGATAAACTGAGAACTGTGAGGAAACAGTTGGAAACAGCAGCAGAAGTACTGGGAGCGGGGGGAGGGAGTTGAGTAGTGCCGCGGAGGGCTGTGGAAGAAACGAGCGGCACATGGGGAGTATTCACTCGCCCCACTTACTCGGGACACATCCATCAAGTCAGCAAGTGGACAGATAAGCGGGAATTGGGGCTGGAGGACACTGAGAGTCTGGTTGAAGTAACACTCAGCCCAGCTCCATTCAAAAGAGAGGCACAAAGGCTTGCAGGCATAGTGAAACAGCAACCAGCAAGCGGCGAGGGGGGAGCAGTACAGAAGAAGCACCGGTGAGTGAGTGAGTAGGATAGAACTGAGAAAGTCAGTCTGCTCACCGTCACCTCCACCCCCCACCTTCACCCCCCACCAGCATATTCCTCACATCCCCATGCAGCCCGGACCCAGCTTGGCCCCACCAAGTATCACAGGGGAAAGGAGAAAGGGGGAGAGGGAGAGACTGTCGCCAGGAGCAAAGGATACCTGACTGGTGGTGGCTAGTGGTGGCGGCCATCAGTTGGAGCTTGGAGAGAGCAGCGTGGTAAGAGGGCATGGCAGGAGAGCACAAAAACTAGTGTGAGTGTCCACAGGCGTGAAAGGAAAAAGGACAAAGGCACACAGGCAGCACAACAGCAGAGAGGCTGCAGGAGTCAAGGCTTTCCTTTTTGGCCTGCCCCGACTGCTTAGCGAGGAGTGCGCGCCCAAGCAGTGCCCAAGTAGCCAAGTAGGAGAGTGGAAAGAAGCTGAAGCACAAGAGTGCTCACAGGAAACAGCACTCATTGATACAAAAAACGAAGGGAGTGACTTTCCCGAGTCTTCACAAGTCTTAAAACCCTTCCCTGTGCGTGGAGGGCAATGATCAAGGGAAAACTGCTCAAACCAAAGAGGAGGGCCACTACGCTGACTCAGATAAAGAAGTCCCCAAGGGTCAAACAACTAGGGTCATGAGTAAGCATGGGCGGAAAATCCGTTACGCTCGCGGATTTTGCGGATTTTCGGTAAATTCGCAATCCGCGAGATCTGCGAATTTCCCGCAAAATCCGCAAATTCGCACGCAGCGGATTTTTTGCTGCGTGCGGTGTAAGTTCGCAATTGCGAACTGGTACAAAACCCTCGCGAACTGGCAGAAATCCTTGCGAACTGGCAGAAATCCTTGCGAACACAAAAAAAGCATTCAGCAGGTTCAAAAGTTCAAACTCATCATTAGTAACCATTCCCTGTAGTGCTTCCTGACAAGGGCCCCTCCAGAGTTCAGTTGCTAGTTGCAACAATTATATGACCCTGCTCTGACCCTCACAGCAGGCTCATAGAATAGCTACAAGTAGGCCACAAAGGTCCTGGAATAAAAAATTGCACTGCAACAGAAATCAAATTACAGATAAGGAAGCAGGTGCCATACTGGAATTTTAAAACAGTGACACATTAATAAATCAACCCCAAATTAATTCATGTCAGTTGAAGCAGGCAGGTGTGCTTGCTTTTCCCCTCCATAATCTACAGTGATGATGAACCAGAGGGTGGCATTGATGCACCAGAGGATGGCATGGGTAAAAGAGAGGGTGGCAGGGGTGAAACAGAGGGTTCTGGGAACCTGTGATGATGAACCAGACGTAGAAACAACAAAATCTTGACCGTTGAGAGCCGACATGTAAGTTCGCAATTGCGAACTGGTACAAAACCCTCGCGAACTGGCAGAAATCCTTGCGAACTGGCAGAAATCCTTGCAAACACAAAAAAAGCATTCAGCAGGTTCAAAAGTTCAAACTCATCATTAGTAACCATTCCCTGTAGTGCTTCCTGACAAGGGCCCCTCCAGAGTTCAGTTGCTAGTTGCAACAATTATATGACCCTGCTCTGACCCTCACAGCAGGCTCATAGAATAGCTACAAGTAGGCCACAAAGGTCCTGGAAAAAAAAATTGCACTGCAACAGAAAGCAAATTACAGATAAGGAAGCAGGTGCCAGGATGGAATTTTAACCCCTTCCAGGCTCATGACGAGCTGGGCTCGTCATGGTGTAGCCTCCTCGCACACTGATGACGAGCCCAGCTCGTCATGAAGCATGGGATTTAGTAAATCCCAGCATAGAAGGAGAATTCTACTAGCGCGGATGTGGTTAAAACAGTGACACATTAATAAATCAACCCCAAATTAATTCATGTCAGTTGAAGCAGGCAGGTGTGCTTGCTTTCCCCCCCCATAATCTACAGTGATGATGAACCAGAGGGTGGCATTGATGCACCAGAGGATGGCATGGGTAAAACAGAGGGTGGCAGGGGTGAAACAGAGGGTTCTGGGAACCTGTGATGATGAACCAGACGTAGAAACAACATAATCGTGACCGTTGCGAGCCGACATGTAAGTTCGCAATTGCGAACTGGTACAAAACCCTCGCAAACTGGCAGAAATCCTTGCGAACTGGCAGAAATCCTTGCGAACACAAAAAAAATCCGCAAATTCGCGAGAATTCGCGGACTTTGCGGATTGCGAGTTCACAAATTCGCAAAATTCGCAAACGCCAGATTCGCAAAATTCGCCCATGGTTATAAGTACGGCCAAGAATGCTGGACAAGAGTCGCACACCGTGAGCTCCCATTTACAATTTTGTCAACAAGGGCTCATCACTCACTACTTTCAGATGCCGGGCAGCTTACCACCCAGTGGTATGCATGCCGGGAGGACTGAAGAGGCAGAAGAGGCCACAGTGGGCAAGCCCCAAGTACCTCGACCGGGTCAGACACTCATCAATGTCGATATTAAAAGCTCCCCATCTGGGAGAGGAAGCAACCTTCTGCCCAAAGCTTAAAGAGACACTCGTATGTGGAGGACAAAGACACGCTTTCTCACAGGCGCCATGCCTGGATGACCCTGTGTACATACAAAACACTGGGGCTCCAAGCATATTTTGGTCTGGGGGATGGCTGGAAAACTAAAGAAGCCTTTTTAAAACACAGGCTAGGGATTCTACCTGACATCCCTCACCTACCACAGTGGCTGAGACAGAACTGTGGGACTAAATGCCGGCTTTGCGGAACGGGCACTGAAGACTTAGAACATCTACTATGCACTTGCTGGAGGCTGAACGATGAAAGAGCAGCCCTGTTGAAAACAGCCTTTAACGAACTAGGAGTCTGCTCACGCAGACAAGCCGTTCTTGCATGTTTCGATCCTGGTCTCCCGCCACTAAATGGGAAGCTGGAGAAATTCCTGAAACTAGCAGAACGGAAACAAACTACCCAGGCACTTGGCTAAGAGGAAACCTCAGGCTAGGACCAAGTTGGCACGAACAATGTACCTTTTACTGTCTTTTACCTTTGCCATTCCTTTAATCAAAAATCTTGTTTTTAAAGGTTTTCTTTTAATTTCTCTTGTGGAGACTTTTTTTTAATCCATTTTTTGTAATGGCTTTTATTAACCTAAAACCAATAAACATTTACTTACTTATTTACTTACCCAATGAATGGGACCTGGACCATGTTCAGGAATGGGATACATGGCCACAGGGAGATCAAAAGTCACCCCCTTCTGACGGGTTTAAAATACTAATCTCAGATGAACATAGCATAACACATAAAGAAAGGAGGGCAGATTCTGACCTCAGGAAGCTCACAATAGTCGCTCAGATTGGAACGAAGTCCAATGACCTGATACCCAGCCTTTCACCGATCAAAGCCTTGATCCATCGGCCCCAGGAGGAAGACATGTCGGAAGGCTTTGAGGCCAAAGATCCTACGCATACTAGTCCGCGCAACACCTAACAACCAGGTTCAAAGGTCTCATCTGATGGAGGACGACACTTAGACTCACCAGAGACATGAGATTTCACCAACTCCTTTTTACAAAAATTAGAGGAGGCAATTGAAAGAACTTTGGAACTTACTCCCCTCCGTATTGTGAGAGGGGACGTGGCAGTAAATCAGGGTAAATAAAGAGCAGCGATGTCCCCATCGACAGGCCGAAAGGACCGAGGTGAGCAAGATGACCAAGAAAACACCTCCCTTCTGACAACCACTAGAGAAGCTCAGAAATCAATAGCCAAGGCCCTGATATGGCAAGCAACTAAAATGGAGGTCCAAGTTGACCTTCTACTATCAATAGCCCAGTGCCTAGAGAAGCAGGGCAGCAAACTGGATGAATTGGAGGCAACAATCAAATATAATCAGACAATGATAGCTCGGACAAGCTCAATCGCAGAAATAATAGATAAGTGGGCTGAAGTGCCAGAAATTCTGGTGGACATAGTGGCACTTGCCAAGAACAGGGGTGAATCATCAAAAACACCAGGAACAATGGACCTACTAGAAAAGGGCAATCTCAAAGTGGCTTTCAAGGGCAAACACGTCAGAGCGAGGGCAATGGAAACAAAAACCATAGAGAACGAGAAGAACGACCAACTTACACTGGCATCCCCGACAAAGAGCAACACAGAGGACGCTCTGGCAACATCTGAGACAAAGGAAGCAGAAGAACAGGAAAAAAACATGGATGAGAAACCAGAAGCCAGAACAGAAGTACCACTAACAAGAAGGGCAAAGAAAGAGCTGAAGAAACAGCTGAAGAGAACAAAAATGAAAAGAAGATCCATCCTACCGGCAATGTTGAATAGCCACAGATCTGAGGAGAAAAGCAACTCACTACCATTCTACCCAATTTTTTATCCCAAGCAGAAGGTCATGAGCCAGAATGTATCGAGAAACAAAGGAAAAGCTGAAGAAAGAGAAAGGGACGGTGCAATTCTACAAGGCAGGGTTCAAGAAAACCAGGCGGTCCAGGCTGACCTACCATACCCTGCAGTGTCCTTATCAACAACAGCCCTGGTAATAACAAAGAACATCAGCAAGGGCAAGGAGGACGCCGCCACACAAATAAGGCTCAATGATCTATTGCAACTGGAGGGTCACAAATTTCCTATGGAGCACACTGCATCGCCACTGATGGCGCAAAAGCACATTGTTAGTACGCTGGGTAATAACAACCAGGCGGATGATGAACAACATTGGCGAACCCTGATCAAACCCTCCCACAGTTTGAAATCAAGCAGCAAGCGCAATTGGGGGGGTCATACTAACATGTAATCTTGAGGACCCATCCACATTCTACGAGGTGTCGCTTACCCCCAGGTACCACATGACAGGGCCTCACGACATCTTAAACAGAACAAATATCCTCCGACTCCTTGGCCATGTTAAACCACTATCTCAGATCAATTCGGAAAACCTAGAGTGGGTAAAGTTCAAACGGTCACAAGGAGACAGCCACGGCGATTCGACTATTCTGGGCTTCTGCGAGCAATCCCTCCAACAGGCAGTTCTCGGTGAAGCTCAACAATTTGCTAGTTGGGGCATAGAAGTAACAGAACCCACTCAACCTAATACCTTCGTCCTCATACTTCAAACAGAGGGGCAGTGCCCACATCTTTACTGAAAGGTACCATCCACAACAGGAAACGAGGAGAATATACCAATGAACACCCCAAAACACCAATAAATGTCTCTTTCTTTCAAAGAGACAACCTGCGAAAAATGCTAATGGGTCAAACGAATCAGCCAACAAGTAGTGACAGCTGGCAACAGCTCCCCTAGCAAAAACCAGCTGGGCGGGAAGATCAATATCAAGGCCAAATCTTGGACCTCCACAAAGATTTAACCCTCATATAATGGAACATCGCAGGGTTAAATAAAAAAGCTGGGATTAAGGAAGTACAGGACTACTTTGCAAAAGGGGACCTCAACACCTATAGTGGGCTTTCACGAACATCGTATTAATGCAACAAAAAAACATCTTCTGATGTCCATCGGGTGGTCTTTCTATCTTTATAAGTAAGTATGAGCGTAAAATCCGTTCCGCTCGTGGAATTTGCGGATTTTTGGCAAAATCGCAATCCGCGAACTCTTGCGAATTTGCCGAAAATTCGCAAATTTGCACGCAGCAGATTTTTTTGCTTGGTCGCGCTTGACAAATACAATATTGCGGCGCGCGGCGTTCACTTACCGTCATTCAGCGTTTGCAGAGTTGTTTTTCTCCATGTTTTGTGTGTGCTGCGACATTTTGGATCTTGCTGCGGGATCCCGCGGGAGTTTGTCGACCGCGATTACATCATTGTGGCTTGCCACCTTGCACAGCGAGAGTTTGTCAACGCGAGTACGTCATAAAGGCCTGTGATAACGAATCGCGGGAGTTCGCAATTGCGAACACGTAAATGCGGCGGGCAGGAACAATCTCGCAATCGCGAAATTGCTAAATTTGCAATTCTGCACAAGAAATCCACAAGCGGACAGCATAAACCTTCTGAAAATGATGATTTTTATCAGGTTAACATTTGCCTGCACTTTTTTTTGCAAGGAGTCCATTTTGGGGGGAGTTGGGAGGAAGGAAGTGCCCCACAGTATCCAACTTCCTGTTCCTGTCCAGCAGGCTCCTCCCAGTGCTTTCTTCATGTGCTGGTCACTTTGATTTGGATCTTGAACTGGAAGGATTACTTTTTGTGGATGCTGCTGGATATTTGGATTTGAGGCCGTTTTGACTTTCTTTGGATCACTTTTGGATTAGAAATTTCACAAGTAAGTTTGTTTGGGGCATTACAGTTGCTGCAACTACAATTTTGGAACTTTTTCAGAACATTAAATAAAATATATTGTGGGTAGCCACAGTATCCAGTAGGACCAGGGTTAGTTATGGGTGCATGATACAACTGTTTTGTTGAATTTAAACATGATTTAGGGCATGGATGGCATTGGATTGTGGTGATTTGTGTGTGTTTTTTGATTTTGTTGGCTTCTGTTGGGGCCTTTTGCCCAGGGGTACTGAGTGGTGCATGGACTGAGTCTTTCTGTGGGGTCTCTTTAATGTAAACATCATGGAGGGCATGGATGGCATTGAATTGTGGTGATTTTTGTGTGTTTTTCGTTTTTTTGGGGTGTTGATGGGGCCTGTCCATGTGGGTGGGGGCCATTTTGAGGACTGGTACAGGCAGGGCCTGGCCATGTGGTGGGGGTCTAGGGGGCATTTTGAAGCCAGGCAGTGTGCTTTGTTGTGCCATAGCCCTGCACCCAGTGTGTCATGCTTTCATCCATTATGCCCAGGGGTACTCAGTGGTGCATGGGCCTAGTCTTTCTGTGAGGTGTCTTGAATGTAAACATCATTGAGGGCATGGATGGCATTGGATTGTGGTGATTTTTATGTGTTTTTCGATTTTTTGGGGTGTTAATGGGGCCTGTCCATGTGGGTGGGGGCCATTTTGAGGACTGGTACAGGCAGGGCCTGGCCATGAGGTGGGGGTCTAGGGGCCGTTTTGAAGCCAGGCAGTGTGCTTTGTTGTGCCATAGGCCTGCACCCAGTCTGCCATGCTTTCATCCATTATGCCCAGGGGTACTCAGTGGTGCGTGGGCCTAGTCTTTCTGTGGGGTGTCTTGAATGTAAACATCATTGAGGGCATGGATGGCATTGGATTGTGGTGATTTGTGTGTGTTTTTCGATTTTTCGGCTGTTGTTGGTGCCTTTTGCCCAGGGGGACTCAGTGGTGAATGAACTGAGTCTTTCTGTGGGGTCTCTTTAATGCAAACATCATGGACGGCATGGATGGCATTGGATTGTGCTGATTTTTGTGTGTTTTTCGATTTTTTGGGGTGTTGATGGGGTTTGTCCATGTGGTTGGGGGCCAATTTGAGGACTGGTACAGGCAGGGCCTGGCCATGTGGTGGGGGTCTAGGGGCCATTTTGAAGCTAGGCAGTGTGCTGTGTTGTGCCATAGGACTGCACCCAGTGTGCCATGCTTTCATCCATTATGCCCAGGGGTACTCAGTGGTGCATGGGCCTAGTCTTTCTGTGGGGTGTCTTGAATGTAAACATCATTGAGGGCATGGATGGCATTGGATTGTGGTGATTTGTATGTGTTTTTCGATTTTTTGGAGTGTTGATGGGACCAGTCCATGTGGGTGGGAGCCATTTTGAGGACTGGTACAGGCAGGGCCTGGCCTTGAGGTGGGGGTCTAGGGGTCATTTTGAAGCCATGCAGTGTGATTTGTTGTGCCATAGGCCTGCACCCAGTCTGCCATGCTTTCATCTATTATGCCCAGGGGTACTCAGTGGAGCATGGGCCTAGTCTTTCTGTGGGGTGTCTTGAATGTAAACATCATTGAGGGCATGGATGGCATTGGATTGTGGTGATTTTTGAGTGTTTTTCGATTTTCGGGCTGTTGTTGGGGCCTTTTGCCTAGGGGTACTCAGTGGTGCATGGACTGAGTCTTTCTGTGGGGTCTATTTAATGTAAACATCATGGAGGGCATGGATGGCATTGGATTGTGGTGATTGTTGTGTGTTTTTCGATTTTTTGCAGTGTTGATGGGGCCTGTCTATGTGGGTGGGGGCCATTTTGAGGACTGGTACAGGCAGGGCCTGTCCATGTGGTGGGGGTCTAGGGGCCATTTTGAAGCCAGGCAGTGTGTTTTGTTGTGCCATAGGCCTGCACCCAGTGTGCCATGCTTTCATCCATTATGCCCAGGGGTACTCAGTGGTGCATGGGCCTAGTCTTTCTGTGGAGTGTCTTGAATGTAAACACCATTGAGGGCATGGATGGCATTGGATTGTGGTGATTTTTATGTGTTTTTTGATTTTTTGGGGTGTTGATGGGGCCTGTCCATGTGGGTGGGGGCCATTTTGAGGACTGGTAAAGGCAGGGCCTGGCCATGATGTGGGGGTCTAGGGGCCATTTTGAAGCCAGGCAGTGTGCTTTGTTGTGCCATAGGCCTGCACCCAGTCTGCCATGCTTTCATCCATTATGCCCATTTTTGGGGGTGGGTATATTAAAAATGCTTACTTGCAAACTATTAATTGAAGAGCTACATATGCAACATTTATTTAACTGGTGTTCCTCTGGCTTTGTTTGCTTTTAGGTGCAGAAAGACGAATCATCAGCCTCATCATTCCTCATCAGTGCCAGGAACAAGTCCTGCTGCGGTGTGTGTGTCACAACGTCATGTGTGGCCACAGACAACTCTGCAACTTGTGCAACTGCGGCCTGCTGTTCTGACATCTGAAGAAGATGGCCCCAAAAAAAGTTGCCCATAGCTCCTCTAGCAAGAAAGTTACCAGTAAGGAGCAGAAGAAGCAAGTGGCACCACTTACCAAGAAGACTGGTGTGTTGACCGCCGCATTTTGTGGGAAAAAAAAGTACGCCTGCAGCAGCAGCGGGGTCTGCTGGGGACCAAGCTGGGAGCAGCACCTCCGCTCCATTGGGCTCAGTGCCACCACCACCACGCCAACTTAGGTCCAAGCCCTTTAGTGCTGCAGAGGCAGCCAGTATAGTTGTTCAATCACCATCGACCAGTGATGTTGGCTTATCGCAAGAAAGTAGCAGCATCCCTCAATCAACACAGGTTGTTGTAACTCATCTGATGAGTGTTCAACAACCACAGCCGTAACAACAACCACATGTGCAAGTACAAGCCCAAGTACATGTGGAAGGAGAGGCGGCGCAAGGAGAAGCGCAAGCAGAGGTGCATGGAGCGGCACAAGTGCCCACAATAGTTGTTCCTCCCGAAGTAGGGGCACATCAGGAAATCGACATTCAAGCCGAGGTATCATTTGAGGAAGCCACTCCTCCTGATGATTCATTGTCTTCCAGATCCCCAGCAAGGAAAAGATCAAGGATGGTGTCTACATCATCTTCAAGCCCCCTTCCTTCTGATGATATGGATAAAAATTGGGAACCACCAGCGCCGTCTGAGAGTGAGGCACACCATGATCTGACAAAGGTAGTTAAGTGTAAAAGGAAGGTCCCCGAAAGTCTCATAGTTATGGAGTGTGATGATGACGCTGAACAAGACGTGGCGTATACTCCTGCTGATGAAGACTTTCACAACGACGACGCAGTCATCATAGACGTCATGCAGCTAGCGGGCATGCAGCAAACAGACATTTTTACCCTAGCCCGAAATGCTGCTGAGTGTTATGTTAGCGACGTGGCAAAGGGACCACCACCAATGCAGTTAACTAGTACACCACAACCTACCGCTTCCATATTTTCTCTCCAGAAGGGACCTCCATCCACCTCGACCTCCATTTCCTCAATTAATGGTGCTGCAAGTGCACAACGTAGTACAGTTTGGCAACACACATCCTCCACTTCATCTGGCATTAGCATTCCCAGTATCGCCTCCTCCGCCCCCACAGACATTTGAAGTCCGCAGTTTGGGACTTCTTTAGTGTTAGCCCAACAAGGGAAAACATAGCCATTTGTACCATTTGTAAGCTTCGAGTTAGTCGTGGTAAGCTTGGTACCAACTATGGTACCGGAGGCCATAGAGGTCATCTTGAGAGACAGAACACTGTCAAATGGCATGCACACCTAAAGGTGATTAAGGAAGCCCAAATTGCAAGTCAACAAACTGTATCCGTTGATGTTTCATCTGATGATGACGAGGAGGAAGAAGCGTCAAACATTTCTTCACTTACACCCAGTACCCCTGTCAGCAGCACACCCCTTGCAAGATATATGAGCCACACTAAGAGTGTGGGAGAGAGTGAGATACCAATGCGAAAAAGTTCATCATCACCGAGCGTAACTGGGTCGAAGAAGTCATCATCATCCTGTAAAATGGTCCAGCCCTCCATTAGAAGCATGCTGTTTTCAGATGCACCGTTTGAACGCAACCACCCAATGACGCGTCTGTATAACACTAAGCTGGCTAAAATGCTAGCGCTGGACCTTCTCCCTTTTTCTTTTGTGGAAGGGGTTGGTTTTCTTGAATTAGTGGCAACGCTCTGCCCTAAATGGAAGGTTCCTAGCCAGTTCTATTTTGCCAGAGCCCCCCACCGACACACCACCCCACACACATCCCCCACACACAAAACCCACACACCCCCCACACAACCCACCCCACACACACACGCACAGCCACACCCCCCACACACACACCCCACACACACACCCACACACACACACAACTCCATACACACACACACAAAAATGCAAGTGTCCATCTGTAACACTACTGGTGCTCATGTAAAGCGCTCTGATACTTTTGGCTCTAGTTTGCTCAACAAAAAAAGTTTGGCAAAAGCTGCATGGTAAAGCGTAAAGGATGTTTTCTACCATAATTTATCAACTTAGTTGCTTTCTTAGAAGAGCTCCTGCTCAAATTAAGCACTACCCTACTTCCTTCACTTCTCATCCGTTTTCCATGGCCGGAGCCGGACAATGATTAAAGCGTCCAGCTTGTAGTCATAAACTGAACTCTGCCTGCTTCTTAAAAACTGCAATAGACGTGGAACCAAAACACGGTGCAGTCGGGTCGTGCGAGTCCATTCTAAAACCTCTGTATTCAGTGAGGCCACGGACAAACTCTACATGGGTTGTTATCTGTTTTCAGCTCAGTTGTCTGCCTTCAGCCGCCCTTGGTTGACATGCAGATGACTTCCAAACTGCATACCAGGGGCAGCATTCTACCTCTGCAACTGCAAGCTGACATTTGGGATAGGGAAGGCCCATTTTAGGCGTTTGATGTCAGTGTTTCTAAAAGATAAACTCCAGAAAGGGGCATGGTGTTGCCAAAGGCTCTTTGATGACCCCATGCAGTAGTCACGCCTAATTGGCACCTCTCAACCAGAAGCTCTTTAGCAGCACGCAGCGCCTGACACATTCACCAAAAACACTTGAATCAGCACGTGATGAGTTCCAGATTGGTGCACGGTTTAGCCTTCTTCAGCATTTGAAGGCAGCAGAACTTTCGCTTCCGGGGGCTATCTGAAGTACGGTGTGTATATTATATCCGGACAGATTCATGTGTGCTTATTTTTTGTGCGGCCGATAATGTTATCGCATGAGGTAGTCCAGGCTATATGATGCAGAGGAGTTACTGTTATGCGTGTTGAAAGTGCTGTGCTACACCTTTTCTGCTTGAATGAGAGAAGCTAAGTCTGCTCCATGACAGATTTGTACTTCCTATGTCTACGTGAGATAAACAAGCTGCCATTCTGTACTTGTATTACCTGAATCGCGCCTCCTTTTCGTGTTTTATAATCTTGAATGTACCAGTAACTTGTTAAAATGTAACTTTCACCACTAGTACAGTTTTACCTATTTCTATGTGACTCTCATTCCTTATGTAATTTACAGGTAGATTCATCAAGCAGTTTTGCGAGCGCAAAAGGTACGAATTGCAAAATTCGGCCGTTTGCGCCCGCAAAAATGGCATTTTAGAATTTATCAATGGGTCATGAATTCGATATTTGAAAAATCGCGAATAATTGCGATTTCTCAAATTGTGATCGCATTTAAGGAATCTCAATTAGAAATTCCTTAAATGCTATTCATGAACCTTTGAAAAATTGCGAATTCGCTATTTTTTACCGCTATTAACCGCGAAGTCTGACTTCGTGGTAAATAGCGAAAACTTAGAAAAATACACCTTAGTGCATTTTTCTAAGTGGTATGTTACACACACACGTGTCCTTTGGACATGTGTGTGCGCAACATCAGTCTACATTGACATTTCTGGGGTGCTACAGGGTGTCCTTTGGACACCCCTGGCACCCTTGAAATCGCATCCTTATTTGCGATTAGCAATTTGCTAATCACAAATAAGGAGGCTGTAGGAATCGCAATTTATTTTGCGCTTTCTACATTAATCCCGATTTGCAAGTCCTTAATAGGGATTCCCTAATAATCGCTATTAAGGACTCGCAAATCGGGACATTGATGAATCTGTGTGTTACTTTGCTCTATTGTAAAGCGCTCTGACACCTCTGGGTAAAGATTGCGCTATATAAAAATGCATAAATAAAAATAAGGCCCCACTCACTCCGCCACCCCCCTCGTGTGTGGCATCCCGGGACCGCTCACAGCCGCACCCGAGCACTTCACAGGTCTTTAAAGACCTTGTGCATGTTAATAGGGCTTTGTTGTTGTTTCAGCCCTTCTAAGAGCCCCTGCAGCCCCACTCTGCCGATGGCCGGCAGAAGTCATCTCATCTCATCCCGCGACACACCTACGGCTGGGGCGCGACACAGTAATGAGTCCCGCCACACAGTTTGGAAAGCTGTGGGCTAAGGACTGAAGATGCTCTGATGTTCGGCCCGCCGTCCGCTCAAGGGACACACCCATGGTCCCCTCGCTGGAACAGTCATCCTGTGGGTGGCCACATCCCACCCCAACACGTTTTTTTCTGATGGACTTTGGTCATTTGATGTTCTATCAGTTATTTCCCTTTTGTTTGATGTGGGTATCCATCTATCTTCTTTCTTTTCTCTCTCCCCAGCTTTCGCAACCAGCCTGCTTGGACTGAGATATAGAGCTTCAGCCCTATAGGGCATCCTGATCCGCATAGTGAGCCTTAATGTGCGCGCCCTCAATAGACCGGTGAAGCACAAGGCGATCCTATCCTATCTAGAACACTTCTACTAGCAAGAGACACCCACCAAATGCAAACTCCCAGATTCACCACAATTCGCGTCTCAAGCAGCCTTTTTCAGGACAGTCTTTACCAGGCACAGAACCAAGAGACCAGCCCAGCCCAGCCTTTGTCGGCCACTGATGGGCGCCAGCCTGCGACCGAAAGGCAAAGGCTCCCGTGCCTTGTAGGCGACCCCCTCCTTCCTGCTGCTCGGTCAGTGCTTCCGCGCTGCGGGGCCCATGTGTGAGGTTTAAGCACCTCCGGGCGCAAATTGGAGGTTATCTATTTCTCTTGGACTCCCCTTGTTATCTTCGTCATCCTATTTGTTCTGATCAATTTTACTCTCTGATCTGAGCTAGCCTTGGGCGTGACAAGTGGTGCTCGGGCCAGCCGGATTGCGATGCGAGCTGCATGAGCCCGTTGACTCTGCATTCTTCCTATTACTCTTAAGATTATTCCTTCTGAATGTCACTTCTGCTCAGGACAACTTGTAATCATGACCTATGTGTCCCACTGCACACCAATTATTGGTCTCTTACTACCAACATCTGAAAAGCTGGGAACCATTTTCCTTGCTTGAGTTAGGGCTCACAGTTCATTATTTGGCCATTTAGAAGGACAAGGTATAGCAGGAAACACCCTAGGGCTCACCATGGTAAATTGTGGCTGCATTACTAAGTTATTTACTCATATGCCACGATGTGCGAACATTACACATGCAGTGAAATAACATTTAGTTTGTCTTAATTTATAACCAATGACATATCGATAGGAACATGATCAAAGCATCGGATTCTCTATTGGTTTTATGGTAAAGGTATCATTATTTGTTGAATGATCGTTTTTTAAGGGCAATGGAATCAATTTCTATTTACATTAGCGGGGAATCTGATGGTACTCTGCATGTAGTTTGTGAGAATCCTGTGATATTTGCAGTGCAGCAGAATTCTAGTCTAATTGTCTGTTTAAAAAACATGTTACTTTTTATTAACCCTAAATGTAGTGCATCCACTCTGAGGGTTCCCATGGTTGTCATAATTATTTGGGTTCATCACATTTTATGAAAATCGGAAAATATGCTGACCAAACGTTTAATGTGATATAAACTGTGAGATGACATTATACCCCTAATTCAAGCATATTGACTAGCGGCAAAAAGCAATTTTAAAGCTATCTGATGCCTAACTTCTGATGATGTTTCAGCTACAAACAGTGTTATCTCGAATAAGCACTTGCCTACATCATTGTCATATGAAATTTCTGTATAGATGTCATGACTTCAATTTCACAATTGCTTTATTAACCTTCTTGCTTTCTAAAAATGTGCTTGAAAATGCCCCATTTGCCCACTCTTTTTTCAAAAGTGTCTTGACTGTCGGGTTCGCTCGCTACGCTTGCTCGCCACAGGGCACTCATCCCTAACGTTTACGCCTCACCACTTTCAAATGTCACCTGCCGCCACTGACCATTACCAAGATACGTTGTGTGGGTGTCCAAAGTGTCAGGGAGGCTAATGGGCTGCTCATGACATTGAAGAAACACCTTTGCTTAAAACTAACTCTGCTGGGTGAATATTAAGAAAACGTTTTTAATATTTAGCTGGCATCTAAGTGAACAGACACTCCTCCCTTGAATTAATCAGGCACATTGCTTACCTCTCTCCTAATTGCTCTCCCCCTGTTCAACAGAAGCCCCATTACTTTGTCCCACTCGATTTACACACTGCAAGAATCCCAGAGTACTGTAGCCCCAAACAACAACTGTCACCTGAACGTGTCCCTCCTTCTGTGGTCCAGAGACCACCTATCTCTCTGCACTCCTGTATGCTGCTGCCTGTCGACTGCTAATCTGTTGACAGGTCTGAAATGCTAAGCAAGTAAAAGGGGCCCTTAAAATAAGCTCACAATTAGAGCAAGGCCTTCATAAGGTATTATATAAACAGCACAAAAGAAGCCTAGCCCTTAAAAATAATCAATAAAGAAGATCATGGACATTACAAATCCAATTAATTTTTGTGAGTGTAGAAAACAATTATTCAGCATATATTAAAACTATCCTCATTATTCTCTGCAGACAGCCAAATACCCCTAGACTGCAGCACACAATATTTATGTGCCATATCCTGAAGCTCCTGAAACAGAGGTTTCAGTCCCACGTTTCATATTTTAATGTTACAAGAACATAAATATTATTATTCAAAACTGATTTTACAGTTTTTTTTATCTGCAAACAACTTAGCTTAATAATGGACTTACCTTCGAACATACGTTTGTACATTTGTATATATTTTTACTTTCAAATGTGTTACACATGCTGCATCCCCATTACAAGATGGGCATGAGACTACCATTGACTGGGGTCCCTTTGTTCTTCATGTCAAGCTAAATAAAGAGCTTGTTCATACTATTTATCCAGCTGCCAGTCAAGTAGTACATGAGTCCTACTTCTTAGCCTGTAGCTGGATCGAAAATGTAGTTTGGGATATTTAGCCTGTAGCTGGAGATTTTGCGCAATGCTGCTGAGTAAATAGCAGAGGTTATGAACGATTTGGCCGGCTCTCAGATAAATAGCCATTTCCATAATATAACTATATGGTCTCACAACTCTGTTGTCGTTCTAGTGCCTTCATACCATGGTTTCAAGGAGCTTTAGTTCTGCTTTATTTATCATTATTAGCACATACGTGGTTCCTCTGCTGCTTTCTTCATGGGTTGTTGGTAGAGAGTAGTGCTTAGTGCTTGTGGCTGGTGGTCTCAACCAACTCAAGTATATGGCATCTGGATAGATTGGCAGTGTTGAGTTGAACATTAAATATAATCAAATGAACAAGGCATATGCTAAAACGGACTCGAAACACTCTGGAAAGCATCAGATGAGCAACGAGATATGTAATATGTCTTTGAAATGAAGAAAGTATGGACATACATTTTATATGTGCTGAAACCAATATGGCATGCTGACATTAAAACAAGATGCACTAAAAAGAATATAGAAAGTTTTGACATCAATATTACACTCATTCAAAATAATGAAGCATTGATATTACTAAAAAACAAATTAACACTGTACTGGAAATTACTGTAGTGAAGTCAACGCTTTCATGGTCTTATCTCACTCAAAATTTAATTTTGGCACATTGAACATGAGGAGTTTACATCACCAGAAATGTCAAGGGTACGTGGTATCAAATTATGGAAAAAATATTTGATAATGCATAAAATGTATACCTGCAATACATGCCCTAGAAGATAAAAAACACAAATTCTGTGTTGTTGTTTTGTTGAATGTTATTTTGTGTTATGCATCTTCTTTAGGGTGTTTTTAATATCTTTGTTTTTCAGGCTGTATATAATGGGATTACATAGTGGAGTTACAACAACATATGACAGAGACAATACTTTGTTGTGTTTTACTGAAACTGTTGATGCTGGTCTCATGTACGTAGAACAGATAACTCCGTAGAATAATATAACCACAGTGAGGTGGGAGGCACAGGTGGAAAAGGCCTTGCGTCTTCCTTCTCTAGAGCGGATTTTCAGGATTGTTGAGATGATGTTGATGTACGATGCGATAGTTAAAGCAAAAGGTGCAACTCCAACTAGAGTACCCATGACGTAGTTTGCTGCCTCAACATCATGAGTGCTGCTACAAGAAAGCTTTATTACAGCTGGAAAATCACAGAAGAAGTGGTTGATTGTGTGAGACCCACAGAATGAGAGCCTAGATAATATTACGGTGTGTGGTATTGGGTCTATAAAACTAAATAGCCAACATCCGGCAGCCAGCTTCATGCAAACTGCATCATTCATGGTGGTCACATACCGTAAAGGATTGCAAATGGCCACATATCGATCATAAGCCATGACTGTTAGAAGGAGTAATTCTGTAGACACCATGGACAAGAAAAAAAACACCTGCAGCAAACATCCATTTAGAGAAACATGTGTTTCTGCCAGAAAGAAGTGAGCGAGCATGTTTGGAAAAATTATTGTTGTGTAACAGATGTCCAGAAAGGCTAAGTTTTGAAGAAAAAAATACATGGGTGTGTGCAATTGTGTGTTGGAATAGACAATCACCATAATAAGAAGGTTCCCCACAAGTACTAATAAGTAAATCAGCAAAAAGGCTAGAAAAAGTGGAACTAGAAGATTGGGAAAATCAAAAAAACCCACAATGATGAACTCAGCTGCTAAAGATTGATTTTCTGCTGCCATTGGTTGTGGAATGCAGTTTTCTGGTGTTGGTAGAGCAAGAATATCTGCAATTAAAGAAAAAAACAAATGTCAATACTGAAAACCAGGGATATAGTTATTAAAGAGATGTGTCACTCTTGCACACGTAAGGCGGTGGAAGGGCAACGTAACTACTAAGTTAGAGTAATCAAGCCATGCAAGGCCACCGTGCATGGTCCTGAGTGGCTTGATAAATCTAGAGTAACACAGTGCAGCGCATATCACTGTGTTGCGTTACTGTGCCCCAGGGAGTCATTCTATGGGTGGAGCGTGGGTGTCCCCATACATCCAACCATGGATTTTGGCACATTCCAAGATTTACCATTACTAGTAGACCTTCCCTGGTGAGGTGTAATGAGGACAAATATCATTATTTCTCCCCTTTTATTCCTCATTCTGCAGCACGCATAGAAGGAGGGAAATGCCTCAGGGATTTGTTTTTGTGCAGCCAAGTGTCCATTCATGCATGAAAGCAATCCCACTCAAAACGCAGGCACGCTTGCACATTGAGCGCTAGTGCAAGCAACATACATTATTGTGCTGTACCTTGTTAAATATGTTGCATTCCTGCTCTTTCCCTTTCACGCAGAGAAGCACAGCAAGCCGCTGCGTGGTTTTGTGATAAATGTACTCCTCACTTTTTGGGTGGGAGAATGGATGCACATGTTTAGCAGTCACACTTCAAATGTTCACAATCAGAAGAAACATTGAATTGGTGAAAAAATATAGGTGTTAGTCAATCCTAATTGCAATTCTTTTTGCAGCTTGTTCTTGGTATTCATCTTTACTCATTTTCATGGGACAATAGCTAACATGCATGATGTAATTTGCAGATGTATATGTTAGTTACTTATATACTCGCAAGAATGTAGCTGTACCTGTTCAAAACGTATCAAAACAATATCATCAATCTAAGCAACTACTAAAGTGCTGTAAATTAGATGATGGCTGTAACCCTATGTATATTTATAAAGACAGAGAACGTTCATATAGGTATCTCTGTTCCTAAGCAAATCTTAGATCTGGCACTGCAAACAATTTTATTTTATGAACAGCTACACTTTTGGTCACCTACTTAATCCTTTAGCCTAGTAGGTTTGACCCCTTCAGCCACTGTTTGCCTGAAATGTCTTTCACATTTTGCCTCAATCCACAAAATTTGTGCAGTTTTTACATTTTTCATTCACTGTGAATCGACAAAGCAAATCAATCCAATAAACTCTACTGAGCTGTTTTCCATAAAATCTTTCAAATGCTTTTCTTTGACACACATTGTACGTTGTCCTTTTAAGCCAATGCTTAGGTGGTGGGTCTGTGTCCAACCACATGCTAATTGAATGTACTTTTTGGGGCAGATTCTCAAGCAACTATTGCCACGTTATTGGCATTTTATCACGGCCAAAGTTGCAATTAAATTATCACCCTATTCGCAAGCTAGTGCAAACATCTGATATCACCAGTTTACCTGCGCTAGCAGCAGCCAAAAACATAGCCACAGATGACCCTGGCAACTATCGCTAATGAGATGCAGAGTAGGCGTTCCCGTGCCAAAAGCCGTGACAACACCACTCCGCAACATACTCAATGACCAGCCAGATCAGAGATAAGATCACAAAACAGGCGCTAAGGCGTGTTAGAAGCAGGACATTAACACCTGGATCTGACCTGGTGTTAAGTCGACCACAGCCTGCACCACAAAAGGGAGCTCAGGCCAGAGCTACACCCGAAGGGCAACAGATGCCATGGAGCCAATGATCATGCAGGCCGGACACCCAAGAGGGCCGCAACTCTCTCTGCCACCACCCCAGGACCACACCCCACCAGAACCCCACCACCCCCCCTGGACCAATATTGAGGCAGAGCAGGCAAGGACAGCGACCCCCTGAAAATGCACCAACCTCACACACCCAACACCAGAGAATGTCAGAACCTACTACAGGCCCAAAGGGATAACCTCCATCCCAGCACAGACAAAGCTTCTGTCCATGCTGCACCTGTTGGCCCCTGGTACCTACCAACCAACAACTGCCAGAGTTGGAGGACTCTCACAGCCAGCCCTATCAAAGTTCCACAAACCTGTCCTGGATGCCATCACCAGCTTGGGACCGCAGTACCTATCCTACCCTCACACTGCGCAGGAACAGCTGGAGACCAAGCAAGACATCCACGCCATAGCAGGCTTCCTGCACGTTGTGGGTGCAATTGACTGCACACGTGTCTCACTGGTGCCCCATGGCAACACTGCACACAATAACCGCAACAGATAGCACACGCATCCCATCAATGTGCAGGCAATAACGGTCCCCCGGCAAATCACCACCAACCACCCAGGCAGTGTGCATGATTCCTACATCTACGGCCAGGCCATCATCAACCTGCACTTCCAGGATGGCCTCTAAGGAAATGCACTGCTCGTTGGTAAGTACCAAATGAACACACCACGCACCTCAAATCCACCATCATGCAATTCACAACTCTGGGAATGCCCTCGTCACAAACTCACATACAACATGCCAAACAACATGCCCACTCACCAGACACAACAGCACAACTAACTGTGGGAACCTGGCCCATCCATGTACATGAGCCATCAACGTCATGGTACCTCAGCCACACAATAGCTGAATGTGTTGAGAGGCGGGAACCAGGCATGTGCGGTGGAGCAAGTGACCCATGAATGAGAATGTACAAATTGCCAAGTGTGGCGTGGTTGTGATGGCCAGACTGCAGTATGCAGACCACACACATATCCATGTCAACATACACCACTGTTATATGGAGTGTAGTGGGCAGTGGACTCAACCATGTCACCCCAGCCACTGGGGAAGACCGTGGAAATAAAGATTGTTACGTCCCCCCGTAAGCGTGAGCGGAGTGGGCTGGCCCGGCATATGCCAGGCCAGCGTAGCGGTGTGAATAAAAGGCACGTAACTCTGGGTGTGGTCCTCTTCCGGAATGCCCAACGTCTCTATCAGGGCGGCGCCTCTCACCCCACGGTGTTGCCTGCGATCCTGTGCACCTGCTGCACCCCAGGCCGCTGGTCCCCGAACTGGACTTGCCCAACCCTGCGTACCCAGGCCTCACTGCTCACCTGCCAACAACGGCATGTGTCAAAGAGGATCCACCACATGCTGGTGCAGGTTCAGAGGCCCGTGACCTTGGAAGCCTCCTCGGACCATCACGGACTCCGTGACACAGGCCCGCAGTACTCCTTTCTCGTTGCTGCATCCCACCGGCATACACAGCAGACTACTAAGTCTCACATGTGGAACTGAATCTTGATTACAATATGGCAGAGAACAATATTTATGGCTGATACTCCCTTCGATGTGGTGCCACCAGGTCTTAGTAGTGCATCACAATCGCAGGTCTCTGTGAGCCCATGCGGACTACTGCCCTCGGCCTACGCTGCGCCCAAGTAAGTCACACAATTGGAACTGAGCATCGATTTTTCAATGGCAGAGTACATATCATTGCACGCAAGGAGAGATGTAAGAGGATGACCTGTTGCAGTCAGGAGGCAAAAAGGATCATCGTTACGAATGTGACCAAACACTACCGACAACGGCCCTGGTGTCACTAACTCTGTGCATTGCGAGCCAACGACATGTGGCTGTGGGCCACTGTTGACTGCTGCCTCCGGCCTACACTGTGATTGAATAGATCACACATTTAGGACTGAGTCTTAATTTAGCATTGGCCAAGATCAATCAATCAATCATCGCATTTATATAGCGCACTACTTACCCAGTGGGTCTCAAGGTGCTGGGGGAGGGGGATCTGCTACTGCTCGAACAGCCAGGTATTGAGTTGCTTCCTGAAGGCGAGGTGGTCCTGGGTCAGGCGGAGGTGGGTGGGGAGGGAGTTCCATGTCTTGGCAGCGAGGTAGGAGAAGGACCGTCCCCCTGCGGTGGCTCTACGGATGCGGGGGACGGCGGCGAGGGCGTGGCTGGTCGATCGAAGCTGGCGTTTGGGAGCGTAGAAGTTGAGGCAGCTGTTGAGGTATCCTGGGCCTTGGCTATGTAGGGCTTTGTGTGCGTGGGTGAGGAGACGGAAGGTGATTCTCTTGTTGACCGGGAGCCAGTGCAGGTCTTTCAGGTGTCCGGAGATGTGGCTGCGGCGGGGGATGTCCAGGATGAGTCGTGCTGAGGCGTTCTGGATCCGCTGGAGTCTCTTCTGGAGTTTGGCGGTGGTTCCGGCGTAGAGGGTGTTGCCGTAGTCCAGACGGCTGGTGACGAGGGCCTGGGTGACCATCTTCCTGGTCTCGGTGGGGATCCACCGGAAGATCTTACGTAGCATGCGCAGGATGTTGAAGCACGATGAGGAGACGGCGTTGACTTGTCTGGTCATGGAGAGGGAGGAGTCCAGGATGAAGCCCAGGTTGTGTGCGTGGTCTGTTGGTTTGGGTGCGCTGCCTAGGGCGGGGGGCCACCAGGAGTCGTCCCAAGCGGCGGGTGAGGATCCTAAGATGAGGACTTCCGTCTTATCTGAGTTCAGTTTCAGGCGGCTGTTCTTCATCCATTCGGCTACCTCTTTCATCCCTTCGTGAAGGTTGGCTCTGGCGGTGGCGGGGTCGTTGGTAAGGGAGAGGATCAGCTGGGTGTCGTCGGCGTAGGAGATTATGTTGATGTTGTGCTGGCGTGCGATGTCTGCGAGGGGGCTCATGTAGATGTTGAAGAGGGTCGGATTGAGCGAGGAGCCTTGAGGGACGCCGCGGATGATTTCGGTGGCTTCAGATCTGAACGGAAGGAGGCGGACTCTCTGTGTCCTTCCGGCGAGGAAGGAGATGATCCACTCCAGTGCCTTCTCCTGGACTCCGACGTTGCTGAGGCGTTGTACTAGGGTACGATGGCAGACAGTGTCGAAGGCCGCGGAGAGGTCTAGGAGGATGAGGGCCGCTGTTTCTCCGTTGTCGAGCAGCGCTCGGATGTCATCGGTGACTGCGATCAGGGCGGTCTCGGTGCTGTGGTTGGCCCGGAAGCCAGACTGCGAGGGGTCGAGGGATCCGTTCGTCTCGAGGAAGGCGGCCAGCTGCTTGTTGACGGTCTTCTCGATGACTTTTGAAGGAATCGGGAGCAGCGAGATGGGGCGGTAGTTTTTGAGGTCGGTGGGGTCAGCCGATGGCTTCTTGAGTAGAGCACTGAGTTCGGCGTGCTTCCAGCTCTCCGGGAAGGAAGGGGTGTAGAAGGATGTGTTGATGATGTCCCGCAGGTGGGGTGCGATGACAGCGTCGGCCTTGTTGAAGATCATATCATTGTACCGGCATCATGGCAGACTGCATCCCCTTTCAGTCACGGTGCCACTAAGTCTGTTCCCTGACATTCATGGACACTTTCTGGTCGAACATTGGTGGCGTCTGAGTCTATGGACTATGGTAGTTTTCATCCTCATGTAGCTGATACCGAATTGGTGGTGGCAACGAGGCTTTAGCACTCCACTTCTCCATTTGCTGCTTCCGGATACCTTCTGCCTTCTGCAATATGCCCTGGAGAACACCTTCCACTGTCCCCCGCAACCCTCCACCACATTCATCTTTGGCATCGACGAGGACCCGCTCAGTCTGCGTGGCCCTACTTCAGTGGACCGCAAGTCACTGTCCTGTGGCGGTGTGACTGTGCCGGCGGCTGTATATCCGGGGCCACTAACTCAGTGCAGCTCAAGTCAGGTACCCTGTCTGAATGAATATTGGATGACCTCTGTGACGGTAGTCTTGGGGTAATTGGCACCATGTATATGTGGCCCTGCACTGTCTGCTGCCTCCAGCCTCAACTGGGACCACCAGGGCTCATACATCAAATTGACTCCTGACCAGCCCAGACGTTGCATCACCACAGAAGGCACAAGCCACCATCGCCAGGGCCAAATCCAACACTCATCTGCCAGAGTCAAAAAGTGGGCCTGGCAGACTAATGGAGTTGCTCAGACCTGTCGTGGATGCCATCATCTGCCTGATCCCCTGCACCGCACTCCGGTGCCACTGCACCGCAACCTATGGACTGTTACTGATTGAGTTTTGTGGTGTGGATAGGTTG
Source organism: Lissotriton vulgaris (assembly GCF_964263255.1). Taxonomy (NCBI): domain Eukaryota; kingdom Metazoa; phylum Chordata; class Amphibia; order Caudata; family Salamandridae; genus Lissotriton; species Lissotriton vulgaris. Next base: position 93,742 of record NW_028246779.1, on the reverse strand, counting down.
TGCAGCAATGTCACCTCAGGCAGTGTGGGAGACCTGGGATGTTGTTGGGGGAGATGATGCAGGTCTAACACACACCACTGCATCTGCATCAGGAATATCCTGAATGGACACAGTCCTAGTCATTTTTATCACATAAGCGCGCTCAACTCTAGTGCCCCAACCTCAGTGCACTGCAATTCACAGACACTTTGGTTTGTATGTTGGGTGACCTCTGTACTTCCACCGGCTCCCTACATGTTTCTCAACAGTTGTCATGCAGGTGTTTGCTGTTTCCATTGCACTGGTGTCCACTTTTCAAGTTGTTGTCAGCACTAAGCACTCAGTGCGGGCTGACTTACATTCACCCCACACACATGCAACACAGGCGTCACTGTACATGTGGCCCTGCCAATAAAGGGTTCGGGCACACGTGCCCTTATCCAGTTCAACATAATACCTGTTTGTGTCCCTGTGGTCTAGCTGTATGCATGAGGGCCCTGGGCCCTATGACATTACATTGTGCTGTGTACAGCGGCCGCAGACATGTCACCGCAGACAGTGGGTAGAGCTTGGACATGTAGCTTTGTTGTCACCCACTCAATTTGTAATGGGAGTGGACTGAGCCATCGTACCCAGAGCAACGTCCGTGTGTGAATGATATTTGCATGCCCCTGGGCATGGTTCTGTACTGGGAATGTGCATCTGCATGTGTCTCTATTGCAGTGTGGGTCTACTTTGGGGCGTGTAGGTGGTCCCTGAAGGATAATAGACACTCACATATGTGATCTAGTTCAACTATCATGGGTGTGGACCCCACTTGCACCTGTTCGGCCACCTCATTTTGGCGTTCTCACACCAGGCATTGGGGTGCCATGTGTGGGTATGTGAAGTGTTGTGAGCCAGCCGTGCTTGCGGGAACTTCCTGCTGTGTGGTCTGTTGCAGGGTGTGTGTTCTCCTCTAAGTAGCTTGGCTGCCATGGTCCTGGTGGCGGGTTGCGTGGGATTTCCATGGGCTCTTGTAGGAAGTCGGTGTCGAAGGTGTGGTGCTCCTCTCCGGCATCACTGATGTGTGGTCTTTTGTGCTCTTCTGGAGGTGTTGTGTGTCCCTCTACAGTGTGAAGGGGTGATGCATGTTGATATTGTGTTGACATGTATGTTGGCACATTGTACTTGTTTACATGTAGACTGTATGACAATGTACATTGTGACTGTTTGGGAGGTGCTGAACTTTGATGGTGGACAGTGGACATTTGGACTACATGACAGACGTGAGGTTGTACGCATACATTTTCATTTCACAGTTTCCAGCTCTGTCGGAGGTGGTAGGCCTGTTTCCGCGCTTGTGCGGAGCCAGTTGTGTCCCCTGTTATGCAGTCTCGGGTGTGCCCATTGTACCACTTTGTCGTCAATGTGAGTGTGCTTTTCTTGCTATGTGCGTGTGCTGGAGTGTGCCACTGGATCAGGGACATGATCCAGGGTCATTGTGGGAGTGCAGTGTGCTACACATCGTTGTGCATGTGTGCCATTGTGCCCATCTCCCCCAGTCCCCCAGTCCCTGGTTGTTACTCACCCTGTTGATTTTGTTTCAGGTCCTCTCAAGCTGTGTCTGTGCTCCCTACTCCTTGCACCTTATCCACACCTATGTCTTTGGCCTCCATTTCCTCCAGCTCCCCCTGTGGCGCAGGACTACCACCTCCTGTCACCGTTGCTGCCTTCCTGTTGGCAGCGGGTTGGTGCCTGGTTTAGATTATCACATCATGCCAGCACCTCTCCGACTTCATTCTTGGTGGTCTGATTGTGGGCCAGCTGATGGTGTTATTCTGTCACTTCCGTGACGCAGATCTGGCTTTGCTGCGGACTGCACCCCGTCTTCCTCTCCCTCTCCCTCTTCTCCTTGGCCTTCCCGGACCCCGTTGTTCCTTGTTGGTGGTCTGTGGGGGTGGTGAGGTTTGCGTTGGGCGCTGCTCTCCGTCAGAGTTCATCCATGTTGCTAAGCGCTTTGGATTGTTTCTGGTGTGTTATTTCTGTAGCTTTTATAGTGCATGTTCCCACCAGACCCGTTGGATTTGCAGGCCTGCCTCTGGTTTTCACTGCTTTTTGTACCACGATTGACCTCATCGCAAGATTTATTTGCTTTCGCGTTTTGCATTTTTGTGGTATGACGTTGATTTTAACGCTGTCATTTGACAAGCTATCTGGAGACTATCGCATGGTACCACTGTGTTGACTTTGCTTCGTTACACAGCGTAATTTTCGCGCGATAGACTGCGATGTTGGAAGTTGCGTTAAGTTACTTTTGCAATGGTTATCACACGTTCTTGAGAATATGCCCCTTTATTTGCTGATATGTTACTAAAGCACTGCTAAACAAAGTGTTGTACGTACTGCAGAGAACGTATTAATAATAAGTACTGCAGGATTTTCGCAATTTTAAAACAAGACATTTGGAGTACGCAAAACAAAATAACAAAGAGGAAAATATAATGTACTTGTTTCAATGTTGCAAGCTTTGTCCTCGGTCTTTCATCCTTGAGAAATCAACAGAGATCAAAACGTGTTGGGTCAGAAGATGATGTATCTGTGAAGAAAATGAGAATTTAAAGCTCCTTCAAGTGAGGGATCTATTGGATTCTGTCAGACCTTTGTCTAAGACTGGTCACTACGCAATGAAGGCTTGGGATCAGGTGTGGAGACAGTATACCTTGAATGCCACTTCACCAGCACCTGATCAAGGCTAAATGCGGCAGTGCTGCCATGAACAAAAGAGGAAGAGGTCTGGAACAAACAACAAGACTAAATAAAGAACTGAAATAGCAGACTCAAATAACAAAGTAAAACAATGTTGCTGGAAATGTTTTGGTAGATTGGTGATCCAACATTTCTTATTTGGTCTATTGGTGACATACTGAGATCGTAGGGTGGAGTGACTCTGAAATGGAAGGAAATGTCAGCCAAAGATCCGTCATAATACTTCCTTCTCATAAAGGGGATACAGAATAGCTTCTGCCTTTTTGCCCAACCGGACTCAGGTGGTTGCATTTTCCTAGTAACCAATTTCTCAGGTAATTGTCTGAGCTAAGATTTTACCAGGTTACAGCACATAGAGGGCCTCATTTATGAGGGCTTGCAACACTTTTGCGCTGCCGTTGCATCCATGTTTGTGACCTACCAGCGGCATACAAAATGCACCACATTGAGCCCTATTTAGAAAGTGACTCATCTAAGCAGATGCGTCACTTAGTAAAAACGTGTCATACATTATACCTGCATCAGGTATAATGTATGCAGGGTGGCTGTTCCCGGTAAAAAACCTCATAGAAATGGCACAGTGATTTCACCACACAACTTCTAGGATGCCACTGTCTCAAAACCCTATGTCTGGCTCACAGCTGGCGTAGGACTGATGCAGGCCCTTTCACATGGGCCTTAACCCATGTGAAAGGACACATTGATGGAGTTGCGTCTGTTTTCAGACACACCCCAGCAATGTGTCAATTTTGCGCCTACAGATAAATCAGTAATACTGGTGTATCTGTAACTCCTTGCGAGATAGAGCACCGTACATTAAATATGGCGCATACATCGTGTCGCAAGGATGCCGCAGTGAAAACTGTTGCATCGCTCTTTTGTCACAGTGATGCAACAGATTTCATAAATGAAGCCAGACTGTATATTATTCATGAATTTGTTATACCGTGTTTACCATCTCAAAATACTTGCTTTGCTGTTGTTCGGCTCTCTTTAAAGAACAGTTCTTATCGACAAGTTTACTCAACAATCAAGCACTAAGGCACTCAATCAATGACAAAACATTCTAACTACTACAAACGACTCTACAATCCAGTCCTTCCAGTCAATGGCAGGTAAAAACCCCCATTGGGATGGGCCTTACTGTTGGTGCAAAGTTCAATACATGTCCATAACAGTTTTCATAAAAAATACATCATTTGTGCCAACACAGGCCTGTGCTTATCATCTGAAAAGCTGGGGATGAATCCTGGATCGTGCCGCTACAAATACTGTCCCGGCAAAGTCAAGCATTCAGCTCCTTCCTCCTCCAATCCTTGATGTGAATCATTGAGATTCGAATAAGTGTTGTTTTTTATAGTGACTGCAAAAAATGACAATCATGATTATGAAGTCTTGCGAGAGCGGGGAAATATCATGAGATTATGGGACATGAGGCCTCCATGAAATCGGAGGTGCTGCAGTAGTTCCTGTTGTGGGCCCTGATATCTGGTTCAACATGGTTAAGTGCGTTTTTATAATAAATAAGGCACAAAACTTTACAAATTATCATTGTGAACTGGTTGTTTTATGAAATGGCATGAGGATGAGTGTGAGAACTTAGAGCATGACACTACCCATTGGGATGGATGTTTGGCCCCGTAGGATTGCCATGGAGGCGCTACGAGAAACAGTGACCAGGCTCATAGCTTAGAACAGCTATACCTGAAGTTGTAAGTAACAAGCAAGACAACCTGTAGTTTCTTATCAGATTCACATCCCAAGTGGCAAATAACCGATATCTGCAGCATTACAGGTCTCTGTCATGTGGCCCAAATTGGGCCAAACCCAGTAACAGAAACCACTTTCTTCTGCACCAACATCAGCTAGGTTTAGTCTTTCCCATGGACATCGATTGGGGGTCACCAGGGGTAGCAACTGTGACCCTTAAGCAACCCACTGTGACCCCTGCCACTTTACTTTTGACCTCTAGCTCTTTATCTGGGCACATCAGGTTCAATTTAAATGAGTAAGTAAAAAAGAAATAGCGTATGGGAAACCCTGGGTTGGGCTATGTAGAACAACATGTGCACTAATGCAGTCTGTTTGTAGCCATGTATCGGCATAGATGCACAGGGCCACATCAGGTTGAGCTAGTGCCGCTAGGTGCAAACCAAACCTCTGTGGGTTTGTTCTGTGGAAGCCCATCAGAGCCATTACCAGTGCAAGCTGTAAGTAGGAACCACAGTAGGATGTGTCTGCAGTGTCTGTAATCAGTTGAAGGAGTCCACACTATTCAGGCTTGGGAGCTTTTAATGCACAGGTAGGCCATAGGACGGCTGATTGATTTTACAAGTGGGCCATCAGTGAATTACTCTATATTTCATTTTAGATTACAAGTCAGTCTTGGCCTCTTATATATTTCCACCATATACTATGTCACGGAAGAGCGTTATTTCCTCTTCATAATAGTGCCTTGTTGCCACATTTGTTGTTGTCTGTTGATATCATGTTGGCGTCCCTTACCTTGGAATCTGAATGTTTTCGGATTCCCTGTATTGATTTGAAGTAGAAATTCTCTGGATGGTCAGTTGCATCCTGACCAGCCAGGAAGTGTCCCCACTTGCTTGCTGTCACATCCACACTAAAAGAGGTTTTCCTTACCTGGTTGAAGTGCTATTTGTCTTCTTTACAACAATTTTTGGTGATGACCTGGTAAGGAGGATGTAGGAACTGGGTTCACCAGGTTCCTGGGGGGTAGCTTGGCCCGAGCAGGTAGGCACCCGAAGCTTAGCTGTTAAGTGACTACACAGCACACACTTCCACTGAGACCATAAATGAACGCAAAGACTGAGACCACACCAGTATGTTTGATTCAAATAAACAAGTTTTATCTAAGATCAAGATCAGGGCAATCAAAAATCACAGTAATAATAACTCATTACCTTTCCTTAAAAGAGCATATTTTTCATTACTCAGCCATAAATACATAAATAATTAAGTAAATAACTGTAGGCCATTCAGGAAATACTGCATTCGATAGGATTAAAACAATTTCATTTAGCATTTGGTAAAACCTTCCAGTGAGCATCTGCATAACATTCCATTAGGTATAAATCAATATCTCATCAGGCAAGAAGAACCACCAATTCATTAAGTAAGGATGAGCATGTCGTTAGGTGAAACATTTCAGGAAGAACAGGTAAAACATTTCATCATTCCGGCCTGGCTACAAGTACCACCATCTCTTGGAACTTAGGCAACAGGCTCTGACTAAATCAGCTCCCCTACAGTCACCTTACAGGGGGCAACTAAAACAGTGCCCAGTTCTGCAACACCCGCCTCCTTAAACACAAGCCCCTATGCGTGACGTGCAATAGAGTAGGCCGGCTGCACCCTTCGGACTCTCGCCCAGTCCAGAGGACATCCTCCGTACAACTCAGGCCAACGGGGCCCAACAACAGTTTCCCCAGGAGAGGGGCAGTCACGGGCTTCCTCTTCGTTCATGGGAGGCCCCACTTCTTCTCCAGACCTCCGCCCTCCTCTCCCTGGGGTTACCTGGTGCTTCGGCTCCAGGGGAGCCCTTGCGGAGATCTCCGGCGATGATGACGCCCGGGGCACACGCTCACGTCAGCACCTTCCCCAGCAATGTCTGGGCCTTCGGTGGAGGGGACGCCCCTCCGGGGCTGATGTTGCTGGTGGGGGGCTCCTCCTGAGCCTCCGCGCTGTTTCTTTTCAGGTCCCGGGCCTCCGAGCTCTGCTCGGGCCCAGGGCAAATCAGTGGTGAGGGACGGGGTGCAGCCGATGACGGCTACCCCATCACGTAGTGATGGTGGCTTCAGGCCTAACGCAGCCTACTGGAGTTCACGGGGGCCTACCTCAGGCTCCGGAGGCCGTCGCCGGGACTCGTCACTCTGGGGCCGGGCTGCGGCAGTGATATGTTGAGGACAGCGCTGTTGAGGGGGCAGCGCTGCCAGGACGCCCACAGCGCTCAGACCGCACAGCGCCTCGCGGGTCAAAGGAGCGCTTGGAAGCTCCAGACAGGTTTCGGCAGGTGAGCGCTTGAGGCGCAATTACAGCACTTCTCTGAAGGCACACACAAGAGCGCTGGAGGGGGGAATGAGGCAGGACTAGCGCTAAGTAAGGAGCGCTTAGGAGATGGTTCGGTTTGGTCAGAACAATTAAGTAGTTCACAGCGCTTCTCACAAGCAGCGCTTCTCGGGGGCACACAGCGCTTGATGGCCTGTTAGCGCTACAACCAAATTAGGCAGTTCAGGAGCTAGCACTTGCAAGGGCACAGCAGTTCGGGGGGCCACAGCGCTCGGTAGAGATAGCGCTTGGGGGGGACTACAGCGCTTCAGGCAGCAACAGTCTCTCAGCGCTTCTCAGGGCACAGCAGGGGAGCGCCGAAGAGCAGCACAGTTCAGTTTCAGCAGAGGAGATGAGGCAGGACAGCGCTGGGGCCACAGGGCAGACAGAGGGGCAAAATTGGCACAGCACAGTACCTGGCTGATCCCCAGTAGTCCTGATTAGCGCAGGGTAGTTTCTTCTTGGCGCTTGTTGGTTCTGGCAGCCTTGGGTTGAAGTTATTTGAAGAGAGGGGTGGGTTTGAGTTGAAGGCTTGTCAAGTTTCCTCAGCAGGTCACTTCAGATGGTCCCTGGGTTCCCCTCCCGCTGGGCCAGATCAGTGAGTTAGTTCTGTGTTCCTTACTCAGATTGGTGGGCAGCGCCTAAACCCTGTCACCCCCAGTGGTATAGGTTCCTGACTAGGCCCTACCGCCTAAGTCTCCTGCGTAGGGTCCCCCAGGTCAGTGTTGCCCCAACTGACTGGAAAATTTCCCTCCCTTTTCTTTTATAGTGGCAGTTGGCAGTTGGTGACCACTACCCTATTCTGGAAGGTTGCAGGAGCTTCCTCACTCTAGCTAGGGGCAGACTGGTCTTGCTACAATGTGTAGGGGTTCCAGCCAGCTCCTGGCTACTAGAGTGCGTCTAAAAAGACCACACTGCAGTAGCAGGGGTCAGTGGCAACCATGTTGGGGGAAGAGATCACCTGTACCTTAGCATTGATTAGCAATGGGAAAGTGCCCAGAGACCTAAGGCCAAAAAAAAGAAGGTGGAAAACAATTAGGCAAAGGCGAAAAAAAATAGGGAAATACCACCCTAAGGGCTCACAGGTCTAACATGCGTCCCCCCCAGCTGAAAGTGGGGAGAGCTACCCAAACTCTAGGGAGTTCTCGTCACTAAGGCGGAAAAACCAGGAGAGACCGTCAGCATTGGCGTGGTCAACTCCGGGTCGATGTTCCACCCGAAAGTCCATCCCCTGTAGGGAAATGGACCACCTTAGGAACTCGGGGTTTTTTGCCAAAAGGGTCGGTGGTCGGTTTGAATTAGGAAGTGAGAGCCATAAAGGAATGGCCTCAACTTCTTCAAGGGCCAAACCACAGCGAAGGCTTCTCGCTCGATGGTACTCCATCGCCGTTCCCGAGGGAGAAGTCTTCTGGAGATGAAGGCCACTGGTTGGTCTTGGCCGTCGTTGTTAAGTTGCGAAAGCACAGCGCCTATGCAGTGCTCAAAGACGTCCGTCTGCACGATAAATTATTTCGAGAAGTCAGGTGTTGCATGCACCGGAGCGGTGCACATCGCGTGCTTCAGTGTCTCAAATGCCTCTTGGTAAGCAGCCGTCCAGATCACTTTTTGTGGCTGCTTCTTGGACGTCAACTCAGTCAAGGGGGCTACGATGGTACCATATCCCTTGACGAACCGGCGGTAATAGCCAGTGAGGCAGAGGAAAGCTCGGACCTCAGTCTGAGTTTTGGGGGGCTCCCAGGCCATGATGGTCTCAATTTTGGCCTGGAGGCGTTGCACCTTACCCCCGCCCACCAGGTGTCCCAGGTAGACGACAGATCCCTGTCCAATCTGGCACTTGCTAGCCTTGATGGTCAGGCCAGCACTTTGCAAAGCCTGCAGCACCTCCTGGAGATGCTGCAGATGGTCCTCCCAGGTACTACTGAAGACAGCTATGTCATCCAGGTACGCCGCTGAGAAGGAATCCAGGCCACACAGCACCTGGTTCACCAACCGCTGGAAGGTGGCCGGAACATTCTTGAGCCCGAAGGGCATCACTCTAAATTGGAAGTGGCCCTCGGGGGTGGAGAACGCTGTTTTCTCCTTTGCTCTGTAGTGTAGTTCCTATATTCCCAATAGGCATCTGCGCAATGAAATAATATAGACGGCAGTGTAGATCTAGGACTGAAGTCGACCAGGTCTCTGCTGACTATATTAGACTTAATCATGAATGCCAGCTAGCTCAGAGGTCACTAGAAACTTTCTCGAATGTACAAGAAGGTTTTACGCTTCCTGAATAGATAAGAAGGGATTAGTTTCTGACAACCATACAACATGACAACTTTGCATCTCCATGAATGAGGAGGGAATCTCCAGAGTCGTGAAAAACAATAGAGGGAATTTTACTCAGTCATACGTACATGCTTCGTTTCACCAGAAGTGTAGAGAAAGTGAGAGACGGGCGTTTTCAATAAAAGATGTTATTTATTGAACAGTCTGCTTTCTCATACATGAGGAGTGAATTGCTACAATCGCAATACTTGACATAAAGTAAAGTGCGTACAGTAAAAAGAGTATTATGAAATAATACAGTAACAACATGATATAGTTTCTAAGCCATAAGATGCATCTAAAACGGATAAAATATATACAACAATAATAAAATGACTAAACCGACTCAACTGGTGCTTCAAAGTTACGCCTACCCTGGTGTACCTACCCGAAGCCTAGTACTGGGAAGAAGTAAGTGAGAAGTACCTTAAGTTAAATAGTTTTCAGCCAAGAATCTAAAACCAAGAATTCTCTTAGAGTCTAATCAGCTCTGTACCTCTGTTTAGAATGTGGGAGGTCTTGTATCTCTCTCTCTCTCAGAACTCGATCTCCCGGCAACCCGCGAGGGCGGCTGGGAAACACTGGAGCTGGATTTCTCGACAGGAGAAAAGACAGGGTCTTTCTCAGTGCGTCAAACGGGATGGTCGGCTTCCTTCAGCTCTCGCAAACAGCAGGGCGTCGGTCAAGTAGTTAGTCGATCTGCTCCAAACCACGGTGTGTCTAACTAGGCAAATGTGGGCATACTTATACTGAAAAAGTTCCGCGTTTGACGTAAAGGGTGGACATATTAACGTCATTAGGAACATGAAGTGCGCAACACGCTCCAGGGGTCTGGGACAAATCAATACTGGAGGCTCAGGGAATTTCTTCGGGGCTACAGTATGCTGGTCATGTCTCAGAACCTGTTGTACTTTCTAGGAGCTTAGTTGGCAGAGGAAATGCCATGTTAGGACTGCGCTGACTCTGTCTAAATATGGTCATGATTCTTGTGCCCATGTAAGGCTATAATATGTTAGATCCATATTTGGGCATGAATCGGGAAATACATATCAGGGTCCTAGATTCCAACACAACAGCTCCATCGGCCATTGGCAATCTGCCAGTACCCTGATGTTAGATCAAAGGTGCTGAGGTACAGGGCTGCTCCCAGCCGGTCAATCAGCTCAACTGCCCGTGGGATCGGGTGAGCATCTGTCTTGGTGACAGAGTTCAATCCCTGATAGTCCACGCAGAACCGAAGATCTGGTGTGGTGCCCGGTGGAGCAGCTTTCGGCACCAACACAACTGGACTAGCCCAAGGGCTGCTGGAAGGTTCGATCACCCCCAGCTCCAGCTCCAGCATTTTGGCCACCTCACCCTGGATGCTGTTCTTAACTTTATCGGACAGCCGGTAAGACTTGGTTTTTACAGGCGGACTGTCCCCTGTGTCCCATCATGGGTACACAGATGTGTAATTCCAGGCTTGAGGGAGAACAACGAGGCAGACTGCTCCAACACCTGGCGGCAGTCCCTCTGTTGCTCTGCGGTCAAGGATGGGGAGAGGACAACTCCCTCCACTGAACCATCCTTCTCCTAGGCTGCCAGAAGGTCATGAAGAGGCTCACTCTCTTCTTCATCATCGCTCGCATCCATTACCATGAGGAGAGCAAGCTCAGATCGCTCCAGGTGAGGCTTCAGGCGGTTGACGTGGAGCACCCGATGGGGCTGACAGGGGGTCTTCAAGTCAACGACATAGGTGGTCTGGCCTCGACGCTCCACAATCTCGTATGGACAAGCCCACCAGTCCTGGAGGGCACTAAGCTCCCCAGGATCCATGACCCACACCTTCTGTCCAGCGTCCAACTCCACCGTCCGAGCGTTTCGGTCATATCACTCCTTCATGACGGCTTGGCTAGCCTCCAAGTTGTCTGAGGCTTCCTTCCACAGCTTGGCCATCTGGCTGCGGAAAGGCAGCATGTAGCTGAAGACATCACGGGAAAGCTTCTTCAAAGTCTTCAACCACCCCTCCTTGACAAGGCTGAGGGGCCCCCTAACGGGATGGCCATAGAGCAGCTCAAAGGGGCTGAACCCGACTCCCTTCTGTGGCACCTCGCGGTACGAAAACAGCAGGCAAGGGAGTAGGATGTCCCATTTCCATCTCAAGTCCTCTGGCAGGCTCCAGATCATCCCCTTCAAGGTCTTTTTGAAGCGGTCTACGAGCCCGTTAGTCTGGGGGTGGTAAGGAGTGGAGAACCGGTAGGTCACTCCGCACTCCAACCACATGGCCTGCATGTAGGCCGACATGAAGTTCGGGCCCCTGTCTGACACCACGACCTTGGGGAATCCCACTCGGGTAAATATCCCCATCAGGGCCCGCGCCACCACAGGTGCAGTGACGGTCCTCAGAGGGATAGCCTCCGGGTATTGAGTGGCGTGGTCCACTAACATCAAGATGAACCGGTGTCCCGCAGAGGTCGGAGGGTCCAACGGCCCAACGATGTCGATTTCGACCCGCACAAAAGGGGTCCCGACCACCGGGAGCGGTTCCAAAGTGACCTTCACTTTATTCCCAGTCTTGCCACTTGCCTGGCAAGTCTTGCAGGTCTTGCAGTAGGTGTCAGAGGCAACTCTCATCCTGGGCCAATTAAAATATGGGACCAACCGCGCAAAGGTTTTGTCCTGGCCCAGGTGTCCAGCCAAAGGAATTTCATGCGCAAGTTCCAATAAGAAGGCCCAGTAGCATGGGGGGACCACTAAGGCCCTCGAGGATCCATGCACCGGAATCTTAGGCTCACTGTAAAGGAGGCCATCCTCCCAGTACACGTGAAAACTGCCGGTCTCCTGATCAGTCGCTTGGGCTTCGGCCTGTCGCCGCATGCCTTCAAGCGTGGGGCACTCCTTCTGCGCCCAACAGAATTCCTCCCGGGTAGGCCCTCCTTCCACATGCCACTCGGCAAGGGTGGGCAAGTTCCCCACGGGACCGACATCCACCTCCACGGACTCAGAGGGTACCTCCACAGGCTCCACATCCATCACACGGGGTGCGTCCTCCACAACATTCCCTTCTTCAGGATCAGCATTGGGTTGAGTTCCTTGCGGGGCAGCCATGGACCGTGTGACCACGCAAGTCCATCCTGGTAACCCCAGTATCTCAGTGTGGGCCTTAAACTCCACTTCCTTCCAGGCGGTATGTTCCAGGTCATTTCCTAGCAGACACTGCACAGGCAAGGCAGGGATAATTTCAACTCTCAACGGGCCTTTCACTCCTCCCCACTCGAAGGAAACCTGAGCCACAGGATAGTAGCTCAGAGTGCTGTCATTCAACACGGCCGGATGGAACACATCAGATACTACTTGCTCAGGGGACACCAGCCGCCTCACTACGGTGGTCATGCTGGCACCTGTGTCCCTCAGAGCCTCAACCTCCTCCCTGTTAACCTTCACCCTCTGCTGATACTTAGCAGTGTTCGATGGTAAGGACGTCACTGGGACCATCTCTCTGTTCCCGAGTGAAACCAGGGTCAGGCCTGTCCACTCCCATTCCCTATCTAGGGGCAGCTCCACCCCAAGTACTACAAGTCTCTTGCGACACTGGGGATCCCCCTTGTAGTGTCCGACCTCCCCGCATTCGTAGCACTGGACAATTCTTGGCTGCTGACTCTTGTCAGGGTAAGTGGGCTTTGGGGAACTGAAATGAGGTGGGGTACCTACTCCTCACCCAGACTGTCTAGGTTGTGGGCCTCATGAGAACTCCTTCTTTTTATCCCCCCCCCTCTTTCTTCTGGGGGTTGCCCTGTCTGCCTTTCAGGCCATCTCCCCCGGGGCCCTTGTGTGATCTGTTAGCTTGAGGTCCACCAGGTGTTGGTGCAGCTCCGGAAAACACTTATCCAAGAGGAGCTCTCTCAAAAATAAATTCTACAGCCCTTCATAGTCATGCACCTCGCTGCCACGCACCCTGACGTTAGAAATAGGAATAGAAGCATATGACGATTGTAGTAGAGCGGAATACAGCAGGAATGGACTAGAAACTAAGAGGAGGGTAGTGGAGTTACCCTTGGGCATCCCATTGTCAACCCATTGAGCCACCTAGGTGCACAGCACTCTCATTTGCTTTGATTTCCTTAACAACAAGTAAGGGAATGTATGAGTTTTGGGGTGTTGTGTGCTCCTACACAGAAGGTGATGATGTGCCTTAACTGACAGTGATGTGTGAGCACAACATGGATCACAGGCGTCACTCTACATGGAACATGCCGTGTCCATGTTGAATCGGGATGCATGCCATGGATATTTATATCATAGGATGTGCGTGCCACCATGTATTAGAGGCCATATTTTTGCATTTTTCTAAGGCGCTGTTGTCGTTGATAGAGTAAATCTAGAGGCAGACCTACATTTTACGTTTTGGCACCCTTTTTAGTTTTCTTTCTTCAACAACTGCACATCATCGCGTATGCATTTTGTGGTTGCTCGATGAGACGCACACCTAAATAAGCAACGTAGTCGTTCCAGCGCCTGTGATTTGCCTTATAGGGTGAGGCACCTTACGTTGGAGTATGAAGTGACGTTTTTGGCAAGGTTGATCTACACACCGCGTAGGGGACTTTGACATTCCTTGTCAAGACTCCACCTCCTCCCTGTTAACCTTCACCCTCTGCTGATACTTAGCAGTGTTAAATGGTAAGGACATCACTGGGACCATCTCTCTGTCCCCGAGTGAAACCAGGGTCAGGCCTGTCCACTCCCCTTCCCTATCTAGGGGAAGCTCCATCCCAAGCGCTACACTAGCCACCTCAGGACTCTTGCCACCTGTGGGGGCTGGAGGTCTCTTGCGACACTGGGGATCCCCCTTGTAGTGTCTGACCTCCCCGCATTCGTAGCACCGGACAATTCTTGGCTGCTGACTCTTGTCAGGGTAAGTGGGCTTTGGGGAACTGGAATGAGTTGGGGTACCTATTCCTCTCCCAAACTGTCTAGGTTGTGGGCCTCGTGAGAACTCCTTCTTTTTATCTCACCCTCTTTTTTCTGGGGGTTGCCCTGTCCGCCTTTTGGGCCAACTCCCCCGGGGCCCTTGTGTGATACCCGGGTGCTAACCCAAGTATCCGCCTCCTCCGCAAGCTCACGGGGATCCGTGAGCTTGCGGTCCACCAGGTGTTGGCGCAGCTCCGGAAAACACATATCCAAGAGGTGCTCTCTCAAAAATAAATTCCACAGGCCCTCATAGTCATGCACCTCGCTGCCACGCACCCGACGTTAGAAATAGGAACAGAAGCAAATAACGATGTAGTAGAGCAGAATACAGCAGGAATGGACTAGAAACTAGGAGGAGGGTAGTGGAGTTACCCTAGGGCATCCCATTGTCAACCGATTGAGCTCCTAGGTGCACAGCACTCTCATTTGCTTTGATTTCCTTAACAACAAGTAAGGGAATGTATGAGTTTTGGGGTGTTTTGTGCTCTTACGCAGAAGGTGAGGATGTGCCTTAACTGACAGTGATGTGTGAGCACAACATGGATCACAGGCGTCACTCTACATGGAACATGCTGTGTCCATGTTGAATTGGGATGCATTCCATGGATATTTATATCGGAGGATGTGCGTGTGTAGCCATGTATGAGAGGCCATATTTTTGCATTTTGTTTAGGCGCTGTCGTCGTTGATAGCGTACATCTAGAGGCAGACATACATTTTACTTTTTGGCACCCTTTTTTGTTTTCTTTCTTCAACAACTGCACATCATCGCATATGGCTTGTGTGGTTGCTCGATGAGACGCACACTGAAATAAGCAACATAGTCGTTCCGGCGCCTGTGATTTGCCTTTTAGGGTGAGGCACCTTATGTTGGAGTATGAAGTGCCATATTTGGCAAGGTCGATCTACACACCGCGTAGGGGACTTTGACATTTCTTGTCAAGACTCTTCAGTCAAATTACAATGAGTTATGCATATTTAGCAAGTGTGATACGAACACTTGTGTCTGTTAAACTATTTCAATTTTGGATTCCTTCATTTTTACTGTTCAAAATGTTTTATTGAATTATGTTTAAAGACAAATAATAAAGACAATACATAAAATAATTATTGTTTAGCAAATAATACCAAAGTGAGAATGCATAAAAAAAATCATAGTCATAATAAAACTATGATAGGTATTGAGATATTACATATTCAAATTATATATTGGATGGGAGGGAAATGCAGGAATGGTAGGGGACATATATAACACATAATGCATAACGAGTATACAGAGCTACTATATTTTATAATAAGAATATACTATATGGTTTAAACTTGGATTTATAGTCATAAATACAACATTAAGAAGATAAATATACGTCAACAGGTATCCAAAAAGATTAATAAGCAACAGAATTGTGATTAATCCCATTCATGGATAATTGTGCAGCTCTTCTAGTAAAAATAACCCATGACCACCAAGCAATTCCAGATATATAGAAACATCTTTCCAGCAAAAAGTAATAGAATTTAAAGCTGCAGAGATTAGCAAATTGAAAAGTTTGCTTTCTAAATCTTATACATTTTGTGATATAATAGCAGATTTACAAATTATCAAAAGAAATATCTATATGAAGGTTAAAAATCTTTTTAATGACATCCCAAATTTCAGACCAAAATTTAAAAACCAAAGGATAATTGAAAAGCATATGTTGTAGTGTACCTGGATGTAATTTACAATGCCAACAATCTGCAGAGGGAAGAAGTTTAGCCTTGTGTAAATGTGATGGAGTCCATAAACGATTGTATAAGATATAAAAATTGGTTTGCTAAATTGAAACAGGTGGCCAACCAGATATACTACTAAGCCAAATATCCGTCCACGTGTCAATAGTTAAAGAAAGTGGAAGTTCATTGTTCCAAAAATTTGAAATCATCTCTAAATTATTACCTAAAGTATCTGATAATTTTTTATATAGAATGGAAACTCCATGAGGTGATCCAGAAACCGTTTGAATGTAAGTTGATAAGTCAGCTGTAACCTTAGAGGGAATAACATTGGGGAAGGAATCTAAGATTGAATTGCATAAATATTGATATTTAATAGTATCTGATTTGAGTAAGCCAAACCGGGCTTGCAGTCGATCAAAAGCAATAAATGAATTGTTAGAATAAACATCTTTGAGATAAAAAATACCAGCTTTAAACCATGAAGACCAGAAACTAATATTTCTGTTCAATTTAATAACACTACTATACCAAAGAGATAATTCATCAGTATTATTCATGGGAAAGAGAAAAATTAAGTCAAGATCCTTAAATAACATTTTAGTAGATTTAATAACTGATTTTTGAAAACATTTACCATTATTATACATAGACACCAAGGTAGGTATTGAAAATTGACTAACTAATAATTTCACAATACGTAACCATGCAGGAGGATTATTTAAAAATGATTGATTAAACCATAATGAACTTTGTTGTAAAATAAAAGCTTTATGATAAAGGAAAAAATCAGGGATACCAAATCCAGCACTACGTTTAGGCACTTTCAACTTTTTATGACAAATGCAAGGAGATTTGTTGCTCCATAAAAACTTTGACAAAAATGTATCTACTTCTTAATAAAAGTTTAATGGAAATTGTGTAGGTAACATGGCAAGGGCGTAAACGATTTTGGGAGCAATAGCCATTTTGACAGAGTCCATTGTGCCCCACCAAGAAAGATGTAATGATGCCCATTTAGCTGTTTTGTTTTTAATATAGTTTAGGATGAAATTACAATTTAAGTTGATTGTTGAATTTAAGGAGGAGGAAAATAAAATTCCAAGATATTTTAACTTAGCCTTTTGCCAAATAATTTCACACATAGGAATCATATCAGCAATGCAATAAACATTTAAAGGGAAAAATTCTGTTTTGTTGGTATTTAAAGTATATCCCGAAACTATATATTTCTTTTTTATAATATCCATTAGTGGGCGGAACGAAGATAAAGGGTCACTAACAAATAAGAGCACATCATCTGCATAAGCAAGGGTTTTAACAATAACATCCTTAATATTGATTCCTTTGAAATTCGCACATTTTCCTATAAGTAAGAAAGCGGAGAAAGAGGGCATCCTTGTCTTGTACCTCTAAAAATCGAAAATTTACTTGAAATTTGGCCATTAATAAATAAAAGAGCTGTGGGGGCAAAATATAAATCTCAAATCATGCGTATAAAAATATCTCCAAAATTGAATGAGGATAATATATGAAATAAAAATTGTCAATGGATTTTATCAAATGTTAAAGTAGGACTTTGTTAAATAATATGTAGCAACGTTCTTGTATTATTAGCAGAATATCTATTTTTCATAAAACCAGATTGTTACGGATGTATAATAGCGTCTAATATGGGTCCCAACCTAGTAGCAAGAATATTAGCATATCATTTACAATCTTGATTAATTAAGGAAATTGGACGATAATTAGATACTAGAGCGGGATCTTTATCTGGTTTCGGAAGTACTATAATTAAAGCTTCTGCAAAAGAAGCCAGATGTAGTTCCTGTGGATCTAAAAAACTTAAATAATTGGTGTAAATAAGGTAAAAGTTGTGACTTAAAATCTGTATAAAATTCTGCTGGAATCCCATGGGGATCAGGAGATTTATTTTAGCCGATAAGAACAGGAATTTAAAAAGGAATCTATTGAGGAAACATCCTGTGAATCAGGTGTATTATATAGTGTAGGATAGAATTTTAGAAATTCGTTAACAATATCATTCTGAGAGTTTGTCAATTTTACCATGGGTACCATGAATTGAATTGATTTGTGTTTTGTCTTTTTTAATACGTAGATAATTAGCTAATAGCTTTCCGGATCTATTGGCATTAAGACTAAATCTGGCTTTAGCATTAGAAATTTGGATACCTGTTCTTTCACTAAGGAGCAAATTAAATTCATAACACCATATTTGTAGTTTAACCTTCTATTGGGGATTGTTGGAAGTAATAAGTCATTCAATTTTTGCAATCTGGTTTTGAAGGGTTTTAGCATTTGAATGAAAGGTTTTATTTTTTTTGGGCCATAATAGATATAGTTACACCTCTAATGTAGGTTTTGAAAGCATCCCATATATTAATCATTGAGGTAGAACCTTCAGGGTTGAGTATAAAATATTGTTGAATGGCGGTTAAAAGTTTATGCTTGTTATACTCATTTAGAATTATACCAGTGTTCATTCGCCATCTAGATCTTTTAGCAAAAAGTTGATTCTAAATTCAGAATCAAAGAAATCATAGCATGGTCTGAGACATCAATGTTACCAATATTAGGATTGGATATTGAACTAATTAGCTGTCGGGAAACCAAGAAACAGTCAATTCTAGAATAGGATTTGTGAGGGTTTGAGAAAAACGTAAAACGTTTTTCTGTAGGAAAATGTAATCTCCAAATATCAACTAACTCAGTAGCTTGAATAAATAATTTGAACGCAAAATAAACTTTAGAAGGGGGAAACTTAGTAAGAGATAATCTATCTAGTAAAGGGTCAGAGATAACATTAAAATCACCTCCAACAATGAAAGGGGCATTACCATCCTTTAGGACCTCCGTTGTAAGATTAGTCCAAAACACTTGATCATCCACAGTAGGACCATAAACATTTAATAAAAATAAAAATGAATCATGAACTCTAATTTTTAACAAGTATATATATCTACCATCCTTATCAGAAGTTTTACTCAAAATTTGACAGTGTAGTTTTTTTGCGAATAAAATAGCTACACCATTTTTTTACCATTAGCAGGAGAAGAGACAATAGCGTCTGCCCATTTTTTCTTCATATAATCTAAAATGTTATCATCTATAGGAGTTTCTTGTATAAAACAGACATCTGCTTTACAACTATGGAGATAATCTAGAATTTTTGAATGTTTAACTGGATGGCGTAAACCTTTAACATTAATTTGCTGTGTGTTAGCCATAATAGAAGAAAGGGGAGAAAAGAGCAAGAAGAGGTAGATAAAAGAAGATCAAGAGAATGAGAAAAAGGTAGCTCCAAATAAAGAAGAAGGAAATGTAAAATAAAAAAACATGGAAATAACAACAAACAGATTTCAGAAATGTGAAATGTGAAACGCGTACACGCTTTACAAGCATGACCAGAACCTCTGGAGCCCTTTTATAATGAAATTTCAGTATTGAGTCAGAAAAAACATCAAATAAAAATCACGTAGTAGAGTCATTGGTATCCATAGAGTGCTGTGACTGATGATCCAAAAAATGTATCAAATCTTCAGGATGTTGAAAAGACTTTGAGAAATTATCTTTCCAAATGCGCATCGTTGAAGGATCAAAGAGACCATATTGTAGCCGAGACTTCATAGTTGAGGACGAAGATCAGTGAATTCTTTCCAAATTGAGACCGTTTCTTTATCAAAGTCTTTATGAATAAATATTTTGTTTCCATTTACCATCAGTGAAGGTATTTTTCTAGCTGCTTTTCTGATTAATACCAAATTGTGGTGTGGTAGGACTTTAAAAATCATTTGTCTTGGTTTCGTGTGCAGAGGGTTCCTATGTGAAGGAATCCTATGAGCCTTATCAATTTCAAACTTTTTTTGAAAATTTAATTTGTAAAAGGCCAGGCAATAAACTCTCCAAATATAATCTACAGTTATTTCCCTCAACATCCTGAGAAACTGCTGACTTGCTTGGAGAAATACCTATGCACCCTCCTGTGTGGAAATAATGATATTGGTGTGCTTTGGTATTCTGTGTTTTCATGTGTGACCTGGATTCGGCTGAATCCGAGGACTAATTGACACTTTGGTGGGTAGGTGTCATATACCTTCAAAGCACCCTGGCCTTAGTTGCCACGGATATTATCAGATTCTCTCCCAAAACTGGCATCACTTTGAGATGTGCAGGTCGATTCAAGCAAACCCATAATCTGTTTGTACACAATCTTGATTTGCACGTTCGCACGTCTCCCCGGATTTCTTCATTTTTATCTTTATTTTTACATTAAATTGCAGTGAGTCATGCGTATCAGACAATGGTGATACGCACACCTGCGGTCATTGAAGAATTGCTATCCTCAGATTGCCTAAATTAAATTTGTATATCTTTGCATTCTAATATTTCTGTATTATGTGTGTACCTATTATGTGTGTACCACCAGTGTCAGTAGTACTACCAGAACATTTCCTAACACAAACAGGGCCACCACCTATACCTTGGGATGATTGGATTTTGATATTTGAAAATTATTTATGCATTGGCTTGACAAGAATTTAGTCCAGAGAGAGAAAAAAAGCACTGTAGATTGGTACATTAGGTAAAGAGGGGCAACTTATTTTTAGATAATATCGACAAGCACTACAAGCAAATGGGCAACACAGGCCTGATGAGTATAAGGAAGCAGTTTATACATTGGGGGCTTGATATACTAAGGAGCAGTCTCTAGTCATGAATTGCTATATGTTTTATACCCAACAACAGAAAAATGATGAGTACATTGATGAGTTCATAGCGAGATTGAGGGTACTGTACATTAAATGCAAATCTGGTACCATGACAAACAAACTGATCAGAGATTAGTAATTGTTCAATGTAACAATAGGAAGATTCAAGAGAGACTTCGGGCAGCCAAGAATCCCTCTGTGAAAGCAGCCATAGTTTTGGCCAAGATTTTTAAACAATCAGAATTTTAAACAATCAGAATTTTGCTTGAGTAAGTTAAAGAAAAAAAAACCAAGGGCATGATGTGGCTGATATTGGTGTGAGTATGGTGAAGTTAGAGACATTGTTGTGTCTGTTTTTAAGAATAAAAACAGAGTAGGTAGGAAAGTTGTACAATCTAATTCATATTCAAGAATATGCAATGGGTGTGGTAATACTGGCCATTCAGCTGATTAAAATGTTATTTCGCAACCAACAAGGAATGCTCAAAGTGGGGTCGAACAGGACATTACGCCAGGATGTGTAAGACGAAACTATGGGGCAAGGTGGCAGTGGTTCATGATTCTATAGGCATGGATAATGAGCATCTGGACAGGGTTCTTAGTGTGGATTGTAAAGGTGAGATTGTGGCGGAAGACAGGAGGAAGAAGAGACCCAAAGAGATATGTGAGGTGGATCCTTATAGTGGATACGGGTTCCATGTATACCATCATTCCAAAGTATGTATTTGAGTGTGAGTGGGAATATACTGTGATTAGTACAGAAAATATCTCCCGGGGAGTTTATCAAGAGTAGTCTATTGACATTGTCAGATGGCCATATTGAATTTCCGAACAGGTCAGTTAGAAATGTGGGTCTCTAGTTGGCAATGGTCTGCACCGTTGTCCAAGTAGGGACCCTTCTTCCTAGTCAGGGTAAGGGGGATACACTTCTAAAATAACCCCTGCTCACCCCCTTGATAACTTGGCACGAGCAGACAGGCATATTGTAAAGCATTTGTGAACACATACAGTAATACCGTGAAAACACTATAAATGGACACCACACCAGTTAAAAAAAAAGTAATTTTTATCTAAACCAAACAAGACTAAAAATGACAAAAAGCCACAAAACAGTAATAGAAATATGACTTTCAAATGGTAGAAATAGTTCTGTTCAAAGCAAATTGCAGATGCAACACTTTTCACACAAAGTTCCTTGGATACGCCGTATACACAAACAAAAGGGTTGCAGGGAAGGTGATGTGTCAATTCCTTTCACTCATGGAAGGTGATGCATAGGTCCCTTGCTCTGGGGGAGGTGATGAGTCTGTTCCTTACTGGAGAGGAGGTGATGCGTCAGTTTCTTACTTCGTGGGGAGGTGATGCGTTGGTTTTTTACTGCGTCCCCCAACGATGGAACAGACATGGCACCTCGATGCGATGCTATGATTCGGGATGAAGCGTGGGTTCTTGCAGCCACACAGCAGGGAACGGGTTGGAATCGATGCAGTGGTCTCGAAGTTTGGAGACTGGTGCACTTGATGTGGCATGCACCGATTTCTCGAGCCGCGGGCAGCCACTTTTTGAAATTATATTGCTTTTACAGCTTTCTGCGGCAAACAGCCTCCAGCCGTCCATAACTACAGCAGGGACCACTTAGCAGGTCAGAACTCCCAGCAAGGAAGTTACGGGGAGCTGGTGGTGACATGTGTGTGTCTCTGAGGCTTCAGAACAGGAGGCAAGCCCAGTTTCAATCTGTTGGAGATCTTTCTCAAGCAGGGGACACAGCAAAAAGCAAAGTCTTTTTCCCTTTTCTTGGCAGAAAGTAGCCACTGCAGGCCAACCCCAGACAGCAAACAGCACATGGGCAGTATTCCTCCTCAGTTTCTCCAGCTTTTCTCCTTGGTAAAGGTTCCTATTGATTCCCTGAAGTGATCTAAAGTAATGGGGTCTGGACCACAATATTTACATAGCAATATCCCTGTTCTCTGGTGGCAGAGAAGCCCCATGCTCAGTCAAAACCAGTTCTGTCTCTATGGTGCAGCTTCCTGGTAGGAGGTGGAGACAGCATTTAAGAAGGCAGACCAGGCCCATTCATGTGAAAGGAAATACTACTACTCCTACTCTAAATGCAGCAAAGGTCTGTTCAGCCCCACCCTGACTCACCCTGGAACCCTAGAACCCCTCAACCCCCGCAAGCGCCTGTCTGAACAGAATGCACATCCCCAGCCCCTGTCACTTCAAAGCCAGACAGCCAATACACAACCTAGCAGAAGTACACTGGATGGTTAGGCAAGAAAATATCTACTTTCTAAAAGTCTAAAAGTGGTATTTTCAAACCAAGAAATCACCCTCACTAAAAGATGCAGCTGAACATTCTGAGTTCAGGCATATCAAACTAGATTTTCCTATCTTGTTCCCATGGGCAGTAATGCTCATAAGGAGAAAACACCCCATTTTATCATAAGGGGACAGATAGCCTTACAATAGTGAAAAACGAAATTGGCAGTATTTCAATATATAGACATGCCTCACAGAGCTTGTCCTACCTTTTCACATACACTGCATCCTGCCCACAGGGGTACATTGGGCCTACCTTAGGGGTGACTGACATGTAAGAAAAGGGAAGTTTGGGGCCAGAGAAGTGGGTGCACTTGCCAAGTCTACATGGCAGTACTAGACTGTAACCAGAAATATGCATCATGTTTAAAAGCACAATGTGCAAAACACATATCGTGCTTTTGAACTTGCTGCATTTCTTTTAGGTATAAGTGTAAATAAATAAATAAGTGTCCCTACAACCAAATTCGAACCTCAACTCTGTGTGACATTTTCTCGCAAGCAAGTAATGAAAACAAGGGAAACGTAAGTATAAAAAAAATAACGTCCATTTAAGCGAAGAGAAACGCTAAGGTCTTAAAAACTGCAGCAAAGCACCAGGAATCAGGAGAGTGTGGTGCACATATTACAGGAAACCAGGACGCTATATTAGACTTGACTATAATACTGCTTATCAACTCTAACATGAACACGATCTCCTCAGCTGCTGCCTAATCCCAATTAATTATTAGGCATCAATGGTCAGCTGACTCGGACTCGCTACAGCCCCAGCAGACTGCACAGGTACTTGTCCAAGCCTCAGGAGAGTGAGGCTGAGTCTGGCCCACGTCGTTGTTCTTCTAAACAAATGTTGTTTCAAATAATAAAAGCTGCACTCTGTGCAACGTGGCTGGTGCTGACTTCATGTGCAGCTGTAAATAATACAGGCACTGGCAGGCTCCAACTGAACACATTTAGCAGACGGTCATTACAGGAGAGGACTGTGCTGTTAGCTGCAGCACACTGTGCGTCTCAATTGTGTTAACTAAGTCCAGGGAAGTCTGTGTGGCTGCCATTGCGTGTGTCCTGTCAGTGTACCCTTGGAACTTATCGGAGCATAATCACCTTTGACCCACAACCGAATTAAACTTATTGAATTGTTTAAATGTATGCCTCTGGGAAGACTTAGAGACTGGTCAGTCCGCACTTGCAGACACACTTACTTAAATTTGCAACGGCCGGCGGCGGCCAAGCTAGCCAGAGCCACTCCATTTTCACGTACATGCCGGCCACCTCAAGCTCACCTCTCTCAAGTGGTGTATGGTCAGGCTGGGTTGGGTCTGTGTCAGTTGCAACACGGCCCGCAGAAGGATGGTGGCACTTACTTGGGAAGTAGTCGTAGAGAGTCTGGAGGAGTGGAGCACTCTAACAATTGCTTCAGACTTGCAACGCCATCTCTCTGTATGGTAGTGGCTGCAGGCTCACTTAGGCCGCAAGCCACTGTGCCCTGTGGTAACTTGGGTTTGCCGCCGGCCGCTTCAATGTAAGTCACCCTCCAAGCTGGCAGGTCAGTGAGTTCCCGGGCTGGGCCGCCCAGTGACACGTAGACTCTGTCCTGGCGGCAGCTCGCTGCTACCCGGGTAGGTCGCTGACTCCTCAAGTCGGGCTCTCAGGTCTGACATTATTGAATTAAGGGGGCTAAGTAAAACGGTTGAGTGATAGCGCACGGCAGCACCAGTGCAGAGCTGCTTGTTTAGGCAGCGCAAGCTGTAAGCGCCATATTTGAATACATTTGCGGAGCTGCACAAAACACTAGGCAGCTGGCACTTTCGTTTACAAACTTCCCAGACTGGCTATGGCAGCAGGATGTGACGTCCATCACGCGCGGCCTCAAGCACACAACATGATTGGCTGGCTGCTCCTCTGGGATTTGAGAAGGTGATACATTTTATCAGTGTGAATCACCCTGCGAGCAGCCTTAATTTAGGTCAACCACAAGCCTGTGAGAGCAGTGGGGGCACGGCGCGCTGCCACACTAAACCGTTTTAACAGCCAGCCAGCACTTCATTGTCCGCTGTGAGACACATGCATTATGCGTGACAACGCATTTCAATGCGGTGCTGCGGAACACCACACTGAAATGCGTTAGTGTAACACCTAAGGCCTGCTTCACTTAAACCAAACACTGCCCATCAACTAAGCACATATAACAATATTCCTTACGCTAACGTTTAGTCTGGTACTTACTACTTTCAGTGTTGAAACATTCTCAGAAATGGTAATCTCAGTCTGGATACAATCATCTATATAATTAATGGTACATCAATGTAATGGATCCTGAGTAGTTAACCGTATCATTTAACAAAGATTTGCACGAAGGTAACAGTGTGCTTTACATGAGCATCAGTTACATTACAAATTGCGAAATGCATATTTTTCTAGGCAGGGGACGCCTAAATAAAGTGCTATATAAAATTTTATAAATTAATTAAATGCCCAATCTATAACAAAATAGATGAAGTGAGGATGCCAACATTATCAATGGAGAGGCGCTCACCAAGACCAAGACAACTGTCATGCAGCTCCAAGACCATTGCCATGTAGCACTAGAATAGCTTAAGTTGCAGCCACAGGTGGAACAGCTTGAAAGCACAGGGGTTTCTGTGTCTGATCCAGGTGAGGTGACATGTTATCTTTTATAATGATGCGTGTATAAATTTATAAAACTGATGTAGCTGGACCACCAAGCAAAGTTCATTTTGTGCTCAATCATAAAGCACATTTATGTAAATGAAAAAGTCTTTAATGTAAAGAGTTTAACCTGAATTATTTTTTATAAAACATAGCCCGTTTTTTTAATCTGTTTTTTTCTAAGCTTTTCCCAGCCAACTTTTCAATTGGCTCCTGTTACTGTCATTTCAAAATCGTTGCTTTTCATTCGTGGATAGGCTTAGTAGTCCCTCCTTGGTACCGCCTTGTCTGCATTTGTATCCTTCCATAATGACCGGACTTTTTAACTGTGTTGTTACACGGTCTGCTTTATCTAATAGGTGAGCACTTTTTTTTTTTTTTAATGATCTTCCCTATTCCACCCACAATGTTGAGGCACGCCACCACCTTTTATATCTTGTCATTTACTCATGTATTTTTTCATTTCCAGTGCAGTCCGCTTTAACTATAGCGGCTGCGCTTATTTATCTAATTTACGGCGTGGTCCGCTCTCACTTCAGCAGCTGTGCTTATATATTTATTTGATTTACAACGCAGGACGCCTTCACTTTAGCTGCTGCACTTATTTCTTTATTTAATTCAGAGCACAACCACTTTCACTTCAGCAGGCGCGCTACAAAAGCTTTCTTTCTTTCTTTCTTTTTATTACACTTTGTGTAAAAGCGCCCCATAGGCATTTTCACTTTAATGTTGGCCGCGCCCCTTTCTTTAGACACTGCACCCACACACGCAGACTGGTTCCTGGCACACATAGCCTTGGCTGCAGCGCCGCACTCAGAGGAAAAAAATGTGTACATTGTGTTGAGGAATAATGCGATGCTGGTGCAGCATGAGTTGAGAAGGTTGCCAATTGTTGTATGAGATGAGTTTAAGAGCTTGATAAGAGAGATGATAGATGGAGATGTCATCAAACTTGTGTGGGTTTCATATTGGGTGTCTCTGGTAGTGATTATTAAGAAACCTGATGGCAATCTCAGGTCTTGTGTGGACTTGAGGTGGTTTTTATCAGTGTGTGATTGCTGATATTTTCCACTTGCCAAACGTTGGGGAATTGGTCGCCACATTGAAGGATGCTAGATAAATTTTGAAATTAGACTTCAAAAGTGCAGCTTTTATCACCATTGAGGGAAAGTTCAAGTTCACCCACTTGTCGTTTGGACTGTCCTCGGCTGCGAGCATGTTCCAACGCATGGTGATGAAGATTTTTAACGGTATTGACATGCAGTATCCTTCAAGGATCATATTTTGTTTTTGTGAAAGTCCATAGAGGAACACAACATGACATTAAATCGAGTATTGCACAGGATTGCTGAGGTGGATCTGACTCTGCAAAAGGAAAACTTGTTGTTTCTGGTGGAACAAATTAAGTACTTTGGATACACCATATCTGTGTTGGGCATTATAACAAAAAGGAACATACTCAGGGCTATTGAGATGGTGCCTGCATCAGCAAATAAAGAATATTTGAGATGCTTTATGGGTTTAATTGAATATTTTTCAAAATTTGTGGAAACAATTTCACACAAACCTGTATCTTTGAGTATTGCTCCAGAAGGACAAAAAGTTTTGCATGGGGGAACAACAGGAAGAATGGTTTGCTAACTTCAAGAAAGAGATTTGTGAGGCCAATGTGTTAGGTCTTTTTGGCATAAAACCCAAATCTATGATCACGGTTGAAGTCCGTGTCACCGCATTGGTACGATTCTGTCTCCAAAACACTGAGGGCATGAGAGGACAGTGGCATTTGGGCCTTGAACTGTCACAACTTCTGGACAACACTAGTCAGGTATAGAGAGGAAAGCTTTGGCTGCTGCATGATGTAGAGTACTTTTGCATGTATGTGTGGGGTACAAAATATTTGCTAAGAACTGATCATAAACCTCTGGTTGAAATGTTATTGCTGGATGATACTGATAAAGGGTTGGCAAGGTTAGCAGCCAAGCTCCAGGAGTATCTGATTGAACATAGCCATGGTTGAAAAACCTCACAAGCAGATTGTTTATCCAGGCTCTCTGTGGATTGGAGAGTAGGTGATGGACCTTCTGTGTTCAATTCTGAAACTGATAGGGCTGTTGCTTTGGTGGAAGATGTTGTCATGGTGGGTGAGGGAGCATTTACAGATGAAGAGTGGCATCAAGAAATGGAGGTGAATGGTTTCCTTAAGGAACTGGTGCATTTGGCAAATCAGGTGTGTAGGAGAGAGAGCTGTGTTTCCATTTTGGTATTTCCCTTTGTTTATGTCTTCGAGGAGATATTCTCTGTGTGGCAAAAGTGTTTTGATGAAGGGGGATAGATTTGTCCCGCATTTTGGTCTGAGAAGGAAATTATTAGCGTTTGTGCATGAAGGCATTTGGGGCAAACCTTGATTCAACGACTTCCTAAAACTCATATTTGGTGTCCAGAGATGCATGAGCAAGTTGTGTAATGGGTTGGGAGGTGTACGGTGTGTAATAAAGGAGAGAAGAGATTTAAGGTAGGCCTCAAGACCAACATGGGACACATTAATGATCCGGGCAAACCCTGGCATAACATTTGCTTGGACTATAGAGGTCCTATGGATAGCTTAAGTTTGGTTAACACGTTTGCTATTGTGGAGATAGAGGTGTTTTCCAAGTGGTTGTGTGTTAAGTTGTGAGTTAGATTTATACAGAAAACACCATCAGATTTTTAGACAAATTGTTTTGTGAGGACAGAGTTTCCTCTGTTCTTGTTACAGATAATGGGAGACAGTTTTGTGTGAGAGAGACAACAGTTTAGTTAAGGGTATAATACAGATGGTGTGTATCAATGGTCATATTGTACAGAAGATGGTAGAGAAAATGGTGTGGGTGTAGAACACAACCAGGCAAGGTCAGAGTTTAAAGTCTTCATTTGAATTGATGGTTGGTAGGGCTCTGGGGAATAAATAGGTATCAGCATGGATAAAGGAGTGGGTGTCAAATGATGGAAAAGGTAGTAGGTATCAGGTGAGTGACATACTAGTTGTTGGTGGTGGTATCAAAGTTGGTGATTGGGTGAAGGTCAAGACAGGGAGGATCACCAGAGGTCTGTCTAAATTCAAAGGGTCCTTCAAAGTAAAGAATGTTTTTTGCTATTATGTGATGTAGGAGAATGGTGAAAGGTGGAATTTTCAGCATGTGGCCTTATACCAGAAGGCTGCTAAGACTTGCAAAGTAAGGTTGGAGGGCTGGATTGGATATTTGTTGGCACCGGATTTGGGCAATGATTGACTGACTCTGAGTAATTATTATTTTGAGGGATGAGACGACGGTGAACGTTGGTGTTCCTTAGACTGAATGTGGAGAAGACTTCCAGGGAGCAAGGAGTACTAGGAGCAGCGGGCCACCGGTCTATTTGAAGGATTTTGTGCAGTAGTTTGTTTGCTCTAGTTAATTTCCATCTTTGTTTTCATTTTAGCTTCATTATTTCTATTTACCATGTAATTTACTACCTTTGTTCTGGGGTTTTTAAGCTGGTTTTTCTTAAGGTTTATGAGTGGAAAGGAAGGAGACGTGTGAATGGTCCGTTTGCATATGCATTTGGATAGGAGAATGTGAATCAATAAACAAGTTGTGCAGATACACAGTATAAACCAGTGAGTGATCACTGTATGGCAGTGTTTAATTCACGCTGATGGTTTCTGGTGTTTGGTACTGAACTTAGCTGCCATCACTGATACTTATGAGAGTCTGCCACATAGTGGCACTGATTGTTTTAGCTAGAGATGAGCACAACAACAGTTGTTTATTAATTCAATATACATGAAAAATGACTAATATCTGTCACCCAAGCTATCTTTCTAGCTTTGCAGGCCTGGAATAGTGTGAGGTGCCACACTTGTAGGAATGTGATGTTAAGTGTGTTTGCACTGTCACCGAATGCGCTGACTGGGGCAATGGGTGGCGCAAGCTGCAGAGGCTTCCTTACAAAGGCCACAGCACTTATTCTTATGTTTTAATTAAGCACTGTTGTATGAGGTGTCTGAATGAATGGATGAAGAAATAAGTGTGCAAGATATGATGTGAGGATGAATGGGTGGATGGACAGATGGTTCAAGGAATATCAGAACCCGTTTAGGGGATATGCTGCATTCAGAGGATAATGGGCCTCAAATGTGGACTTTCAATCTGGGCAAAAAACAACGCGTTCAGCATTATACCTCAGTGTGTTAGTGTGGATGTGCCTCAGCTCAAAAACTCAGCAAACACACAGAAGATAATAAATGATTACCCAATCCAGTGTCACATGATGGAATCCTAGTGTCCTGTTAGTATCGTATCATATGTTGGATCAACTCTCTGCTATGCCTCCGGGCCTCGCACTTTGGGGATTTGGATCCCTCCCTTGGTCAATGGGTACCGAGATAATGCTCAGCAGCAGATTACCCCCAACTCCATTGCAATAGCAATCTGTCTTTGGCTTGAATCACCGTTTAATACTGAACAAGTCTTTGATCAGACAGGCATCTTAGTGGCTCCAATGCTCTTTCACAGCTCCTTTGTGCCCTCTCTTCTGGTGCTGATCTTTAGCAAGCAGTTCCTCTAGGTCTCCTTTGCGATTGTGTCTGCAGCAGCTCCTGACTGTCATGTTTGGCAGGGGAATGCTACTTTATTGGTGCATGGCACAGTCCTTTCCAAGCTGTTCAGGCACTGATCCGTGCACCCACACACACACAGCCATCAGGCAGACCTTTGCCAAGTGGGTGGAAGATCCCAACTCATGTCAGGTTGAGCGTAGGTTCTTGCCTCCTTGCTTCTTCATTAGTCTGGCTCAGCGGCTCAAATCGGCTTGTAGTTTTACACCTCTGGTGCAGTGGCTCCGAACATGAGCTTATGTCACACTGCAGTCGCACACATTGGACACTGTGGCTCAGGCCATGCAGCATGGTCACAACACAAGCACAGCGGCTCGGGTCCTGCCCCAAGTTCAGGATTAGGCCCCAATGGCTCAAGGCACATCGCACTTCACGATTCCTGACTGAAATTGCAGAGTATGGGCCCTACCAAAACCAGGGTGTGAAGATCACTCTCTGGAGCCTTTCACTTCTGTAGACCTAAGACACAGGTTTCACGCCACACTTTGCTCCACCTAGACAGTCAATCATCTTGCATGGTTAGCAGGATCCTTTGCTCTCTCTTTACACAGGTTGGCTTCTGAGTACATCAGGACAGGTGAATAGCTCTTACAGCAAGATGAAGATCCAACAATTTCCCATCACCTCTGGGAAGCTAGCTGTCATGATCCTGTCCCTCAGGCAACAGCATGCTAAAGTTCACCTATGTAAAGGTGCCATCCCCATGTGTGCTGCTTTCATGAATGGTTATGCTGATTGCTGTTTTCTTTCTTTGTGATACTGTTTATATATGATGGCAAGTGGTAGGCACAAATGTAAATACCTGCAATGATATACTGTCATGCCTTCAGAATCAGGAAACGGCCTTTTCTGTTCTTAGCTACATGAGAGACAAGTGTCATCAAAAGTAGGGGTTGGCGGAATTTGCGAAATTCACTTTCGCAAACTATTGCGAAAATGTTGAAAATCTCCATGGACATGCAGAAATATCGCGAAGACGCAAACGTTTTTTCCAGCCCGTTCGCGATATTTTCTGCATGATCAGATTGAAAAATGTCTCGCTCATGGGCACGGCCATATTGTTTTCACTTGTCCCGCCCGCTCGCGGTGGAGAATGACGTGTTCGCTCCTTGTCGCGTTCGATATGACGTGTCCGCGTCCTCACGCTCTCGCTCGCGGTGGAGAATGATGTGTTCGAGATTATATACTCTTGCGGTGCATGATCGCGAGATGAATGACGTGATTGCGTGACGAATGACGTTAATGCGGGCGCAAACTCTCGCGAGATAACGCAAATGGCTACCAACGATCCAACAACGTGACCGGATCGGGAAAACTTGTCGACCAATGCGGGGATTCAGGTAAGGCGACCGTGCGTGCGAGAACGTACTATTTTTACAGCGGGGGCAAGTAAAAATTTCCGGTATGATGCGGATTGCGAAAATCTTGACCTTTTCGTGCTCTCCGCGGAAGACAAAAATGTCAAATTATCGCAATTTCCGCGAGCGGAATGGAATTTGACGCCCAGGCCTAATCAAATTCCTAATTCCAAATTCCTCACTGTCATTTACAATGCCTAATGAGCTATTGGCATTGTAAATGACAGTGAGGCATATTCTCAAGGATTTATCGCTGAGTTATCGGCACTTTATCACAGCCAAAGTGGTGATAAAATTATCACCTCATTCACAAGCTGGAGCAGCCCATATCACTAGTTTACTGCAATAGAAGCCGCAAAAAACATTGCCACAGATAAGCTCGGCAACTATCGCTAATGAGATGCAGAATAGGCGTTCCCGTGCACAAAGTCACAACACCACCACCCCGCAAAATTCTCAACGACCAGCCAGATCGGTGATAAGATCCCAAAACAGGAGATAAAGTGCTTTAGCAGCAGGAATTTAACACCTGCTCTGACCTGGTGTAAAGTCGGACGTCAGCCTGCACCACAAAAGGAGACCATGGGCAGAGCCACACCAGAAGAACAACAGATGCCATGGAGACAACGATCAGGCAGCTTGGAGCCCCAACAGGGCCACAACACCCACAGCCACCACCTCCAGGACACCTCCCCCCGGACCAACACTGAGGCAGCGCAGACAAAGACAGCGGACATTCAGAAAAAGCTCCACTCTCACAGACGTAACACCAGAGAATGTCATTGCCCACGACAGGCTCAAAAGGACAACCGTCCTCCGCATTCTGAACATCATTGCTTACAGGCTGACGGTGCCAACACAGCGAACAACCAACATCCTACCTCAGACAAAGCTGCTGGCTGTGCTGCACGTGTTGGCCTCTGGTACCTTCCAACCAACAACTGCCACAGCCAGAGGCGTCTTACAGCCAGCCCAATCCAAGTTCCTCACAACGGTCGTGGATGACATCATCAGCTTGGTACCCCACTATCTATACCTCCCCCACACAGTGCAGGAACAGATGGAGACCAAGCAAGGCGTCTACGCCATAGCAGGCTTTCCGCACCTTTTGGGGGCGATTGACTGCACACATGTCCTACTTGTGCCCCTGGCAACACTGCACTCAATAACCGCAACAGAAAGCACACGTATTCTATCAATGTGCAGGCCATAGCAGCCCACCGGGAAATCTCCACCAACGTCGCCGACAACCACCCAGGCAGTGTGCATGATCCCTACAGCTACCAAGAGTACATCATCAACCAGCGCTACCAGGATGGCACCTAAGGAAATGCACTGCTCATTGGAAAGTACCAAATGAACACAACACACACCTCAACTCCACAATCATGCAACTCACAACACTGGGAATGCACACATTACAAACCCACATAAAACATGCCAAACAACATTCCCACCCACCAGACATGACAGCACAACTTACTGTGGGAACCTGGGCCAGCCGTGCACATAAGCCATCAACGGCATGGCACCTCAGCCACACAATAGCAGATTGTGGGGAGAGGTGGGGACCAGGCATGTGCCGAGGAGGCAAGTGACCCATGAATGAGAGTGTACACAATGCCAAGTGTGGCGTGGATGTGATGGCCAGACTGCAGCATGCAGACCACACACATATTCATGTCAACATACACTGCTGGTATTTGGAGTGTAGTGGACAGTGGACACAACCATGGCACCCCAGCAAGTTGGGAAGCATGTAGCATGTTACCTCCTCCAGTCAGCGTGAGCGTAGTGGGCTGGCCCGGCATATGCCAGGCCAGTGTAGGGGTGTGAATAAGAAGCACGTAGCTCTGAGCGTGGTTCTCTTCCGGAATGCTAAACTTCTCTGACAGGGCAGTGCCCCTCAGCCTGCCACAAGGCTGATGCAGTCGCCATGAGCGGTGTTGCCTGCGATCCTGTGCGCCTGCTGCACCCCAGACCCCTGGTTCCCAAACCCGTCTTGCCCGCCCCTGCACACACCACCCTCACTGCACACCTGCTGACACCGGGGAGTCGAAGGGGGCCCACCACATGCAGGTGCAAGCACCAAGCTTGAGGCACACAACCATCAAGGCCTCCGTGAGCAAGGCCTCCAGTACTCCTTTCTCATTGACATACTCTACCGGCTGACACAGTGGACTAGTAAGTCACACATTTGGAACTCAGTCTTGATTACACTATGGCAGAGCACATTATTTATGGCGGATTTTATGTCACTATACTCCCTTCGAAGCGGTGCTACCCTGTCTGTGCATAGCATTACAACCACACGTGTCTGTGGGGCCACGCAGACTACTGCCCTCGGGCCACACAGCGCTCGAGTAGGACACACAATTGGAACTGAGCATCGATGTTTCAATGCCAGAGTACATGTCATTGCATGGAAGGAGAAGTGTAGGCGGATGACGCATTGAAGTCAGGAGGAAAAAAGGACCATCATTACAGAGGTGATTGAACACTACCAATAACTGCCCTGGTGTCACTAACTCTGTGGATCACGAGCAAATAACACGTGGCTGTGGGCCACTGCTGACCACTGCCTCCAGCCTACACTGGGGCTGAGTAGGTCACATATTTGGGACTGACTCTTGATTTAGCAATGGCTATCATTGTACCGGCATCATCGCAGACTGCATCCCCTCTCAGCCCCGGTGCCACTAAGTCTGTTCCCCGGAATTCATGGATATTCTCTGGTTGAACTTTGGTGGTGTCTATGGACTAGGGGGTAATCTTCATCCTCATGTAGCTGATACCGAATTGGTGGTGGAAACAAGGCTGTAGCATTCCACTCCTCTATTTGCTGCCTCTGGACGGCTACTGCCCTCTGCATCATGTGAAAACCTATCTAACTTCTTCGAAGATAAAATTGCCAACATAGCGGCAGCAATCCTTCAGATAGATCCAGATACCTCCACAGATCTCACCCCCAGTAGTACTCATGCATTTACTTCATTCCAGCCCCTTAGCAAAGAACTCGCGCTTAATCTACTTCTGGAATGTAAATCTGGCTCACCTCTGGAGCCAGCCCCTGCTCGGATCATGAACGAAATTGCCCCCATCATCATTAACCCCCTATTAGATATCTGGAATGCCTCATTACGCACGGGGGTGGTCCCCACGGCCTGAAAACACGCCATGCTAATCCCTCTACAAAAAAAATCTGGCATTGACCCCTCCTGCCTAAACAACTACAGACCAATTTCACTTCTTCCCAAACCCGCAAAAGTTCTGGAAAAAGCCGTCCAAAAACAACTGTCCCATTACTTGGAATCCAACTCCCTATTCCACGACACCCAGTCAGGCTTTAGACCAGACTATAGCACTGAGTCGGCGCTGCTCGAGGTATCCGAATCGATCCGCGAATGCACGGACAAGGGAGAGGAGGCCATGTTGGTCCTCCTCGACCTATCCGCTGCATTCGATACCATTTCACACGACAAACTTCTGATTCGTCTACAAGAAGTTGGTATCAGCGGACCCCCCCTGGAATGGATAAAATCCTTCCTTACAGACAGAACACAGCAAGTGATGCTGGGACCTTTTCTCTCATCTAAAAAACAGCTGATCTGGGGCGTCCCTCAGGGCTCTGCCCTCAGCCCGATCCTTTTTAACGTGTACCTCAAACCTCTGGCTAAAGTTGTTGAATCCTAGGGCGTCAAAGTAACCTTTTACGCTGACGACACCCAACTGGTGTTCGCCTTCAAAGAACACACTGAAAAATCTTTTAACAACTTTCGTCTCTGCATGCTCAACATCGCAGCCTGGATGTCCGCTAACAACCTGAAACTCAATACTGACAAAACCGAGGTCCTGTTCTTCAATCAAAAATCGCCTATTCCCCCCAATCTCTGGTGGCCGTCTGAACTTAACCCCCCCCCCCCCCGAACCAGTTCAAACCGCCCGCAACCTTGATTTTCAAATCAACACCTCCCTCTCATGCACAACTCAAATAAACAAAGTTACCTCAGCTTGTTTCGGGAAACTCCGAATGATAAAAAAAATCATTCCTTACCTCCCACTCGAGTCCCGTAAAACTGTGGTTCATGCCCTCATCACTGCTCATCTGGATTATGCCAACAGCCTATACGTAGGCGCCCCCACTTACCTCATCCACCAACTTCAAAAAGTCCAGAACGCGGCAGCCAGTTTAGTCTGCAATATCCCCTACCGCCATTCCATCACACCCCACCTAATCAAACTTCACTGGCTCCCAATAAAACTCCGTATTCAGTTTAAGGCCTTAACTCTGGCCTTCAGAGCGCTTAATGACCGAGGCCCATCCTACCTACGTCAAAGAATCAGATTTTCTCAAGCTCCAAGAAACCTGAGATCAAATCATCTCCGCCTCATGATCTGCCCCCACTTTCGCCTCACTCGCACTGGGGGATGGGCCCTGGCAGTAGCCACCTCTAAACTACCCACTGAGCTAAGATTCCTGACGTCCGAACCCCAATTCAGGAAAAAACTGAAAACCTGGTTATTCTCACAGATCTAAACATCCCCACTCCTCTCCTTATGTTTATGTTTATGTTTATGTTTGTGATATTTATAAAGCGCGTACAATTACCCTGGGCGTCTCGGCGCTAAGATGCATTGTAATCTCGGCAGTACAGGGATGTGGATTACTGATTAAATAACCACGTTTTCAGTTTTTTTCTGAACTGAAGAAGAGAGGGACAGACTTTCAGGTGATTCGGGAGGATGTTCCAGAGTCTAGGAGCCGCGATTGAGAAGCGGCGGTCACCCCATGAAACTGTTCGACTACGTTGAACCACTAGTTGGTTGAGCGAGGTGGATCGGAGGGTTCTCGATGGATTGTAGGGAATCAGTTGGTGTTTAAGAAAAGAAGGTCCTTGATCCTGTAGTGTTTTATACACTATGCATAAAACTTTGAATTTTACCCTGTTGTGGATGGATAACCAGTGGTAATTTTTCAAAGTATCTGAGATAGGTGCAAATTTGGTTTTTTTTGATAGTACGCGAGCAGCAGCATTTTGCACGGTCTGTAGTTTTTTGATGACTCTACTCTGAGCATTGAGCAGCAGACCGTTGCAGTAATCCAATGATGACAGAACTAAAGTAGTGACTAATGTTTTGGCTGCTGAGTCTGGAAGAAACGGTATAATTTTCCTTACCGTTCTCAACTTGTAGTGTGCGTTGGCTGCCACCTTGTTTGCATGGGCCATGAAGTTGAGTTGGTCATCAAAAGTAACGCCTAGGTTTCTAACTTTGACCGTGGGGGATGGAGGTGTGCCCAAGGCTGATGGCCACCATGCATCTGACCATGCTGGTGAGAGATTACCGAAGATGACCACCTCCGTTTTATCGGAATTGAGCTTTAGGCAATTCCTTGCCATCCACTCACCGATGGTGATCATCCCCTTCTGGAATCCCTCTGCCACCTTCTGTCCATCGCCCTTAATTGCCAGCACCAGCTGAGTGTCGTCAGCATATGAGGTCAGGCTCATCCCATGCTCTTTGATGACACTAGCAAGGTCCGACACGTAAATGTTAAACAGTGTCGGACTAAGGGATGAGCCTTGGGGGACCCCACACGGTAGCGACAGAGCAGCCGACTGGTAGGGGCCCAGTGTAACCGCCTGGGTTCTATTGGCCAGAAAGGATGCAAGTAAATCCCTCGCAGTGAGCTGAATGCCCATCCTCTCGACACGGTCGACCAAGATCTTATGGTCAACCGTGTCGAAAGCCGCTGAGAGATCCAAGAGGACCAATAGAGCAGTTCCTCCTTGATCGCGGATGATTCTTATGTCATCAGCCGCTTTGATGAGAGCTGTCTCTGTGCCATGATTTTTGCGGAAGCCAAACTGGGTGTCATCTAGCAACTTGTGGTCTTCTATATAGGCTGATAGCTGCTGGTTCATGGCCTTTTCTAGGACCTTAGCTAGGAAAGGGAGGCTCGCTATAGGGCGGTAGTTTTTTAATTCGCCTTTATCTGAGCCCGGCTTTTTTAACAGGGGTTTGATCAAGGTGTTTTTTAGTGAGTCCGGGAAGATTCCAGCTGTCAGGATAGTGTTACACACGGCGGTAATGATGGGGATAACTGTGTCTAATACAGTTGCAAGCACGGAGGTCGGGCAAGGGTCCAGGACTGAGCCAGATTTTATAGTTTTGACAATGTCCATCACTTGGTCAGTGGTAAGGGGGCTGAAACAGGTCATTGAATTTTTGGGAATCATCATGGAAGTGGTGGCTATGCCACTAACCTGAACTGAGCTGAAGGCTTGGTAGATGTCATTAACCTTTGCAAAAAAGAACTCCGATAAGGCATCACATAAAGCTTGTGATGGGGAAGGATTGAGATCGGGAGAGTTTCCAGCAAGTGTTTTGGCCACGATAAATAATTTTTTGCTGGAGTTTTTTGCAGTTTCAATCTGGCGTGTGAAATAATCTTTTTTGGCTACTATTATCATCGCTTTATAAGTGCCAAGAGCTTTTTTATAATTTACCATATTCTCAACATCATAAGTTCTTCGCCAATGTCTTTCCCTATTCCTGGTTAATTGTTTTTGGGTTTTTAATTCTGTTGTATACCACGGGGCTTTTGGCGAATTTCGGTTTTTAGAGAATGTTTTTATAGGTACCAGCTGGGTCGTGGCATCAACTAACCACTTTTGAAATTGATCGGTGGCAATGTTGGGATCGGAGGATAATTCGGGAATTGTGGTGTTAAGAAGCTGTATAAGGTCATTGTCATTGATATCCTTCCAAGCTTTGAACGTAGCCTTTTTTTCGTGGTCTGCTTTTTTCCTTTGTGGACCTTTAATTGAGAGTCTACTAAGGATGACCGAATGGTCAGTCCAGGTCATAGGGAGAACTGAAATAATACTAAGTCCATCCGCATTTGTAAATATTCCATCCAGTGTATGGCCTGCCTGATGAGTAGGGGTCGTGACCAGCTGCGTAAGTCCCATTGTGTCTAAGTCAGACAGAAGGGCTAAAGTGTCCCTATCACTGGGAAGCTCCAGATGGAAGTTAAAATCTCCCATAATTGTAGTGGAGTCTTCTGTAGCTATGAACTCAGTCATATTACTTAGATTTGCGAGAAACGCCGTTCTCGTCCCCGGAGGTCTGTAGAGCAGTATTCCCTTGAAGTTATAGGTAGGGGACAATTTTATGTTAAAATGCAAGGCTTCGCATGAGGTAGTAGGAATAGGCGAACAGCGGACATCAAATTGGTCTCTCGCTATGATAGCTATCCCACCACCTTTCCCTGTGGGCCTATCCTGCCGATAGGCACTGTAGCCTGGGGGGACTGCCGTGACATAATCGGGCGCAGAAGCTTCATCAGTCCATGTCTCTGTGATGTAGAGCACGTCTAAGTTTAAATCGCAGACTAAGTCGGCTATTTCCTGGCAGTGTTTACTTAGGGAACGTGCATTAATGAGCGCCATATAGACATGGGTATCAACCTCAGTGGTTAAAGCTTCTTCATCCCTGGTTAGATAATTAGACAGAGGAGAAATATTACAGTTTGTACATTGTATATGTGATCCCATCTGCTTGAGGGACAGATTAAGTTTGGTGCACAACGGAGCATGCGATGGACAAAGATTCAGAAGAGAATCGCGGGTATACTTAATCAGAGAGGCAGGGGTTGTGGCCCTGGGCCCGGTCCAGACGCGGACGGGCGCAGACGGGCTTGCCTTTGGCGCGCCTTCGGCGCGCCGCCGGCGCGCCCGCTGCGCCCGCCCGCTGCTCGGACGTGCGGAGCGGATGTTTTTATCCATTGGTGAGTGAGGAGGGTGGGAGGGACGATGGACTGCACCGTCTCCCTTCCCTTCCCAAGATGGCGGCTCCGGTGGGTGGGGGGAGTGCCCAGCGTCACTCACAGCTGAGCTGCGCTGTCCTGTTTGACTGCTGCCTGGAGGGAAGTAATCTCACCCCAGGTAAGAACAATGATAAAAACGGGCTATTTAAGATATATACAATTTTTTAAAATGGATCAGTTCTTACAATTTTTAGATGCTGAAGGCAGCGTTCGTAGTGGCAAAAGTATCTGTGCAATTCTTCTCAATCAAAAAATAACACAGAAAGATATCAGCGCAAGCGAGCGCTAAGAGCCCCGGCTTTCCGCCTCAAGGCGAGTGATTAGCACAAAATAACAAGCAATGCCGGTTTGTAAGTTGGGCATCTCTTAAATACTATGGGAGGGCGGGAGGGACGATGGACTGCACCGTCTCCCTTCCCTTCCCAAGATGGCGGCTCCGGTGGGTGGGGGGAGTGCCCAGCGTCACTCACAGATGAGCTGCGCTGTCCTGTTTGACTGCTGCCTGGAGGGAAGTAATCTCACCCCAGGTAAGAACAATGATAAAAACGGGCTATTTAAGATATATACAATTTTTTAAAATGGATCAGTTCTTACAATTTTTAGATGCTGAAGGCAGCGTTCGTAGTGGCAAAAGTATCTGTGCAATTCTTCTCAATCAAAAAATAACACAGAAAGATAGCAGCGCAAGCGAGCGCTAAGAGCCCCGGCTTTCCGCCTCAAGGCGAGTGATTAGCACAAAATAACAAGAATATGTCTTCAGCGCCGGGACACCTCCGTTGGAGGTAGCTGTGCGCTCTACAAAATTCTAAATAAATAAATTCACTGTTCAAGTTGTTGCCAGCACCAACCACTCCATGCGAGCTGGCTTACGCTCAATCCACACACATATAAAAATATCCGTATTTCTAAAGCCATGCATTACAAGACACGCATTGGGGAGGCAGAGAACTCTTCCAAAGAGCTTTTTAAAATTTTTAAGGAAATTTCTGTCTTCACTAATGACAATGCGCCTTGCGACAACTCAGTGGAAACTTGCAATAAGATTGCTCGCTACTTCTCAGATAAGATCACTAACATCTACACCAGCTTCTCTGATAAGCTGCCGTCTGGCCATGATTTTACAGAGAGCGCTGTTACTAAGCCCACTGAGTTCTGCCTCCAATGCTTCTCGGTCCCCACTCCCGATACGCTTATAAACATTTGTAAAAGCGTCAAATCTGGCTCACCTCGGGACCCTGCTCCCCCGAAAGTACTCGGAGAGGGCCTACAGGTATTGGAACCCTACTTCAGGCAGATTATTCGGCTGTCCTTCTCCTCTGCGCACCTACCTACTGATTGGAAGAAGGCTATTGTACTACCTATCAAAAAGAAGCCTAATGTAAGCCTGGACACCTTGGAAAATCTAAGACCTATCTCTCTACTACCCTATCTGGCCAAAGTGACCGAAAAAATTGCTAACAAACAACTTATGGCTCACTTTGAAGCTAATAAATGCCTGCACAGCTCCCAGTCCGGTTTTCGGACTAATTACTCCACCGAGACAGCCCTCTTGAGAGCTACTGAAACGCTTAGGGCAGGAGCTGATGAGGGTCATACGATGGCACTCATAATGCTCGACCTCAGTGCTGCATTTGACACTGTGGCCCATTCCACCCTGCTACAGTGTCTAAACCAGGCTGGGGTCACAAAGGAGGCATTGGGATGGCTTAAATCTTTCCTTATAGACCGAAGCTTCCAGGTTCAGAGAGGCAATTCCCTTTCTGACAGCATTGCCCTTGAACAGGGGGTGCCTCAGGGCTCTGCCCTGAGCCCCACCTTGTTCAACCTGTATATGGCTCCACTGGCGGAGGTGGTTCAATCGTACGGCATAAAAATTGTATCTTATGCCGACGATACGCAACTCCTCATCTCCCTATCCCAGACACCCACCTTGGCTGCTGCTAATTTTAGAACATGTATGCAGGAGCTTGCAGGCTGGATGAACCAACACTGCCTCAAGCTCAATGGTTCTAAAACTGAGGTGCTGGTGATTGGGGGTAACTCGGACAGCTGGACCCGGGACTGGTGGCCTTCCTGTCTAGGTACCATGCCTTCCCCATGCAAGGAAGCTAAGAACCTGGGTGTTTGGGTTGATCCCAGACTCTCTTATGACAGCCACGTCCAGAGGCTAACAGGAAAGTGCTTTGGTGTACTGAAGACCTTAAATCGCACCCTAGACCTCCTTCCTCTAGAGGCCAGACGCACGATGACTCAAGCCCTGGTCACTTCCCGTATTGACTACGGGAATGTCCTTCTCTTAGGTACTACTGAGAAGAACATTAAAAAACTTCAGGTTCTCCAGAACACAGCGGCCCGTCTGGTCCTCAGGCTTCCCAGAAGAGCAGCCTCCAAGCCTTCTCTAGCTGCTCTTCACTGGCTCCCTATAAAAAAGAGAATCCTGTTTAAAGCGCTCCTCTTGTGCTACAGGATTACCTCTCAGGTAGCACCTGAATATCTGAAGGATCTTGCTATCCCCTATGTGCCCAACAGAGAACTGCGTTCCAAGGGTACCGGGCTTCTGTGTGCCCCCCGTATAAACAAAGCAAGAATGGGAGGGCGCTCTTTTAGGGCGCTGGCGGCCAAGAATTGGAACCTTCTTCCTCTGCACATTAGATTGGCTGAGACAGAGGCCGTATTTAGAAGACTCTTGAAGACTTACCTTTTCGCCCTTTAGGTCGCTCACTTCCCCTGCTTCTCTCTCCACAGCGCGGGGATACGCCGAGATGGCGTCACCAGGCGCTTTATAAAATCCTTTATTATTATTATTATTATCCAGCAAATGTGTCACTGTACTTGTGGGCCTGCCAATAAAGGGGCCGGTCGCACGTGCCCATAGCCAGTTCCACATACTATCTGCTTGTGTCCCTGTGGTCATGTTGTATGCATGGGGCCCTGGGCCCTACGACATTGCATTGTGCTGTGTACAGCGGACGCAGGCATGTCACCGCAGGCAGCGGTTTGGAGCTTGGACATGTAGCTTTGTCGTCACCCACTCAATACGTAAGAGGAGTGGACTGGTCTGTTGTACGCAGAGCCAACATGGGGGTGTGAATGATAATTGCATGCCTCTGGACATGGTCCACCTCCTTTTGGCATTGTGACACCTGGCATTTGAATGCGATGTGTGCCTCGGTAAAGTGTTGGGAGCCAGCCGTGCTGGCGGGTGCTTCCTACTGTGTGGTCTGTGTAGGGTGTCGGTAAAGAAGGTGTGGATGTCCTCTCCAGCATCACTGTTGAGTTGTCTGGTCTGCTCTGCAGGAGGTGTTGTGTGTCCCTCTGCAATGTGAATGGGAGATGCATGTTGAGATTGTGTTGACATGTATGTTGGCGCATTGTTCTTGTTTACATGCAGACTGTATGGCAATGTACATTGTGACTGTATGGGAGGTCCTGGATTTTGATGGTGGCCAGTGGACATTTGGACTACATTACAGATATGAGATTGTACGCGTACATACCCATCTCACAGTTTCCTGCTCTGTTAGATGTAGTCGGTCAGTTTCTGCGCATGTACAGAGCCAGTTGTGTCCTCTGTTCTGCAGTGTGGGGGTTGCACCTTGTACCCCATTTTCATCAATGTGGATGTGCTGTGATTGGTATGTGTGTGTAGACTGCCCCTCGTCTTCTTCTCCGTCTTCTCCTTGGCCTTCCCCGACCCCATTGTTCCTTGCTGGTGGTCTGTGGCGCTTGTGGGGTTCACGTTCATCTCTGCACTTGGTCAGGGTGCATCCATGTTGCTACCCACTTTGAATTTTTTTGGTTGCTTTTATAGTGCATTTTCCTGCCAGATGCGTCAGATTTGCTGGCCTGCCGCTGCTTTTCGCTGCTTTTTGTATCGCGATTGGCATCATTGCAACATTTTTTGCATTCCTGTTTCACATTTTTGAGGCTTTGCGTTGACTTCATAGCGGACATTTGATGCGTTGTCGGTTGCCTATCGCATGGTGCCTCCATGTTGTGAATACTTAGTTAACACGGCGTTATTTTCCATCAAAGTCTGCAATGTTGTAAATTGTGTTAAGTTAATTTTGTGAGGGTTATCACATGTTCTTGAGAATATCCCCCAGTGTCTTTTATTAATGTATTTTGAAGACCTGCAAGTGGTGCATAAACAAGCACTTTGTACTTAGTCCTTTTTTACGAGAAACAAGGCTAGCAGTGTGCTGCCAACCTTGCTTCTTGTCTGCAAGGACAATAAGTATTGCCAGCCCTGCTTCTGGTAAGCAAGTACTATAAGTACAAAGTGTGTGTTTACGCACCGCTTGCAGGTTTTCAAAACACATAAATGAAAGGCATTGTCATTTAAAATGCTGTTAGCTCCAACTCTCGCAAATTCGAGACCCATTGCATTGTAACTGCTTGTTTAATGTGGATTTATTTCTCTGTTTTCTGTTTGTACTTTGTAAAGGTTTTAATTATTCATGCAATTCTTTTTACTTACTTATGTGCTGCTTTAAATATTCTTTGGTGTGCAATAGTAGAGGAACATGAAAAGTGTATATTGTAAACAACATTCCATGCCTTTTTGATTGTACTGCAGTTTGGGTCTGAGCTATGACTATAAAGGGCTGGCTTTAGGATAGTGAGACCCGTGCAGCCCCATGGAGCGCTGACCTGAGGAGGGCGGTACTAACCTCTGGGATGGTCGATGTGTTCAGCAATAGCTTACTTTAAAAGCCCCTGCTGCAGAGTTCCTTGTGCTTTCAGTTTTCAGGCAGCAATAAAAATGTCAAGATAAGTCTTGTGATTAATGTTCCTTCTGGAGAGATTGACATTTTTTCTGACTCACCACAAAGAATCACAGAGGGTTAATATGCCTGCTGCAAAGAACAGATCTGTATTTAATGTGGCTAGCTTAAAGGATTAGTAAAGCCAGCCTTTACCAGCGCTTTAAAACAAATTAAATGTATGTGAGAGAGAGGCCTTGGAGGGATGAGGGGCACTTTTGACTAGTGATAGTGAAGGGGACCCCAAAAAATATTGTGGCACCAGTCGCCACCAGCAGTAAAACCGGACCTGAAGGAGGTTATAATATCGTTTTGTTGGACCCTTAGTAATGAAATTAC
The DNA here is from genome assembly GCF_964263255.1 of Lissotriton vulgaris. Taxonomy (NCBI): domain Eukaryota; kingdom Metazoa; phylum Chordata; class Amphibia; order Caudata; family Salamandridae; genus Lissotriton; species Lissotriton vulgaris. The sequence continues at coordinate 49,331 of NW_028246779.1, read as the reverse complement.
ATCATAATCTATGCTAATTAGATCTCCATATGGTTTGTAGAACATTTTATAGCACATTCATGGCTCAAAAGCACTGGAACGCTTTACGACAGAACTAGACAATGAGATATATGTTTTTCCCCTTTTGAGCCGAGGCCGGGATTCAAAGGGGATTCCCAATGTCCAAAGATGACAATTCCTGACTCTAGACCACTTCTTTAATGGAGAACCACTTTCAATTACTTGTTTCCTACTTTCTGGGGTCAATGGGGTGCAGCTTGGGTGGGGGGAACTAGATGGTTGGTATACAAAATTAATAAACAATTGATGAATCCACAGACTTGACGTCTGCTACATACCTTTATTGACTGGTTCCCACAGCAAATCCAACACAGGATTGAGGGCATTCCTTGGGGTAGCTTGATGAAACTTCCCATGTGACCCAGCTGGGCCCACCAATAAGTCAGTGAATTCGTCTCCCATGAAACTGCTTTGAGAAGTGTTGCCAGTTTTCATTTAAAAGGGGACAAAGAGAAAGGCTGAGCCCACATGCATCAAAGCAAAAATTGGTCGTAAACGGGCATATTCTCAGAAACTGTCCCTTTGCGACCGGTATTTTTGCATTTGGGATGCAACAGGGTGTCCTTTTGACACTCTGGCACCATTGAAATTGCATTCTTAGTTTGTGATTCACTAATTGCATATCGCAAATTGAGAATATCTTTCCATTCATTCCTATGGGCCTTTAGGGAGGTATTCCTTAATTGCTACTCACAATTTGCGAGTCACAATTAAGGAATGTTTAGAAATCGCTATTTTTTAAGTGATTTCTACATGCATAGTCTTTTGCTTTTCGTTATTAGCGAATCCATATTTTTCGCTGATAAGGAATCGCAAATGGCATTGTTGATGCATATGCCAGTTAGAATATTGTACCTGCTGGCAGCAGCTCTCAAAGCACAAGGATACGAGAATCTACAGGAACCGCCTTTTAGAGACAAAACGCAGCCCTTAATGACCCATGCGAGTGATAGATGTAAGTCATGCAGTTGGGATGATCTGCTGGCCAATCCAAATGCTGACAACTAGGCTCTAAAACAAACAGAAAAAATACTAGAATTATCCAGCCCTGAGACTTTGGCGCAGCAGCACCAGAAACACACTGAATTCTCAGACGAGGCCGGTCGTGAACTGTCCTTTTTGGGCAGGGAGGGCCGGGTGCGCCATTTTGGAGAGGGGGACTGCCCAGGGTGTACTTTCTCCAACCTTCTTCGCCCGCCACGAGCCGCTTCCTATGTCACGGCCATGAGTGACGGCGGTCCGGACAGGACTACCTCTCTGGAAGTCATTAAGTCCCGCTTCCTTGATTTTTACTCACAGCTCTACTCTGCCGGCACACCTCCACCTCGGGTGGATTTTGATCAATATTTTGATTCTATCGCATTGGTTTGGCTGGAAGACTACCATCGCAAATTCCTTGATGAACCGTTCTCTAGGGAAGAAATACTGGCAGCTATCAATAGTATACCCAGAGACAAGGCCCCTGGACGAGACTGTCTGCCTGCTTCCTTTTATAAGACGTTTGCTGTTCTCTTGGAACCACATCTTGCTGCATTGTATAACGACTCGCTCGACTCTGGCTCCTTCCTGCCTTCCCTGCGCGAAGCACTGTTAACCCTTCTTCTTAAGTCAGACAAGCCACCTGACCATCGTGACTCATACCACTCATTATCCCTTATCAATATAGACAATAAAATCTTTGCTAAGTTGATCACTTCCCGCCCTCTTCTACTCATGCCCACCATTGTTCTCCCTGATCAATCAGGGTTCATCCCTGGAAGGGCGACTTCCCACAACCTCCGCACAATTTCTTCAGTAATGCACCAAAGGAATCCTGATCTACCGGAGGTGGGCGCCTTTCTAGATGCCACAAAGGTGTTCGATACGCTGGAGTGGCCCTTCTTATTTTACATCTTGCCACGTATGGGCTTCAGTGACCACTTCCTGCGTAATATAAGCCTCCTTTACACCAACCTCTCGGCACGTCTCTGCATTAACAGCCAAGTTTCTGACCCTATTGCCATCGCTCGTGGTACCCGCCGGGGTGCCCACTTTCGCCCATGCTATTTGCTATAGCGATGGAGCCCCTGGCCACCAGGCTGCGGCAGCACCATACTCACAGAGGTATCGGTTTTTCATCAGGTTCCTTGCTTGTCTCAATGTATGTGGATGATATTATGCTTTAGGTCGGTCATCCCTAAGAGAACCTTAACCCTCTTGTCTGCGAGATTATTCGGTTTGTGGGGCTCTCGGGCATCCAAGTAAACTGGAGCAAGTCGGTTCTTTTCCCGCTCACTGACGCTACTGTGCCATTTCCACTGGACCTTCCATTTGTGTGGGTGTCTGGCCCTACGCGTTATTTGGGTATCTGGCTCAGGAGGGATCTGGACGAACTGTGGAGATCGAACTTTGGTTGTGTGGTAGACTGGCTAGAATCCAAAATCCTGGCATGGAGCCGTCTCCCGCTGTCCTTGGCAGGTCGCATCGCAATCGCCAAAATAGTGGTCCTTCCAAAATTTTTCTATTTGTTTCTGAATATCCCTATCCCCCTCACCGCTCACTTTTTCCGCAAACGACGCTCCCTAATTATTTCATTGGTCTGGGTGGGTAAACAACCAAGAGTAGCCTACGATATCCTTACTCTACCCATGTCTGCCGGCGGATTGGGCGCGCCTGATTTCAAGCTGTATGCCCTATATGCCCAGGCCAGCTTCTTGCATTTTTGGATCCACCCCTCCCCTTATCAGCCTCATGTCGCTGTAGAGATGGATATAGCTTCTCCCTGGCCTCTGTTTACAGCTTTGCTTGCGCCCGCGGTTCGCCCCCGGCTGAGGTCGACACGGTGGGGACGCTCCGTTGGGTCTGGGCTGGTCTTTGTCGGCTGTCCGGCATCCCATTGCTCTTTGCTAACTCTGTGCCCATAGTCAATCACCCAAATTTTCCTTCCCTCCAGGCCTCCAGCATGTCAAGGAGTGCAGCGCACTTGGGTCTCACGATGGTGGCGAACCTCTATCCGGAGAACAGCTTTTTTACGCTCCCTGATTCATCAGACCACAGGATACGCTCCTCTTCTACCAGGTACGCGCCACGTGCCGGAAACTGCACTCCACTTTTCCTCTACCACCAGCCAACATGTCTGCTCATCACCTCCTCGTCCCCACACAAAATAGTCACTTAACTATATGCCCTCTCTCTACTGTCCACTCCCATTTCCTCTGATCGTGCTTGGGAGGCATGGGGTGCTGATCACGGGACAGAAATCTCGCCAGCTGACTGCCTCTACTGTTGCAATCAGACAAAGAAGCTGTCATCAAATTACCGTCTTCGTTTGATCCATTCTAAGTATTACATAGGCGTTACCGTACTCTGGTGCAACTGCATAGGCTCGGGTTCACTCCCGCACTGTGCCACCCATACCGCGGATTTTGCTCATCTGGCTTGGCTTTGCCCTAGAGTTTCGGAGTTTTGGAGAGCGGTTTGATCTGACATTTCTGACATTACTGGAGCGACTGTACAGCCCGACCCACCGCTGTGCCTCCTCGGGTTTGTTAAGTTCTGCCCAGACGACTCCCACCGACTGATCCGATGCTTCTGGTCCTTGCTAGGCGAGTGTGGCCATGAGCTGGGGTCGCAAGCCAGCTCCCAAGGCCAAGAGTTTGCTGGAGGACGCCTCTCGGTGCCAGACTCTCCTGTCCGAGGTTTGGGATTTAGGGCCCGATATTGGTAATATTGATTTATCGATTTTCAATTACCGAATTTTACCGATTCGGTAATTGAAAATCGGTAAATCAATGTGGTGGACATGTAGGTATTTCCAGATGTGCAAATACCGAATCTGTCACATTCGGTATTTACCGATTCTGTAAATACAGAATCGGTATTTTCCTTTGATTCCTATGGGCTTCAAAGCCCATAGGAATCAATGGGAAATACCAATACTGTATTTACAGAATCGGTAAATACCAAATTTTGCAAGGGTGCAGGGGGAGTCACTTTGACACCCTCTGGCACCCCACAAATAGGCATGTGCGCCATGTGGCACACAGACATGCCCTTAGGGCATGTCTGTCTGTCACATGGCTAGGTGTGCATGCACACATGTGCATGCACACCTGAAATCGGTATTTTACCACACAATAGGATTGTGTGGTAAAATACCGATTTTGTAGGGCCTTTGGGACTCAGAAGAGTCTCACCTACATCTAAGATTTACCGAATCGGTAAAAATACCGATTTGGTATTTTACAGAATCAGTAACTTTACCGAATCGGTAAAGTTACCGATTCTGTAAAATTGTGCCCCTACGTACCAAATCATGTATACCGGTCGGTAACGGACGAAAATACCGATTTTCGGCCGTTACCGACCGACCTACATCTGGCCCTTGATGCCTGCTAGACCCCGACCGTTTGACATTTGGTGCTCTTTGATTGCTTACCTTCTTTCCCGCTCTCACCCTAGTGGTGCTACCTCTCCCATGCGCCCCGCCCTTTGGTCCGCGGCAGCCGCCGGTGCTGGACAATGACTTCCTTCCTCCCCTGCTGTGCGCGACACTGCTTCTCTCTCCCTTGCTTTATTGTTGGCCGTGCTTAATCTGCGCTTTCCAATGTTGGAGGGTCCTTTGTTAGAGATGGAGCTGTGATATCCTCTTCATGTTTATTTACTGTGCGGACAACTGATACCAATGTCTAATGGAGTGCCGACCTAGCTATATGTCATTGCACGATGTACTGTATCTGTCTTGATCTTTCTCAATAAAGGTTTTTGAAACATTAAAAAAAAAAGTTTCCTTTTGCTAAGATTGATTTACCCTCTAAAACTGTGTGTGCTTGGAAACCGTCTAAACGCTATATAGAAACATGAACTGATACATTTACAAAACACGTTTCTCCCGTGCATTAAATAAAGCATTTTTAGTTGCAAATGAAATAACTGTGTGGTTTACGAAACACAGCCATGGAGCAGAGTAATCTGCAGCTATAGAACATTCCAGGCGTATATATAAGCGGAAACATGCTTATACCAAATAGCAATACACTCAGGCCAGAAGTATATTTTTAGGGGGCATGGCCCTCAGGTATGATGAAAAATTAAAGCTGTGCCCCTGATGTGTATTATTTCCCAAATATTTGTAGACTAAATGTACAGTATGCAAGATTTGAAATTGCACACTGCTTTTGGGTGTATTTTTGAGCAACAGTAATTCTATCTTGGTTGGTTGAGCTTCTGGTAGGTGCTGGAATCCATGTTTGGTTGATATGCAGGCAGTGTTTGAGGCACTGGATATTAGAAGTAGAGAAGACGGTCAAGTAGAAATAGCGGCAGCTCGCTGAGGGAATGCTGTGGGGTGTGGAGCGGGGTGGGGGAGGGGCACGGAGGGGGTTAGTAGAGTCTGACATATGATGGACAGGAGTAAGGTGAGTAATTAAATATATAAAACAATTTATCTTGTGTGCGCTGCATCACCGAGTTGTCGATGCAGCGAGCGCAAGGTAAATAGATGTATTTATTCAATTACTTACCTTACTCCTGTCCATCGTATGTCGGATTCCACTACCCTCTCCCTCACCTCCCCATCCCACCGCCCGCAGCACTCCCTTGGCGAGGCGCCACTGAGTAGAACTGTGTATCATCGTTGTGTTGAAGAATGCTGAGAGGTACAGAAATATCAGGAGGCAGTGGTAACTTCATGTGGGATTAGGAGGGCATTGTTTCCATTGTGTAAGGTAGTAGTCTTAATAATGCAGCATAATTTGGAGCCAGAATGTTAGTAGTACATAGGTAAATGGCTTCATTTTCAAGTTCAAGGCATTCACAAATGGTGAGCATACAATATTAAATCAATGTAGTTATGCACATACCCCTGGCTGGTGTTAAAGTCTACTCCTCCTGTCCCTGCAAGAAGTGGGTTGTATAAACTTGCTGGTGGCTTTCTGCCTGGAGGACCGACAACTGGGATCACTGCCAGAGCTCCAGTAAATAATGTAAAATCGCCAGTCATGCTAGGATGAGAGGTAGTGTGCTCCCAAACCCCCCTTCTGTCTGCCTCAACTTTCTGGTTTGCCCCTTTGAAACATTTGCCCCTTTGAAAGAGATATGACTTCTAGAAATGTTTCTAAGTCTGAATGTAGAGGGCTCTTCCAGGACCCTTGCTAAACAGCATCTGAGCAGCCTTGAGGCTTCCCAGGCATGGTAAAACTTTGCCTGCTGGCTTTCCGGCCTTCGTCGACAATCAACTGTGATTCTGCTCATTAGCAACTCACCATCATCAAACACCACTTCAGATCCAGCTTGCCCCGCCAACGACTCTTCAGAGACCACATTTTCACCATAAAACTTTGTAAGTCAGGAGGTAAACTTTCCACTGACAGGAACCTGGTCCCGGTATCCGACCCACGCTCCATCACAGTCATCCTTACCTTTTGATTTTTAACTGGTCTAACACGATCAGATGATCACGATTGGCACTTATTTATGTCTCTGTTTCTACTAATTCTTTTTTATCACTTTGGTATAGTCTTGTTTATAAAAATGTACTAAACTTTCCTAAATTGGCTGGGGATTTTAGTTGTGTTGCATTTTCTCTTGATCACTATTTGAGAACTGCATAAATACTTTATGATAAGGTTTGTGATTATTATTTGAGGTCGGTTTCCACCCTCTCAACTAATACTCCAATTTCTTACAGCCGGCAAAACTGGCAAACCGCGGCTGCAGAGATTTTGTTAAATTCAATTATGGGTAGGTATTTAAGGCACTGTCTTAGCAATATTGGTTTAGACTGCCTTGGATACCCACCTCTGTAAAATCCATTATTAATTGAGAATGATACCACCAGATCGAAAGAATATGAACACTGAAACAGCCAGCATACACCTCTCCTCTCAGGTTACCCAGATTCATAAGTTCCATATGGCCGGGATGCCCGTCACCCCCTCCCAACACAATCCCCAAGGATGGGAAGTCGGACACAGGCTTGAACTTTTGGAAGGCGGGAGGGAGTCACCCTCCTGGCCGTATTTATTAAAATATGAAACAAAATTTAGAACATTAAATAAAAGTTTCATAATTATGTACAATTTTACATTTATTACATTTCGATGAAGACATGTTCTTTGGCTAACCTTAACAGATCTCTAATACAAAGGTTTCCTAGCTGAGTCTAACATCCTGCAAATGCATACATTCTAAATTAAAATTGTACATCCTACCATTAAGGGCCAACGGCAAGGTCTTAACCGGTGTCAGATCCCTACTACCAAAACTCTTGCCCTCACGGTGTGAGTGGCGCATGCGCAGAGGACTCTACCCTCATTGCCAACTGTAACTTCCCTTGTCGTGGTGGGGGCCCCCTTTCCACTCGACGCCATCTTAAAGGTCGTCCGAGTTCCTGTGTGAGGTATCTGTAGGAAGGACAGCGTGGACTCCCCCCCCCCATCCCCACACTCTCTATCCACCGTCGCGGATATCCGCCCCCCGGGAAATTAGTAGGAGGGGCATATAGCCGCCTCCTCCCCTGGGAGGGGCCTATGGCCGTCTCCTCTTAGGCGACCCATCCTTAGTGGGTGCCGCCTCACCGTGGAGGGGCCAATGGCCGCCTCCACCCGGGCGCTCCCATCCATTTTGGGTGGCTCCCTCCTCTAGGGACCTTGAAATTACTGCTCACCGATCTTGACCTTACCGCCTGACCAAAAAATAAATACGACAGTTGTTCACCTACTAAGGAAGGAAAAATTCAACATTGCCTAATTGTATCATCGACTGTTTACTCCTAAAAAGAAAAACAGTATCCTACAGACAGAAGTCACATCCTTAACCTAAACATTCCTTTACTTTTCTACAAAGGAAAAAAGGGCCTAACTCAGCAAAACTTTATTACAAAACAAACATTGCCATAAGGGGCTGGTGGGTGGGTCAAAATTGCTGCTTGTTCCGTCGAGGGCTCACGAGCAACGAGTGGGTGCAGCCTTCAGGGCACAGGAACAAGAGGACGCTTCTTCGGATTCCCGCTCTATTTATTCTTCTGCGGGAGGGCGTGTACCCTCCTCCGGTACGCCTACTGGGCGTGGTCATCGGTGTAGGTGTCTAGGACAACCCCTCTTGGGCGGGAAAAGGCGCACCCCGGCTACGCCGCTTCGGGCATACCAGCCGAGACACGCCCCCCGCCCAAAATGGTTTCCCGGGAGGATCGGGGCACCCAACCATACGTTCGGGGGGACCGAGTGGTCGCCCCTTTCCATATGGCCGGGATGCCCGTCACCCCCTCCCAACACAATCCCCAAGGATGGGAAGTCGGACACATGCTTGAACTTTTGGAAGGCGGGAGGGAGTCACCCTCCCGGCCGTATTTATTAAAATATGAAACAAAATTTAAAACATTAAATAAAATTTTCATAATCATGTACAATTTTACATTTATTATATTTCGATGAATACATGTTCTTTGGCTAACCTTAACAGATCTCTAATACAAAGGTTTCCTAGCCGAGTCTAACATCCTGCAAATGCATACATTCTAAATTAAAATTGTACATCCTACCATTAAGGGCCAACGGCAAGGTCTTAACCGGTGTCAGATCCCTACTACCAAAACTCTCGCCCTCACGGTGTGAGTGGCGCATGCGCAGAGGACTCTACCCTCATTGCCAACTGTAACTTCCCTTGTCGTGGTGGGGGCCCCTTTTCCACTCGACGCCATCTTAAAGGTCGTCCGAGTTCCCGTGTGAGGTATCTGTAGGAAGGACAGCGTGGACTCCCCCCCCCCCCCCAGCCCCACACTCTCTATCCGCCGTCGCGGATATCCGGCCCCCGGGAAATTAGTAGGAGGGGCATATAGCCGCCTCCTCCCCTGGGAGGGGCCTATGGCCGTCTCCCCTTAGGCGACCCATCCTTAGTGGGTGCCGCCTCCCCGTGGGAGGGGCCAATGGCCGCCTCCCCTCGGGCGCTCCCATCCATTCTGGGTGGCACCCCCCTCTAGGGACCTTGAAATTACTGCTCACCGATCATGACCTTACCGCCACAGGCCGGATAGTTGACCGACTATCCGGCCCCGCCTACTCCTCCTAAAGGTCATGCTTCCTCAAACCCCTTAGCCATGCTATGAAGTCTCCTATGAGTAAATCATTCCCCTCCCTGGACAGGTGAACCCCATCATTCAGATACATGTGATCACCCCGAATACACCCATGAGGAATGCTATGCAACTGCGAAGAGCGAAACAATCTACCAATTTTATTGTTAACCCTTTTCACCGAATGGTTCAGTGCTGACACCGAAAGGCCCCCCCGCCATACCTTCCTGGGAATCATGTGGGACCAGGCAATCGTGCACCCCGGGATTCTTTTAGCCAACCAGCTAACAGCAGACAAAACTTGTTCAAACAACACTCGCCTACCCAGTGTCACCAAGTCATTGTCCCCCAGGTGTACTATGACTACAGATGGCGGTGACCTTTGCCACCCTAAGAGACCCTCAAAAAATGACTAGAATTGGTCAAAATAGAGCCCGCCCTTCCCATGGAAGTCCACTCTGTACCCGTATTCCCCAGCTACGTGAGTCGCGTCACCTGCTTTGAATACGTCCCCGGCGCGCCTCACATATGAGTGGCCCACGACCCATACCACTCTCTCCCCAGACGGTGATCCTTGACCGCTGGTCTCCTGGTGCTGGGTCGACTGCAAATTCCGCCCCGCGTGACAGGCTCGCGAAACTGTAATTCAAACAAAAGACAAGAAGCGTGAGTGCATGTCAATTGATCTTTACAACATGTGCAATCGCACATACCTTTTGAAGCAATCCGAGGACCATCGTCCCAACTGTTTCACTTCATCCACACTCTGACCCCTGGCTGTAGCCTCAGTAGCAGCCCCTATCCTAAAGGAGTTGGTCCCAAAATCGCACGGGTCCATGCCCGCAGCAGCGATTGTCAGTGCTAGCACCCTCTGGAACTGAAACCTCGTCAGTGGGGTGCCATCCTTGTGCCTCAGCAAACTCCCCCCCCATTTAGCCGCCCTTAGTACCAAGTATTCCTCTATACACTTTATCGGGCACGTGGGGGACCCTCGCGCGCGCTGCACGACAACACTATTTCCCATAGCCCCTTGGTCGGTCTTGGACCTGGCTATCGAGACCAACATCGAATCACCCCTAATTTGGACGTGATCCCTGCACAAGCCTCCCTCAACGTCTTTCTTATTCCTTGCGACCAGTTCGCTCACCCGCATAGCCCCATGGAACGCTAATGCGAAAGCTGCCCGGAACAGAACTGCTTCGAAATGGGAGGAGCATGTCTCGTCTAGTTTCGCTACGAGTAGAGACAACCTGTCTAAGCCAATCGGGCGCCTCGCATCTTGCTTGCGACCCTCGAGGCGCTGCCAGCCGCGAAGGGCCTTCTTAACCAAAAAGGAACCCGTTGGGTCTTTTATGCCATGCACCTGCGCCATGAATGAAATGGCCGCCCTATGCCTACTGGCCGTTGCCGCTGATCAGCCTTCTCTGTGCAGCGCTACCAGGAACCCCAGGAAGGATTCCTCCTGACCCCAGTTCTGATTCCCTGTCGGACCCAAAAATGTGCAATAGGAACGAAACGCTCCTTCGTATGCCTTCCTTGTCCTGGGGGCTAAGCTTGCTGCCACGAGGTCTTGTAATCCGGGGCACCGATTAGCCAAAGTGCTTCGTGGAATGGTGCCGCCACTAGGTCCGCTGTAGGTAGATAACCCCTGAACGCCTGCATATGTGAACGAGAGAGTGCATCAGCCGCATGATTCAGTACACCCGGCACATGTTTCACCCTGAACTGCACATTCAGTCTCATGCAAAACAGCACAACTTCTTTCAAAAATCTCAAGATCCATTTGCAGCGTGCTGCCTGTTGGTTAATGCATTCGACAACAGTCATATTATCAGACCAAAACACCACTAAGCGGTCCCTGAAATCGTCTGGCCATGCCATCAGAGCAACCCAAATGGGGAATAACTCCAAGAACCCAATGTTACCTGTGAGACCGCTGGAGTGCCACCACATCGGCCATGTTTGCGCCGACCATCGATTACCAAAGATGGTGCCAAATCCCATGCTCCCCGCTGAGTCAGTCCACAGACCTAGTTCATCTGAAGACGCTGGCGGCTTGTTCCACACGACTCGACCGTTGAAGTCCGCCAGAAATGCCAACCAAATGCGCATATCCTGGCGAACCTCTGCAGACAGTCTCGTACGGTGGTGTCCCTCTTTGAGACCAACCATAGCTTGTGCAATAGAGCGTGAGAAGGGGCGGGCCATTGGTATCACCCTCAAGGCAAAGTTAAGCTGACCCACTGTTTGTTGTAACTGGTGCAGGGTCACTTTCTCCTTACCCAGGCATAGCGTCAAGGAAGCCCTAAACTTGGCCACCTTTACCATCGGTAAACGGAAACATCCCTCCACAGAATCAAGCTCAATTCCCAGAAACTTCAGTGAAGTAGATGGTCCAACCGTCTTACCTGGTGCCAATGGGACTCCAAACTCCCTCATGAGGATGCAGAAGTCGTGCAGCGCCTGCGCACATCTCGTATCGCCGGCTGCTCCCAAGAACAGGAAGTCATCAAGATAGTGCATAACATGCCTATGCCCTGTGGCCTCGGTGAATGCCCACTCTAAAAAACAACTGAACATTTCAAAATAGGCACAAGAAATGGAGCAACCCATAGGCATGCATTGATCCATGTAATAACTCCCTTGGAATGCAAAACCTAGCAAACGCTGATCCTGCGGGTGTACCGGGAGCAACCGGAACGCCGATTCGATATCTGATTTCGCCATCAGCGCCCCGGGGCCCAGGCGATTCAGCATGGCCACGGCATCATCGAACGATGCGTACCGCACCGAACAAACTTCTGGGTTAATGGCCTCGTTCACCGAGGAACCCCTTGGAGCAGACAGGTTATGAATAAGTCTAAACTCCCCAGGGTCTTTCTTCGGGACAACCCCTAACGGGGAACAGATGAACTCCGCCACCGGCGGGCGATGAAAAGGCCCTGCCACTCGCCCTAAGCTGACTTCTTTCGCAATTTTTCTCTCTGCCACGCTTGGGTTGTGTTGTACCGATAACTGGTTTTTACAAAAGGAGTCCCCCCGAAAATCCCCCGCCGGGATGTGGAAGCCGTGTAAGAATCCCTTCCTCAACACCCCAGCGGAGACATGATCAGGGTATTTGTTCAACCAAGGAGTCATAGCCATGAGATCAACAGGTGTAGGCAATCGGTCACAACTTTCTACCTCACTCCTGCTTGGACCCTCCTTTTCCTCCCGTCCCGCTATTTTTTGATCTACATGAACTCTCCGGGTGTGAGGAATTCTTACAGCCCGCACACACATGCTTGAACCTACATGTTCCCTGCGGTCTGTTACAGTTGCCTCGATTGAAGCCCCAACAGACCCCCCGCTTGCCGCCATTCCCGCCGGTTTTCGGCTGGTAATCCCCACCGGTGCCCGCTCGAAAGGGCACCGTGGGCTTTTTGCGGACGACCCCCGACCCACTTCCGCCCGGCGAGGATGTACCTGCCGCCCCTGGCAGGAGCTGCTTGTGCCATGATACCGAGTCGAGGCAATCCCATGTCAGATAAGCATCATATTCTTTCGCTTTTCGGAATTTCATGTCATAACCTTTCCATTCCTCTCCCTCATACATTGCATAAAAATCCATAATACGATTTTGATAGCAAGACAGTTCAGTTAACACCTCGGGTTTACGTTCCCCCATAACTGCAGTAAATATAGAAAAGGCCTTGACCCAATTTGTTACTGTCTCATCCACCCTGAATTCTGCCATCTTGGCGCGCCACACGCTCGGGTGCCACAAATCTTTCTGGGTTTTAGCATATTCCATCTCGCGATGGTCAGTTAATAATGAAAACATGTTGACATATTTGTCTCCCCATATTAACTCTTTTAAGGCCATAGGGATGTGCTGTGCCACCTTCTCCCGCCTTGAGGGTAATGAACCCTCCCCTGCCATTGGCAAAGCGAGCTTACCAAGTTCGGTCGTTGTTCCCGCCGTTTTCTCGTGACCAACTGCAGGTCCCACCGGTGCCACCTGTGGGGAAACAAGAGGAAGATTCGCCTTTGCGGCATCTCTCGACTGCCGCAATTGCTCGATTAGTAGCTTGGCCTCTTCGGCCGTATCTCCAGGTGCCACTGCACCCCCTGCCTTCTTATTGAGCCATGAAATCTTCAATGGGGTTAACCCAGTATCCCTAAGAACCTGGGTAGTTAATCAATATTACAACAATTGGTTCCTTCGGGTGTGCCACATTTCTTTTACTCACTCATAGTTATATGTAGTGTATCAGGTACAATACAAAAAAGATCAGAATCCCACACCAATCTTGTATTTATGCACTATTTTATGAATTATAGTCATTCATAAATACTCTTTGTAACCACGCTAGGAAGGAAGAGGTTTCTTCTCCAGCGTTTTGAATTTAATTAAAGTGCTATCCCTTGGCTCTTCAAAACATATGTGGAAGCACTACTGGGTACAAGAATAATCCAAATACCCAGTCAGAAAAAAGTCCGCACAGCGGTTCCATAAGAACAACCATCGTGGGAGCATTCCACGCACCACCGATAGACATATGCAGTTCAAGCTATTCAAGATACACCACCTTGACAGTTGATTTCTTCTGAAGGCTGTTCTGTCCCCTCCCAGTCCTGATGAAGACCCGTGTTTGACGTCATATGTACGCGCTTAGAGGGTCGAAACGTCGACGAATGGCTGGATCTGTATTTTCAATACCCTGTGATGAGAATTAACCTATGTGGTATACAGTGGTATATGTGTGATTGTACAGACCAAAGTTGAATTATTGTATATTTTCCCTGTATATAAATATTGTACAGTTTTTGTTCACTTTTGCGCCGCCAGCACTGAGCACTATATGTCACAAAATTGCACTTTTCACATATTGTACAGCCTTCTCTTGAAAATTACAAAGAGTATTTATGAATGACTATAATTCATAAAATAGTGCATAAATACAAGATTGGTGTGGGATTCTGATCTTTTTTGTATTGTACCTGATACACTACATATAACTATGAGTGAGTAAAAGAAATGTGGCACACCCGAAGGAACCAATTGTTGTAATATTTCTTATTGAGCCATGCAGCCAACTGGATGGCCAATTCGGGAGGCATTTCCTCATCGTTAGCGGGAGTAATCACTACCGGGATCGGCTGACCCGCATCTGGAATTGGTACCGGGTTGTCTGCCGGTGTGACAGGGGTGACTGGAGGTACCTCTGGGACCGGAACCTCCCCTGAAACCGCCCTCTTCTTGACCCGCTTCCCTCTACCCTCGGGGACGACTCCCGGCAAGGCCGGGCATATTACCTTCTTAGGGTTACCGGGATTGCTCAGTGCAGCCAGTTGTTTTTTGACCTCCGCCAAACCTCGACCGATCGATTGGACTTGTCCGAGTTTCCGGTCCATGCAAGCCATCCGGTTCGACAATAGGCGTAGCACCTTATCCGTCTCGGAACCCTTTTCTGCTTTCTTGCCAGCCATTGTTTCGAGTATCTGCTCCTAGCCGATCAACGAGGTCCTGGACTCTTCGACTCCAAATAACTGAAAGAGAAACAACAAGAATTACAAGTTCTCAAAATTGCTGCTTGTTCCGTCGAGGGCTCACGAGCAACGAGTGGGTGCAGCCTTCAGAGCACAGGAACAAGAGGACGCTTCTTCGGATTCCCGCTCTATTTCTTCTTCTGCGGGAGGGCGTGTACCCTCCTACGGTATGCCTACTGGGCGTGGTCATCGGTGTAGGTGTCTAGGACAACCCCTCTTGGGCGGGAAAAGGCGCGCCCCGGCTACGCCGCTTCGGGCATACCAGCCGAGACACGCCCCCCGCCCAAAATGGTTTCCCGGGAGGATCGGGGCACCCAACCATACGTTCGGGGGGACCGAGTGGTCGCCCCTTTCCATTCTATGTCGTGGAAGAAAGTCGGCATGTACATGATGGGGGAGGCCGTGCTGTGCTACACAATACTGATTTGAGACCAAGATGTTCACTCTAAAGCTTATGTCGAAAAGGGAAGGGGGTTCACTTCTTAATTTTCCTTCCCCCCCCCACTTTCATTCATTTCCTCCCCTCTCTGCCTGGAGTCCTCCCTCGTTCTTAACAGCATCGTGCTTACTCTTCTCTCTCAACATGTTCTCTGAGGTCCATCGAGTTAGCTACTCACCCAGATCACTATGACACTCCAGTTGAGTGTATTGCTCAATGGTGTGGGGGCATAGAAATAACTGAATATTTGCAACAGATTGTAAAAGCAGCAACAAATGAGCTTTCTCTCATAGGGTGCACTGTGACGCAAGCAGCAGCATTTTAAACTTAATGTATATGCAATAATGGTGCTGCACAGACAGCAGCATTTCAGGCTTCTTGGCAACATATACCAGATAGAATACAGGTTAGAATGTGAGATTTCATCACACAGAGAAGAGGTGTACCTTAGGCACCAGGACTTGAAGCTTCACTCACACAAGCAGTAGAGGTAAAACACAAAAGTACCTTTGAAAGTTTCCCTCAAACATAAAAACAATAAGAGATGCAGTGAAAGCTTTTCTCGGCCAAGGACAAAAAAGGCACAATATATATATAGCAAGTATAACAAGCATTGGCAAAGCCAATAGGTCTCGCCTATACACGAGCCATTGGCTTTGGCAATGTGGTTTTGCCATGTTGTACACCAGTGTGGCTGCTGTCCAGCGTGGCTACAAGTTACTGGTGCTGAGTGTCCTCGAGTGGCATGGGGTAGTAGAGTGTCATATACTGGATTTGTTGGAGTAGGGTGTCATAGAGTCGAATAGGGGGAATTGAGTGTCATAGAGTTGAGTAGAGGAGAGAAAAGTTCTCTTTTTCAGTAGCAGAGAGTGTCATAGAGTGCAATGTCAGACTGCAGTGTCATAGAGTGGGGCAGAGTGGACTGTAGTGGGGAGAAATAGGGTAGAGTGGACTGAGATAGCGAGATGGACTGGACTGTAGTAGACTGGGGTGGTTTTGATTGGGGTAGAGTGGGTTGGCGTGAGTAGAGTGGGATGGATTGGATTGGGTGGGCTGGATTGGCATGGGGTGGATTGGAGTGGATTAGATTAGATTATAGTGGGGTGGATTGGAATGAGGTGGATTGGATTGGGTGGAAGGAACAGATTGGGGTTGGTGGATTGGATTGAAGTAGATTGATCTGGGGTGGGTAAGGTGGATTGGAGTGGGGGGTGGATTACATTGGAGTGGGGTAAATTGGATTTGGGTGAGATGTAGTGGATTGGAGCAGTGTAGATTGGAATCGGTGAGAGGGGTTGGATTGAGCCAATTGCAGTGAGGTAGAATGTTTTGGATTGGAGTGGGGTAGATTGCTTTGGATTGGAGTAGGGCACATTGAAGTGGGGCGGATTGGAGTGAGGCAGATTGTTTAGGATTGGAGTGGGGCTGATTGGGGTGGGGCAGACTGTTTCGGATTGGAGTGGAACAGACTTTTTTGGATTGGAGTGGGGAGGATTGTTTTGAATTGGAGTGGGGCAGATTGTTTGGATTGGAGTGGGGCACAGTAGTTTGGATTAGAGTGGGGCAGATTGGAGTGGGGAAGAGTGTTTTGGATTGGAGTGGGGTAGATTGATTTGAATTGTAGAGGAGTGGATTGTTTTGGATTAGAGTGGGGCAGAATGGAGTGGTGCAGATTGTTTTGGATTGGAGTGGGTCACATTGGAGTGGTGCAAATTGTTTTGGATTGGGATGGGGCAGAATATTTTGGATTGTAAGTAGCCGATTGTTTTGGATTGTAGTGGGGTGCCTTGGAGTGGGGTGAATAAGAGTGGGGCTGTCTGTTGTGGATTGGAGTGGAGCAAACTCGAATGGGGTGGATTCGAGTGGAGCTGTCTGTTTTGTACTGGAGTGGGGAAGACTGGAGTGCGGTTGACTGGATTAGGGCATATTCGATTGGGGCTAATTGTTTTGGATTGAGTGGGGCAGATTGGAGTGGGGCAGATTGTTTTGGTCTGAAGTTGGACAGATTGTTTTGGTTTAAAGTGGGGCAGATTATTTTAGATTTAGTGGAGCAGATTTTTGGGGATTGAAGTGGGGCAGATTATTTTAGATTGAGTGGAGCAGAATGTTTTGGACTGGAGTGGGGCAGATTGTTTTGGACTGGAGTGGGGCAGATTGTTTTGGACTGGAGTGGGGCAGATTGTTTTGGACTGGAGTGGGGCAGATTGTTTTGGACTGGAGTGTGGTGGGACAAACTGTTTGGGATTGAGGCGGATTGGAGTTGGAAGATTGTTTTAGGTTGGAGTAGGCTAAATTATTTTTATTGGAGTGGGGCAGGTTGGAATGGGATGTATTGAAGTTGTGGACATTGTTTTGGATTGGAGTGGAGGGGATTACAGTAGACTGGATTGGAGGGGTGGATTGAAAGGTAATAAACAGTATTGAAGGGCATTGTACACAATGCACAGTGAAGATGTCAGGGATTGTTTTCATTGTTGTGTATTGACTATATCAAACTGCTCCTGGTCTTATTTTGTTAGTGAAGAAAACCCTTTCCACATGTGTTGTCTATTGGGTGCATTTTTAGTAATTTAACCCGACATCCGGAGACTTGTAAAGAGCCGGTTCATTGAGCCGTTTTTTGTAGACGCATCAAGACGTAACAAAACAATTGTGTTTTCACATACAAGAGTTTAGTGTTGGTGTGCACATCATTTGTAAATGTTTCTGAGCGCGGGAACTGGGTCGCTGGTGGATAGGCTGATTTGCCTGTGCGCACACACTTTTGTTCTGATGAAGCTGGGATTAAAACTACCGAATAGTGTTTTATTTAAATACATTCTTGAAGCCTACATAACCAAATGAAAAAGAAATTAAGTTTGCCAATCTAAAGCTATAACACTACATTAAGGAAGAAGACTGTACTTGGCGGTTGCTTTAGGGGAGGGACTTTAGTAAAAGAGGCAAGACAAAGGCATTCCTTAAACCAATGAATTAAAAGAATGATCAAATGACAATGTGTCCAGCAAATAGGATGAAAGGGGGTGGAAAAAGGAAAACTTCAAGTCCACAGACTGTCTACAGCAGGTCTCGAAGAGACAGCGCATGCACTGTCTAGCTCGACCTAAATAAAACAAGTTGCACTCAGGTATTTCTCGACCAACTCGTAATGCAGTGACAGCATCAAACTTGATTCGATTAGGAAATTATTTATTGCAGAGAGTGCACAAGACTAAAGACACTCAGCAGCGCATCTTGAGTAGCGATTTTAGGCAAAATGCCTGGGTGTTTGAGATAGGACATGAAGTGTGGACTTGACAGCATGTAAAACACTTATCCTTTGTAATTGAAGCAACTGTTTTGACAGTTTATTAAGACAATAATCCTTTGAAGTTGGAGTTACAGTTTTGACCCTAAAGAGTAGTGGTGGGAACGACTCCTTGCAAGACTTTTGAGAACACTATGCACATAATATCTTGTAGTCAACACTGTGTTGAGCAAGACTGGAAACTGTGAAGTGACTTTGTAAGAACATTGAACGCATCTCATGTGTTTGCTCAGCACTTGAAAAACTTAGTGTTCTTGAAAACTGGAAGTTTTGACCCCTATTCAATGGTATGTCATGAAAAACAAAAATCTCGACACCTGTTATGATGTGCATTGTGACTGAGAAGAGATAACACATGTTCGCTTTTGTGTGCTTGAGCGTACATTAGCTAATTGTGCCTATTCATAACGCAGCTAGTAAATGTGGATGCTACGCCCTGCTTTAATCTTAAGACACCCTGTTATGCTGCATTCCTCCTAGATGCACTCCACCAAATGAAATACATGCAGTGGCTCAGTGTGGTTTGTTTTTCTTTTCTCCTCCATCCCCCCTTAATTCGGTACAGTGCGTCTTCTCTTGTCATTGCTACCACAGTTAGTTCTCAAGGGGAGTTGGGTCTAGCCGTCGCCCCATCAGAATTCCTGGGGCCTCATTTATGAGGCCTCGCGTCAGTTTTGCGCTGCTGATGCGTCACTTTTTGTGACGCATCGGCGGCGTAAAACATGCGCCTTGTTGCGCCATATTTAAAAAGTGACGCATCTAGGTAGATGCGTCACTTTTTAAACCCCTGCGCCACATTATACCTGCGTCAGGTATAATGTATGCAGAGGGGGCGTTCCCCCGCAAAAAGCCTCGTAATAGTGACCCAGTGAAATCTATGAGATTTCACTGCGTCACTTTTAGGATGCAGTTGCGTCAAAATCTTGCGCCTGCCTCACAGCAGGCGTAAGACTGACGCAAGCCCTTGCACATTGGGCTTTCCCCATGTGAAAGGACGCATTGCTGGAGTTGCGTCACTTTTGTGACACACTCCAGCAATGGGTCACTTTTGCGCTTACAGATGCATCAGAAATACTGACGTATCTGTAAGTCCTTGCGACATGATGTGCCATACATTAAATATGATGCATCATTGGTGTCGCAAGGAGTGCGCAGTGAAAAGTGACGCATCGCTGTTTTCACGCAGCGATGCGTCACTTTTCATAAATGAGGCCCCAGGAGTTAAGCATCAGATAGGTAACCATAGTGATGCCAGGCATTTTTCTGAAAGGCTGTGAGGACCAAAGCAATACTTTGCGTCTTCAGATTCTGCCTAGGGTCTAATTAATTCCAAACATAAGCGTCTGGGTTTATTTCAACCCTATGCAAGTCTGTCTCTCACAGCTTTATTCTTTGATGTCTTTACATCCGGCTGTACTGTCTTTGATGCACTCATAGCTTCTTTACTGCCTGTAGTGATGCTTTCTCCCTATTTCCTTCCATCTGTGACCGGTTGTGACACTTGCAGCTCAGGCTGAAGGACAGCAAGGTCAATTCCACCTCCTCCCTCTGAATAGCCCCGCCTCCCTTAATTCACTCCAGTAAAGTAGGGGAGGGCCTGCTTTTAACCTGAAGAAGAGGGGATATGGGATTAAAGCGAGAAAAGACTCGTTTCCAGCAGGACGGTTGGTAGAAGAGCTGGTAGAAGAGCTGGAGAAAACAGAATGCAGAGATTATCAGATAATAGAAGAATGTCCATTAAAACAAGTAGGTACTACAAAAATACTTGGGGCGACTTCCCTTGTGTGAGGTGAAGCCTCACAGTAGCTATCCCAGAGGAACACCTGGAAACTGCCGAGAGCACTGGAAATCGGAATAGTAGTTTCCAAATTAAACGAAGAAAAACTAAGTCGGGTCAAAACATGCATTCCTAATTGATTAAGCTAAATGACAAGGGATAACTTGAGCAATTTTGAAAAAACTGTTACTGAGTCTAAAACCGAGACTCGCCCAAAAGCAAATGCAGAGGTCAGAACAGGTAAGCGGGAAGAAGTAAGTGAGGGAGTCTGAACAAATGATGTTGCCGCACAGGAGTGTGTGCATCTACAAACCCTTATAGGGCTCTGCCGTCTCTGACCTGGAAGTCAACTACCACTCCTCTGGTAGCTGAGACAAATTTAAATACAACAAATAAATAATGTTAATTAGAGTTAAATAAGACATAATTCCCACCCATAGTATAAAATATATATTTATCTGTTATGCAGCAAAACTATTTTAATTTATGTATAGAATCAATATAAAATGATGTAAATATTTAGGGGCTAGATGTACAACAGTTTTTTGCAGTCGCAAACAGGAAAACAAGTTGTTTGCGAAAGCAAAAAAAAGGGTGCTAGCATGTACAAATACTATTTTGCAAGTAGTTGACTCGAAAATAGTGTTTGCGACTCTTGCTATTAGGAAGGGACGTCCCTTCCTAACAGCGAGTCTCTATGGAATGTACCATTGTTTTGCAAATGCAATTGCGGCCGCAAAACACTTGCAGTTTACCACCTACTTCAAGTAGGTGGTATGCCACTCGCAAACAGAATGCAGTGCAATTTGCGACCCAATTACCTGAGACATTGTTGTAAATTCCAATATGGGAGTCGTAAACGACTCGCAAATTGGTAGGGTCGTACATCTGGCCCTAAATGAATTAAAAGTACATTAAAGTTCACATTTACAAAAAAGTTAGTAATATATCTTTAAATGAACCAATATTTAAGTTTTATTTTTATGTAATTTTAAACATTAAATTGCAATCATTTATATATTTAAAAAAAAAAGGTAAAACAGGTTCATTTATTTTTAACATTATTTCCGATTGGCTTTTATTTTAGATCCCTGGAACCAGTATTTTCTATGAAAGGATGATGCAGTACCTGTGGTGAACCATGTATGGTGCTGGATCGTTTTAGGCAGTAGTAACTATAGGAGTATAGTCTGCGAACAGCAATGGGTTATGCCTATGTGAATGGGTAAATGTCACTATGTCCCATCCCTTAACCCCTCCTTACTCTTTCGTAAACCTCTCCAAATTTTTCAAAAATATTCCCCATTTTCAAGCCACGTCCCTTGCCCCTCCTACATTTACTACTAAAATGTATACTTACACGTGCAGAGCTCTCCGAAGCCAGGCCAGAGATCTACATACATAAAAGATGGGCGAGACAGAAGTGTAGGCCTCTGAAGGTAGATCAGTTAATAGCATTTTGTAGTATGTTAGCAGTAATATTCTAGGACTACTAAATAAAATACCGGACGCAGTGTGTGAATAGGCCCCTTGGTGAGTGGAGGGACAGTGGGGCACCGCGGGCGGCACAGAGGTGGTCCAATATCACCAGGTGTTCCAGAAACCTTACTTGTCTTTTTCTGAAATAGCAATTGGAGAAGGTGGGACTAGGGAGGGTTATGGGTAGGGAATGCAGTGATTCACAACCAATGAGCAGCGTCAGATGACCTGTCCAATGCTGGGCCAAAAAGGGGGCTTGCTGTTGACAATATGGCAAAGAAGGTTGCTTATGGCTCATAACAGCCTACTCAGGAGATGCTGGTGCATGCCCCAGTGCAAAATGCGCAAGAGAGAACACAAAACAGAGTTCCCTAATTTGTGGAAGGGCATGGGAGGGGTAGGTGTAATACTTAATGCAATGAGGAATAGAAAAAGAATTAGAAATACAAGTACTACAAAAAAAGAGACAAGGTATGGCTGGAGGTAATAGTTTCAGACAAATGCAGTGGGAACAACCCCCTCATCCTCGGGATGGGAATCTGGTTGTGAGCAGTCAGCATGGTTCCCTCATGCTGGGGTCAGGGTTATGGTTTGTAGCAAGGTAACAATGTAGAGCTGGGAAGCTGCTGAGTAGCAGAAGGATCAGTGTGAAAGAGCAAGGGAAAGTGTATGCTGTAGCGGAAACATCACTAAAATGCGTAGGCCTTTAGGAGACTGAGGACAGATGGCTTGGGCATAGGTCTGGGGATTGACACTGGGAGAGGATATGACAGCCCCAATAATGAGAAGTAGAATGATTTAGCTTGGTTTGTTGGATCAGGGCAGATTTTGGGATGGGACACTACAAAAGAGAGCAAAGAAACATATTACAAAGAGAAGATGCAGAAAAGGGCAAAGGGGGTTACAGTCATAAAGGACAACAGCTTCCAGGCTAGATATGGCACTTTTCTGCTCTCTCCCTTTTATGCAACACAGAAAACTCAGCGAATCTGCTGTGTTGCATGAAGGCTTTGTAAATTTGCCCCTTATGGTTCCTTTCTATATTCTGCTCTGCTCTGTTAACCTGATGTTTTATGCGTAGGTGCTGGGAATAGGGTGGGAGGGGGGCTGTAGCACCACTGAAATTGCAATGCTGGAGTCCAGATTTTCTCACATTTCCTCTGCTTCTTAGAGAGAAGCCAACTGTCAGGCTAGGACTCATGGGTTTGTGACCTGTTTGCGCATCCAATTTTCCTCTGGGCCATGAACTAACACTATTTTGCGACTCACAAATAATTTGCGACTCGCAAAATAGTGTTTCGCGACTCGCTATTAGGAAGGGGCGTTCCCGTCCTACTATCGACTCACAAGTCATGTATGAATGTTTTGCGACTGCAATTGCAGTCGAAAAAAAACACTCGCAATTTACCACCCTCTTCAAGAGGGTGGTAATGCAGTTGCAAATAGAAAGGGGTCTCCAGTGGACCCCTTCTCTTTTGCAAATGCAGGGGGAATTATTTTTCAGGGGCAGGCAGTAGTCCCAGGAACCACTACCGGCCCTTAAAAAATTAAATGAAAACATTTCTTTTTTTTTGTTAAATGCATCCCATTTGCCTTTGAGGAAATCCAGCTGCATTTTTTCAAAAACAACTTAATTTAGAAGAGGTCCCAGACATGGAGGTCTGCAGAGCCCAGCAGGCCACCATCACTGGGAGGGCCAGTCATTCCCAATGGGGTTGCAAATTGCGAGTGCCTCATTAATATTCATGAGACTGGCATTTTGCGACTCAATTGAGAATCACAATCAGTGTCTCTGCCACTGTTGTACATTGTAATTTGCGACTCAGAATTCGCGACTTGCAAACAAGCACAAATTGCGAGTCGCAATTTACACTGGTCGTACATCTGGCCCTTGGTGCGATACAGCGAGTGTGTAACTAAGGACTGTAGCATGTACCTTTTTCTAACACACAACAACATTGAAATACCTGAAAATAAACTGTGCAAATATTTCATGATATATCAGCAGTTAGATAAACAAAAATGAAGCTCATTGTTTGTAATTCTGAAGTGAGATGAAAACATCACTTTTTCCCCACCGGAGAATCACTCCTTAGACGTTCTGGTGGTGCAATGTGCCACTGGCATATTTATAAGGCCACGTAAAGCCACTTTATGTGGCTTTGCATGGTCTTTTAAATATGTGTCCCTTTCACGCAGAAACCTGCTTGAAAGGAGCGTTCCATGGGTGTTGCTGTGAGTGTTCCCACGCAACACCCATGGAACCTGAAGTATTCCCAGATTTACGAGGCATTGTAAACCTGGGAATGTGTCAGAATCTAACGCCACCCCAAGGATGGCCTTAGGGATAAAATGTTACGGTAGATTATTGAGGTGATCCCTGTGCACCTGAAAAAAAAGGTCATTCAGTCCATTATATTTTCGCGCTTGGACTACGGCAACTCACTTTATGTGGTGCCCCTTTATATGTGACGAAGAGACTCCAGGTGGTGCAGAATGCGGCAGCCAGACTTCTAATAAACATTCCCAACCGTACATCTATTAAAGATTCACTGAAACAGTTACACTGGCTGCCTATCTAGCCAAGAATAAAGTTTAAGTCCCTCTGCATGGCCTAAAGGGCCATCAATAAAAAAGGCCCATTAAAGCTTAGACAATTGACGTCCAGGTACACCCTCACCAGACACTTAAGATCGTCCCAGCAACAGCTCCTCAGGACAACCAGAGCCAAAAGAGCTAGGCGGGGAGGCAGATCATTCGCCCATCTAGTCCCAAGGATGAGGAATGCTCTTAGAACCCTACCTAACGAAACCTCCTTCAGAATACACCTTAAAACTCTGCTTTTTCCCATGTAGGTACAAGATGTACAGAGCTCTGCAAACAGTACTCTTTAGCACTGGGAAGCCTTCGGGCAGCCATGCGCTCTACAAATTCCAACCATAAACACATAAACATAGGGAGGTGCAATGAGGAGAAACGTTTTCATTTCTCCCCGTTTTTCCTTTTTCTAAGTGTGCTGCATTCTGCAGCACACATAGAAAAAGGAAATCGCCTCTTGTGATTGACTTTGTGCAGAAGGTGTCCCTTCCTGCACAAAATCAATCAGCCCCACAATGCAGGCATCCTGGCACCATTGCCCAAGGGTGCCTGTGTTGGTGCATGGCAGTCCATTGTGCTCCAGCACAGGGGAAAATTACAGGAATGTTTATATCTAATAGATACAGCGCATTCCTGCCCTTTTGTTTTGTCGTAGGGCAGCGCTAGGAGATTCCTTCCCGCACTGCCCTATGCCACAACCTCATAAATGAGGCCCAAATATTTTAATAGGATCAAAACAAATCAAGACACTTTACTTGAGGATGCACAAATGATAACAAATTGCCTAAACTTGATTTCCACATAGTAGTGGTCATTACAATGGGAAGTGTGTTTTTGGGAAATGCCTGTGAACTTCCAAGCCATGATGTACTAATACATGTGTGATAGTGTGCACCACTGTGCATCACTTGCTATATACTACTCCCTTACCACTCTCTGCTGAATACATTTGCTACACGTTGTGTTGGGCTGACACTTGTATTTTTACACAATCCCAGAGATGCAACATTAATGGCAGCACCCCCACTCTGAAGATTGTTCCAGCCCCACTGGTTCCATGCTAGCACTTACACAAACATTTAGATTGTGCATATGAGTAGCTGCCTGTATTGTGAGCATGCCACTGAATTTCTTACATTCTGTTGATCATTAGACCTTTAGCATGGGCTCTACATTCACCGGTGTAATACAAGGTGGACACTTTGTTCAACCATACTCAAACATTTTGCTGCTTTAACGCGCCGCCCATGCCCACTTACTTCGCACCAACTCTGCAGTTTAGGACAGAGCCTCTTTAGGACAGTCAGAGTACAAGAATTTGCTTCTGACTGCACATACCTGCCGCCTACTGTTATTTCTCAAAATTGAAGAAATGTAAAACACAAAACTCTTGTTGCTGTTTGACTAGAATGAAGAAGAGATTGAAAAAAGGTGGTCATCCTGAATGTGTCTTCACAAAATGTCCTGAGTATCAGAGTGATGGTACATTTGCCAACATTATTGATTTTGGAGCTAGTGCTCTTTTATTTCCACTACCACCCTTACATCGTAGTGTAATGCTTTAGGGAAACTTGTGGTTTAAACCTGCTTAGAGGTCAGTGGAGGCTCTATGAGGGATGATGTTTTACAGTAGATACTGGGGCCATGTAACATTATGCATTCCTTAGTATAATTTCAACAATAGACATTGATAACCATACCAACAAGAACCCATTCCAAGTAGCAACGTATATATCTGCATGCATGTGCATGGTGTGTATGTCGGCATCTGCTTTATCGATGCAATTGGGCCCTGTAAAATCTAATAGTTTGGCCTCTCATTGCAGAAATGTTTTGCTTTTGTCAGTGCTGGTTAGAAGAGCAATGGTATATTGAGTCATGGTTAGACTGCGCAAAGAGAAGCCCTGGAAGACAACCTGGGAGGAGTAAACATGCTCTTCTGGGACTGGTTGTACATTACAACTACCACAGTAGGGAGTAACTACTGTCCCCTCACATGTCTATTTAATACATTGATTGTAGATTGCTGATTACTGGCTCTTCTGGGGCACTTACCTATTGTACTGGCACTTCTGGGGCACTTACCTGTTTCACTAGGTGAATGGATTATAATGTGTGAAATCTGTTTTGTCTCCT
This sequence comes from Lissotriton vulgaris, assembly GCF_964263255.1. NCBI lineage: Eukaryota > Metazoa > Chordata > Amphibia > Caudata > Salamandridae > Lissotriton > Lissotriton vulgaris. Next base: position 22,954 of record NW_028246779.1, on the reverse strand, counting down.
ACAGATGGAGTTCTTAATTTCCACCTGTATTTGCCTTGAGTGGTTGTTATCCAGGTGACTCTTTTGTTGATTGCATGCTGTATTGATGGAGACCTCTATGATGAAACATTGCATGTGGCATAACATGATGGTTTCTTCCATCTAAATAGGGTGAGTCTGGCTTCGCTTTCTGTGGACCAGCCCTTGAAGTCCACACCTAACAATATCTGGTTTCTGAGCTCCAATCTATTTTAAGCCCATAATGTGCCCTGCAACAACATGTTTTATTGTTGCAGGGCAGCACAAAAAACATGGCATTGACTACTGGGGACACTTGGGAAGCTCATTCTCTGATCTGCCCAGGAATGGCTTGACCCATCCTCAGAAGTCAGTCATGTTACTTCCCAAAATCCAATAACCATGACTGATTGTTACTCTTTGCTCCCTGGTGACCAGGAAGCTCAGGAAACGTCCAATGAAGATGCTCTCTGTATTAGTTGTCAGAGAAACACATTTTTGAAGTCAATACTCTTTACGAATGGACACTAGTTTACAGGAAGTGCTTCCAGTTTCTAATACGTACTGAGCTTTTGCACCTTGAATACTTTGACCTTCTCTTTAAGCTCTGGAGTCAGGGATGAAAGGAGGAGAATGGACCAGGTGACTGTTTTTAGCTGTCATCTCAGGGGTTGGAAAGAACATAAGACCAAGGAGAATTTCTTCCAGTACAAAACCTATGCTAGACTTGCGCAGACACCTATGGTACAAATGTGTGTGCATGGTGCACAGTGGGGTAACCGTGTGCTAGTGATGGAGAGAGCGCAGAATCTCTGTGGCTGTGCTGCTGTCCTACCCTCTCCCTCTAATGGAATGCAACATTTTTGGTTGCTGCACTTCGTTAAATGAAATGTTAGTAAATATACCCCACAGAGAAGTACAAAATAATTTTGGCAAAACATACATTATTTTTTCCTGAAGAGAACTAAGACCCCTGGGTACTGCATGAACCCCTGAAGAAAGGGTTGAATGTGTTTGCTGCACTGGGCCTCTCTGGGTAATATGGCACTAGTACTAAAATGTTTTCTGGGACTCAACTGCTTTTTAATCCCAGTCGCTTCCAGCAGAGACGGTGATGTTGGTCAGGCGGCTGCGACACAGGTCATGGTCATTAAAGACAGGGGTGCAGCTTCAGAGGGAAGGTGTTTCGGGTGTGACCCCACAGCCCCCCAAAATGAATGATTTCCGACTTGGTAGTTGAGTCCGGGTGCCCTGAGTCATGTCTGCTATGTTTGTGTTGGTTTTTCTCATCATTTGAATATTTTACTGAGAGGTTTTCCTTTTTTGGGGGGGGGGGCTCAGGAATTATTTATTTACACACATATCCTCAATGCTGCTGATTCCTCAGCCACCAGATAAGTGCTAACATGCGCACATATAGCACGATTGCGTATGAATGTGAAGTACATTGTTACTTTTTCTCAGTACGTTGTGTTACACACCCATTGCTGCATTGTTCAGTCATCTTTGTTCACTCACGGACAGTCTTTGGAATATTGCTTGCGCTTGCGCACACATCTTTTTCTCAGTGCATTCTTTGCATTTTTATAACACTAAAATGCTCTTGAGGAGGCACAAACACCACACTTCCGTAACGTTACCTATTTTCGCACTCACGCTTTCCTCAACATGTATGTACACGCCCATGTGCACATCTCACCCTCACTCGCACTTTCAACTGTGCTGTTATTTTTAGTGGCAGTTTCGGGATCCATTGCATTCCTGCAGTTATTTTATTTGTATCTTTATTTGCACCAAAGCTTTACGTGGACATTCCCACATTAGCTTTGTTTTTACACGCAGCGCTAGCGTTTAGTGCTGCTTGAGGCGCTCCGGGAACCAGGTACCAATGGCGCACACCCTGTTTGGCCAGGACTCGTCTTTACACTGTGAACATTTGGGACACACCAGCAAGTTTTCTCAACAGAGACCTGCTTGCCGCCGCAATGTGCACCGCGTCTAGGTGCGTTATTTGTTCCACAGGTGTTTTTATTTATATTTAGAAGCGCTCCGAGAGCAGAGATTCACTGACTCGCTTACTGTGGGGACTTTACCTGCGTTTAAGACACATCAGCACATAGTAACTTTTACTCAACTGCCCACTATGTGGCATGGCCACCCCTAGCGCCTTGAGACCCTTACGGGTGAGTAGTTGCGCTTTAACAAACTCCTGATTGATTGATTGATTGCTTTCCGCTGCTCTGTGTACTCACACGCTCGGAGGGCTGCATCTGGGGATGCCACATGTAACGATTTCAACTTCTAGGATACAAATGCGGGAGGACTGGGGCAATCACTGGCGTCAGCAGACTGACATCTTATATACAGTCTGCTTACACTTGCGGTACTCACCACAGTAAAACATGATGTCACACATGTGCTTTACTGCATTTTGCGCCTCAGTCACCACTATGAACTTAGTATAAACACTGCCATTAACACACATGTATAAATACCACCCTTTCACCAGTACAGCGCTATGTGATCAACGCCGCATGTCTGGCAGCCGAAACGCGGCTTTTGGACACTTGATGCTTGAATAAATCATCATTTAACTTTCTAACTTTGCCTTTGGAGTCTTTTTTCTGGTGTTGCCCCTTTCTTTGGATGGTGGTACCCCTGGGATCCTGCTGTGGAATATATATATATATATATATATATATATATATATTTCCAAAACAGCCTCCGAGCTATGGAGCCCCGACCCTAGCAGCCCGCCCCGACATTGCCCGGGGTAGAAGGGGGCTGGGGGCAGCATTTTAAGCCTCTGTGCACTCCCGCCCGCCCCGACATTGCCCAGACCACATCCCTCCCGCCTCGCCGCCGCCCGCCCCGACATTGCCCAGACCGCCTCCCGGCAGCCTCCCAGCCGCCTCGCGCCTCAAGCCTCCCGCCCGCCACCCGCCTCCCGCCTCCCGCCTGCCTTTGCCTTGCCTGAGCCGCCCGCTCCGGACTTCACCGCCACTCCTCGCCGCACGTCACCGCTCCTCCCCATATGTCGTCATCACGTCTAGGTCGCGGTCAGCGCTACGTCGCGGCCAGCGCTAGTTTTAGGGAACTACTTTGTTTTGAAATTTTTATTTTTTAATTTATGTTTTATTTTTATTTTATGTCGCCTATGTCCATCTACACACCCTGAGGATTCCAACAATGTATTGGGTGTGGATTGGCGCTGTGGTTCCTGTGTTTACCTTGCCAAAAGGTTTCTGTTCTCTCTTTATACTAGTAGTATAGATATATATATAGTAACCAGTTTATCTGAACGGTAGTAAATCTGTATAATAGTGCATGAAGGTGTGCACTTTTACTCCTTTTTGGATTGACAATCATTGGCAGTAGTATACTTGGAGAGCTGCTCCAGTCTCAGTTTACCAGGCATGCTACTGGAAATCAAGCATCCAAAAAGGATGGGATAAATGCTTGCAAAGAGTCTAATCATGAGCCATCGCCCGGGGTAGCACTCCAATGAATAATTGTGTGAAATTACACAAAATGTAAATCGGTCATTTAATACTATATGTTAGTGTAAATGATTGCTCAAGTCAATTCTTAGGGCAAGGGTGCATTCAAACAAAACACTGGGATGAACTGCAGATTGTGTTCTATTATACGTGTTAAGGTTTTACGACTATTGGCACATTTTGATGTTAATGTTTTCCTCAAGTGGCAGATAATTATGCAAAAGGGCATTGGCAGCGTAATTTTAGGAATATTGCAGTAAGTCAAATTACTAAAATTATTGTGAATTACGCTGGGGTAATTTAAATTTCAGCCAGCCCTAATTCTAACCATCAGTTTTCACCAATGTGCCACTCTAGTCTAGGCCAACCCAATGCAAATCATTATTTACCCTGTTTCTCATGGTAAATTTCCATTCCAAACCTGGGCCATCTCAACCACCACCAAGCTATGGCCCACTGCTTTTTTAGTTGGGACATTTGAGATTCACACCCACTGAATATAACTGACCAAGCTCTGCCCCTGAATAAAGGGGCAATGGACGTCAAGTTCAGTGACAGCCCGTTCTACATGAAAACCCATTCTATGCTTTGCATTTTTATTTATCATTTACAAATACCTAGTGATAAAACAATGCACGAGTCCCAGTTTACACACCTCTCAAATTTTAAAACAGGATGGCTAACCTGGTAGATGAAAACCGGCCTGGTCAAGTAATTGATGTTCAGTTCTCCTTGCAAACAGAATCCACGATGCTGCAAGAGTCGAGTGATTCTAAAATATACTTTAGAAGCAGGGGTTAAAAGCCTTCAGTGAAAACTGCTGTGCGCAAACACAGAAAATGTGAAGGAACCACATATCCAACCAACACGAATACTGCCAAGAAATAACAAACCATGAAGAACAATTATAAGTCAAGCCAAAATCTGGAGGTAGAAAAGGAAACCAGGCAGGATAATACAGTCTTCCTCTCAGCTCCTGTTTCCAATGGAGCAGCATTTATGTACCAGCCTCTATTGTACCTATGCCTATTGTCTCCAGGGATGTGCTCCTCAAAGTTGGCTGTGGAAAAAGTTTAGCAGGGAGCCTCAGCTGCCGAACCAAAGCAATTATGATTTGAAGTTAATTGTTCCTTGAAACTCTTGGACTTTGTCCCCAAAGGTCTGAAGTTTTTGTAGTTGAAAGTTACAAGTGTTTACTCATCACCCACAGAACTAAAGTAATTAAAAGTCCTACTTTTATGAAACTTTTAACCTGTTTCACCCACGTCGCAAAGTTTCTACAATGTAAGAATATGGTCAAGTATTGTTTTAGCTCCCATTGTTTGATGACCATTTGAAGGTGGTGCTAGAGTGCTGGCTACCTGGTCCATGCACTTCAGAGGTATCCATGAGGCTTCCTGCACCTCTGATAAGTAAGCTCAAAGCGACAACCCCAAAAACTATAAGGAAAAGGGAGGGAAATTCCTTCTGTCACCTTCACCTACTTCTGAAAAATACCAGAGCCAATAAACCTAATATCACAGTTGGGCAAGACATAATTGTTTGTGGCCCCCAGTATGCATCACGCTCATTTCAATGTGTAAATTGAGTGTCACTAAATGGTAGTCGCATGGCGTGTGAAACGAGAAGACACCTCAACTGTGCTTCAGATGATCATTGTTGGACCCGGGCCTTTATGGCTGGTTCACCCCTGAACTTTTTGCTTTTGATGGCGACCTGGTGTTCATGATTTCTGGCTTGGCGCACTTTTTCCCTGGGTCCCAGAGTGAAAGTGCGTGCGTGTAGTATGGCTGGCCTGCCCTCCCATAGGAATGCATGGGGAATGTGTGCGTCCCTGGTAGTTCCTGATGCGTGGGGAGTGCAGGCTCGAGTTTGGTATGTGTAAACTCGTGAGAGTGAATGCTGCAAGATGGTGTCTGCGGCATGTGTGTGTCTAGTTGGGAAGTGCTACTTCTGGACATTGAGATATGTGTGCAGTGAGGGTACTGGAGCGTGATTGGCTGGAGCTGGCTGGCATGCCAGGCTCCAGGAAGTCTGGATGGGTCTGCCCGGTGGTGAGTGGGAGATTAGCATGAGTGATGTGTGGGAGGAGTGTACCTGTGTCCTGGATGGGCTGGGTTTTCCCCACACAATGCTGGCTCCGCCCCCCTGTGGTGTGTCTAACGACCCTAGCCTCCCCAGTGAATGAAATGGGTGGTTGGGCCATCAAGAGTGCTCCAGAACCAGTTGCGACTGGTTTCTCCCCCACCCTGCACATTGTGACAAAGGATTTCAGTGTATAAAAATGGGGCTGTGTCCCCACTGAAATTGTTCTCTTCTAGGATCTTGAGGGGGCTGCTGCTGCTGCTGCAGCTGGGGCCAGGAGGAACCGCCACTTGGACTGCCTCCCTGCCTGGAGGGCCAGTGAGCTGGCCCCTGGCCCAGCCTTGCCCCCCTGCCTACCTAAGGACTTTCCTGGACTTTGCCAAGCACCTGAAAGTGCTTACTTTTCTCCCCTAGCGCCTGGAAGTGCTTTGCTTGGCCTCTAGCGCTTAGGAGCGCTTTATTCTGTCCGTCCGCGCTTCGGAGCGCTCTGGGTACTTTGGCCGGTGCCCACCCGGATTTGGCTGGCCTTGCTGTGCTCGAGATTTATTTCCGAGTGCCCACCTCGATTCCTTGGGTAATTTAAACTCGCCGGTGTCCACCCGGCATTGCCCCCGAAGGATTGCCACTAGAGACTTCACCGCCGCAGCCCAGGAGTGTGTGAAGCCCCCGCCGGGCCGCCGCTCTGCCTGCGACGACCCGGAAGCAGCTTGCGGGCTGGCCAACCCCAGCGCGAGGGACCGGAAGTCCCGCCCTCGGCGCCGCCGCGAGACGCAAGGGAGAGCCCCGGTCTGCCAGAGAAGCCCCGTGTGGCCGCCGGTGAACAGGAGACGACCGCCAGCCTCGCAGAGCGGGTGAGTGAAGCAGTGTTGGCAGAGAAGGGGGAGGCGTCGGGGCGCATTGCCGGTGCCCGCCCCCCCCTGTGCTTTCTCCCCGAGTGCGGGAGAGTTACCACTTGCACGCAGAGCGGCCCGGGTTGCCAGGGGGCCGCTCCAACCAGTGGGGCATTTCGTTGCTGAGAGCCAGAGAGGCTCGGGCCCCTTTGCTTTTATTTTGAGTCCCCCGGGAGGGACTCCCACAATAGTGACGGGCCCAGAGGGGCTCGTGGCGGCCATTATTGCTTGAGAGCCCTGAGAGGGCTCAGGGGGCACTTCTTCAGTGTGAGAGCCGCGAAGGCTCCCAGAGGGGACAACCAGCTGTCCAGAGCCTGCGAGGCTCCCCCATTTCCTTTGGCCCCATTGTTGTCCTGAGCCCACGAGGCTCCAACGTTGGCATCCGTGTTACTTACAACTGTCCAGCACTTAGTGGACAGTTGCTACGTTTAGGCTGGGTGTACTTTTGGCTTATTACAGCCTGCCCTGACTTTGGGACACAGGGACTGCCACAGGTTGTGGCTCATGGGAAGGTTTGCGCAATTGCTTGTGCTCGCACCGCTGAATGTGTTCTGAAGCATCATGTGTCTTTCCTTGCATACACCGCTGAATGTAGGTACTGCATCATGTGTTTTCTTGTGCTCGCACCTCTGAATGTGTTTGGATACATCATGTGTCTTCCTTCCCTACACCGCTGAATGTTAATGCATCATGTGTAATGTTCCTATGCTCTACCCCTAGATGTTGGTGATTCCTAGGTGGTTGCTTTTCTCCTAGTACAGGTGTGGCTAGTTGAGGTCTTTTGTTCCCTGCGCAATAGTTGCCTAAGGTGGTTAGGGTTGCGTAGGAGGTTCTTATGCTTTACCAGTAATTACTGGTTGTGTGCTAATTTGTGCTACATGTTCTAAAAGTATTCTATGTGCTAATTACTATTCCTAAAAAGTGATGATTCCTGACAGTGGTCCAGGTGGCCCTGTCTTGTAAATATCCCCCCTTGTAAATTGTGCCCGTGCTTGTTGGCACAGTGTAACCAAATGTATGTTTTATCTAATGTGTTTTTGATTTAATACAAAGGCTATTTTTATAGAACCTTGTGTGGAGTTTCCTTTGTGGTGGGCCTTGGGTGTTGTTGCTGGGTGCGCGCGCAAACACTTAACCTACATAGCCTCCAAGTTTAGCCTTGACTGCTCGCGCCACGTTACCTAGAGGGCGAGAGAGGGGTTATCTTGGTGTGTGACTCCCTTGCCCTGACACTTAGAAATGGCGATCCCTGACTGACCTCGACGCGAGTCTTGGCCGGCCAGGGTCCCGTTTCTAACATTGGTGGCAGGCGGTGAGGATCCGGATTTGTGTTTGCGTTGTACTGCAGTGGCAACAGGCCACACTACAAAGCTCTGCATTTTAGATAATTACATGTTGGGGATTATTGTCCTTTGAAGTTCTAGTATTTCTTCTTCCAAAGAGTGTCCAGTACATTTGTCCCCTACCCTGCTCCCAGAGTTTGGTACCTGTGTCACGTGTGGTCAGGTTGAGAAATCAGGGGTGGTAAAAACTGCCTTACCGGTCCGAGGGGGGGGTGTGCGTGGATAAATGGTGTGTTGCCTGGACAGATTAGTGTGAGTTCTCTTTAGTAGGAAGTTGCTGAAATACTTTGAACCGTGTGCTCTTGCTTCAGCTCTGACAGTTAAGTCCCCTGTGTTGCACGTGTCTGTGAGCATCCTGTCAAGATGGAATCTCCTTTTAACCTCTGTGGTCTGTTTAAGTACAGTATGCATGAGTTGGTACGGTTATGTAAGGAGAGAGACATCCCAGTGAGTGAGTCAGACACCCAGTCCAAGCTTAGGGATAACATGATCCTGTGGCAGAAGAGTGACTGGGAGCGTGAGCACAGTGAGAGGGAGAGGGCCCGGACCGCACACCATGAGGGTGGTGGGTCTGAGGAGAGCCCGGAAGAGTCTGATGTGGAGAGCGAGTTTGACAGTGAATGGGCGCCAGCAGAGAGCGAGTACCCCCTAGATAGGGAGTCCCTTGCTGGGTCCAGTGTCAGATGTAGCACCCCATCCCTTTCCCTGTCCCCAGAGGAGTGGGTGGATAGGAGAGAAGAGAGGGAGCACCAGTTGGCCATGGAGAAGCTCAGGTTAGAGCATGCCAGAGAGATGGCGCAGCTGGGTGTGAATGAGCGGACTGCAGAGGCTGAGAGGGCCTTGGCCAGGGAGAAGATAGCCCTAGAGGGTAGGTTATCCCCTGACCGCAGTCATAGTTTTCTGGATTCCCCAGGAAGGGTTGGATCCAGTGGTGGCAGCAAGAGAGAGTTTGGTGCGGGAAGTGCCATGCCCCGTTTCCAAAGAGTGGTACCTTGTTCCCGAGAGGACACATACAGGTTGAAGTTCAGGAGCAGTAGGAGACTGCCTCACCAGGATTGGGTGGATTATGTGGATGATTGTCAAGATGCCCTGCTTGATTGGTTAGAGGTTCATGGGGAACCTGATTTTGATGGATTACTCAACCTTGTTATCAGAGAGCAGTTGCTCAATTGTTTTGTGCCAGAGTTGCGCAAACACCTGTCAAGAGGTGACTACGTGTGTCCTTGGGACATTGCAAAGGAAGCAGACCGCTGGGAAGGTGCCAGTGGTTCTGACACGTCATGGGTGAGTGAACCCGAGAGTAGTGGGTTAGGTATCTTCCAGGCCAGTGTGGTGGAAGAGGCTCAGAGTAGCCCAGCTAGGTCCCAGTGTAGCGAGAGGGGTGAAGGGGCTCACGTCTTGTCTCCGTGGAGTAAGAGTGAGTGGGGGACTGAGTGTTCCCAGGTGCCCGAAACCCAGTCTCAGAACCTGGATGGTTTCTTGAGGGAACACCAGGTTAGGGATCTAGGCTGTCCTGTTAGACCCCTTGAGGGTGATCCCCTAGTGTCTAGAGAACCTGGAGTATCTTTAAATAGTGTTCCAGTGGTTCTAGTGTCCGGCAGTGCCACTCCAGTTGGGGGGGCACGGAAGTCCGAAGTGAGGAGTGATTGGGGGAGTTCCCCAGTGGGAGAACCAGTGGGTCAGGGACTACCCAGTTGGGCGAAGTTCCCGTTTAGTGACCATGGTGACACCACTTCTGTTCTGGGGGATCTGCCCGCACTGTCAGGTGGACAGGGGTCGGGAGATCTGCGCCAGACAGACAGTCACACAGCACATGAGTCATGTGTTAGCCTCAGGGGGATGGTGAGTGAGTCCCCAGAAGTCCTGGAGTGCTAGGCAATTATCCCGCCTAGAGGTTTAGACCGAAGGTTGGGAGGCCAGGTTCAGGATCGGCCTGACCTGAAGGGTGGGACTTCTGTAACCAGAGTCCTAGCCAGTGCTTCTTCCAGGGGTACCTCTCCAGTTGGGAGGGTGCAGAACTCTGGAAGGGGGTGCAGAGGGTGGGAGAGCCCGCCTCTGACCCCGGCGCAACCCGAGGGGTTAAACCCTGGCTTGGAATGGCGTTCTAGGTGTACACCTCGCAGGAGGTGGAGGAACCCTAGAAGAAGAGGTAAGGGGAGGAGAGCCTTCCCTGAGACTCCTGGTCCACCTAAGGTTGTAGACCCTAGGCTGGAGAACCAGTGGCAGTCTAGCCCTGTCTTGCAGGCAGGAAGAGTGGAGAGTGGCTACTATGTGCCAGGGGTTACTACCCCCCACTCGGTGAGTAGGCAGGAACCAGTGGCACCTGGGTGGCCTAGGGCCTGGTCCTGGCCGCGGACAGCTAGGGAGTACCAGTGGGGTAGCCCAGTTGTTCCAGATGGTGGTTTGAGAAGGAATCCCAGGGGTTCACAGTGGCGTGGAACAGGACGGTGTCCCGGCAGTGGCGGGCCCGTGTCCTTGTTCTTTCGCCCAAAGCAGGGAAGCCCATCACGGTGGTGATCGGTCTACCCTGCGTTTTGGCTGGAAGGGGGTTGTGTTGGACCCGGGCCTTTATGGCTGGTTCACCCCTGAACTTTTTGCTTTTGATGGCGACCTGGTGTTCATGATTTCTGGCTTGGCGCACTTTTTCCCTGGGTCCCAGAGTGAAAGTGCGTGCGTGTAGTATGGCTGGCCTGCCCTCCCATAGGAATGCATGGGGAATGTGTGCGTCCCTGGTAGTTCCTGATGCGTGGGGAGTGCAGGCTCGAGTTTGGTATGTGTAAACTCGTGAGAGTGAATGCTGCAAGATGGTGTCTGCGGCATGTGTGTGTCTAGTTGGGAAGTGCTACTTCTGGACATTGAGATATGTGTGCAGTGAGGGTACTGGAGCGTGATTGGCTGGAGCTGGCTGGCATGCCAGGCTCCAGGAAGTCTGGATGGGTCTGCCCGGTGGTGAGTGGGAGATTAGCATGAGTGATGTGTGGGAGGAGTGTACCTGTGTCCTGGATGGGCTGGGTTTTCCCCACACAATGCTGGCTCCGCCCCCCTGTGGTGTGTCTAACGACCCTAGCCTCCCCAGTGAATGAAATGGGTGGTTGGGCCATCAAGAGTGCTCCAGAACCAGTTGCGACTGGTTTCTCCCCCACCCTGCACATTGTGACAAAGGATTTCAGTGTATAAAAATGGGGCTGTGTCCCCACTGAAATTGTTCTCTTCTAGGATCTTGAGGGGGCTGCTGCTGCTGCTGCAGCTGGGGCCAGGAGGAACCGCCACTTGGACTGCCTCCCTGCCTGGAGGGCCAGTTAGCTGGCCCCTGGCCAAGCCTTGCCCCCCTGCCTACCTAAGGACTTTCCTGGACTTTGCCAAGCACCTGAAAGTGCTTACTTTTCTCCCCTAGCGCCTGGAAGCGCTTTGCTTGGCCTCTAGCACTTAGGAGCGCTTTATTCTGTCGGTCCGCGCTTCGGAGCGCTCTGGGGACTTTGGCCGGTGCCCACCCGGATTTGGCTGGCCTTGCTGTGCTCGAGATTTATTTCCGAGTGCCCACCTCGATTCCTTGGGTAATTTAAACTCGCCGGTGTCCACCTGGCATTGCCCCCAAAGGATTGCCACTAGAGACTTCACTGCCGCAGCCCAGGAGTGTGTGAAGCCCCCGCCGGGCCGCCACGCTGCCTGCGACGACCCGGAAGCAGCTTGCGGGCTGGCCAACCCCAGCGCGAGGGACCGGAAGTCCCGCCCTCGGCGCCGCCGCGAGACGCGAGGGAGAGCCCCGGTCTGCCAGAGAAGCCCCGTGTGGCCGCCGGTGAACAGGAGACGACCGTCAGCCTCGCAGAGCGGGTGAGTGAAGCAGTGTTGGCAGAGAAGGGGGAAGGTGTCGAGGCTCATTGCCGGTGCCCGCCCCCCCCTGTGCTTTCTCCCCGAGTGCGGGAGAGTTACCACTTGCACGCAGAGCGGCCCGGGTTGCCAGGGGGCCGCTCCAACCAGTGGGGCATTTCGTTGCTGAGAGCCAGAGAGGCTCGGGCCCCTTTGCTTTTATTTTGAGTCCCCCGGGAGGGACTCCCACGATAGTGACGGGCCCAGAGGGGCTCGTGGCGGCCATTATTGCTTGAGAGCCCTGAGAGGGCTCAGGGGGCACTTCTTCAGTGTGAGAGCCGCGAAGGCTCCCAGAGGGGACAACCAGCTGTCCAGAGCCTGCGAGGCTCCCCCATTTCCTTTGGCCCCATTGTTGTCCTGAGCCCACGAGGCTCCAACGTTGGCATCCGTGTTACTTACAACTGTCCAGCACTTAGTGGACAGTTGCTACGTTTAGGCTGGGTGTACTTTTGGCTTATTACAGCCTGCCCTGACTTTGGGACACAGGGACTGCCACAGGTTGTGGCTCATGGGAAGGTTTGCGCAATTGCTTGTGCTCGCACCGCTGAATGTGTTCTGAAGCATCATGTGTCTTTCCTTGCATACACCGCTGAATGTAGGTACTGCATCATGTGTTTTCTTGTGCTCGCACCTCTGAATGTGTTTGGATACATCATGTGTCTTCCTTCCCTGCACCGCTGAATGTTAATGCATCATGTGTAATGTTCCTATGCTCTACCCCTAGATGTTGGTGATTCCTAGGTGGTTGCTTTTCTCCTAGTACAGGTGTGGCTAGTTGAGGTCTTTTGTTCCCTGCGCAATAGTTGCCTAAGGTGGTTAGGGTTGCGTAGGAGGTTCTTATGCTTTACCAGTAATTACTGGTTGTGTGCTAATTTGTGCTACATGTTCTAAAAGTATTCTATGTGCTAATTACTATTCCTAAAAAGTGATGATTCCTGACAGTGGTCCAGGTGGCCCTGTCTTGTAAATATCCCCCCTTGTAAATTGTGCCCGTGCTTGTTGGCACAGTGTAACCAAATGTATGTTTTATCTAATGTGTTTTTGATATAATACAAAGGCTATTTTTATAGAACCTTGTGTGGAGTTTCCTTTGTGGTGGGCCTTGGGTGTTGTTGCTGGGTGCGCGCGCAAACACTTAACCTACATAGCCTCCAAGTTTAGCCTTGACTGCTCGCGCCACGTTACCTAGAGGGCGAGAGAGGGGTTATCTTGGTGTGTGACTCCCTTGCCCTGACACTTAGAAATGGCGATCCCTGACTGACCTCGACGCGAGTCTTGGCCGGCCAGGGTCCCGTTTCTAACAATCATGATCTAGAATCTATGACAATCCCTGTGTCCCATAAAAAGCTTCTTCTCTTCTGTGCATGTATAAGTGAAGGAGATATTGACCAGAGGGCTATCTCCTCACCAGTTTCCCTATTTAGAAGAACATGATGGTGCAACATCTTCTACTGGCACACCTGACTGTAACTTTCACTAGCTTACAGAGTCAAGCAATCAATCAATCAATCAGAACATGTGTAAAGCGCACTACTCACCCGTGAGGGTCTGAAGGCGCTGGGGGGAGGGGTGCTGCTACTGCTCAAATAGCCTGGTCTTGAGTAGCCCCCTGAAGGTTAGTAGGCCCTGGGTCTGCCGTTAGGCGGATGGAGAGGGTGTTCCAGGTCTTGGCGGCGAGGTGGGAGAATGATCTGCTTCTGGTGGTCGCTCTTCGGATGCGGGGGAAGGTGGCGAGGGCGAGGTCACGTTCGGGGTGTCGAAGGTGAGTCGTCTGTTGAGGTATGTCGGTCCGGTGTTGTAGAGTGTCTTGTGTGCGTGGGTGAGGAGCTTGAAGTGGATCCTCTTGTTGATGGGAAGCCAGTGAAGGCCTCTCAGGTGGGGTGTGATGTGGCTGTGGTGAGGGATGTTGAGGATCGGGCTAGCAGAGGCGTTCTGTATGCATTCTAGTCGTTTCAGGAGTTTGGCCGAGGCTCCTGCGTAGAGGGCATTTCCGTAGTCCAGACTGCTGCTGACAAGGGCCTGGATGACTGTTCTTCTTGTTTCGGTGGGGATCCACCTGTAGATTTTGCGGAGCATGCAGATGTTGTTGAAGCAGGAGGACAAGACGGCGTTGACTTGCTTGGAGAAGTCGAGAATAAACTCCAGGTTGCGTGCGTGGTCAATGGGTGTCTGTCGGTGCTGCTCCCAGTCCCAGGAGTCGTCCCAGGCTGAGGGGGTGGAGATGAGGATGAGGACCTCCATCTTGTCTGAGTTCAGCTTCAGACTGCTGTTCTTCATCCACTCAGCGATGGCCTTCATTCCTTTGTGGAGGTTGATTTAGGCGGTGAGGGGGTCCTTGGTGAGGGAGAGGATCAGAGGGTGATGTCGGCATAAGAGATGATGTTGAGGTCGTGCAGTCGGGCGACGTGGGCGAGCGGTGCCAGGTAACATTAAACAGTGTCGGGCTGAGGGATGATCCTTGGAGTACGCCGCAGATGATCTCAGAGGCTTTGGAGCGGAAAGGGAGGAGGCGGACGCAATGGGTTCTGTCAGAAAGGAAGGAGGTGGTCCATTCCAGAGCCTTGTCTCGGATCCCTGCATTGTGGAGGTGTGTGCGTAGGGTGTGGTGGCAGACAGTGTCAAAGGCGGCGAATAGGTACAGGAGGATGAGGGCCGCGGTTTTTACGTTGTCCAGCAGGACCCGGATGTCATCAGTGGCGGCGATGAGGGCAGTGTTAGTACTGTGGTTGCTGAGGAACCCGGACCTGGACTGGTCCAGAATGTGGTTCTCCTCAAGGTAGCGGGTCAGTTGTCTGTTGACAGTCTTCTCGATGACCTTCGCTGGGACCGGAAGCAGGGAGAGGGGCCGGAAGTTCTTGAGGTCCCTCGGATCTGCCTTGGGTTTCTTGAGTAATGCGTTGTCCTCTGCGTGCTTCCAGCTTCTTGGGACAGTCGCGGTTTTGAAGGAGATGTTGATGGCCTTGCGGAGATGGGGTGCGATGTTGGCGCTAGCGTTGTTGAAGATGTAGTGTGGGCATGGGTCTGACGGAGAGCCGGAGTGGATGGTGAGCAGGGGATTGATGTGGGTGGTGGCTGTGGAGTCTGCGGTATTGGTGGCTGTCGGGCGGTCAGATTGTTGAAGCTGTCATGGATGTCTGCGATCTTGCGATGGAAGAAGGTGGCAAGGGAGTCGCACAGGTCTTGCAATGGTGGGATGTCGTTAGTGTTGGAGCTGGGGTTGGAGAGTTCTTTCACAATGTTGAAGTGTCATGGAGATAGGCTTTGCCTTCACACTGTGTTAGGTTAGCCTGAGCTTATTAGAAGTTTAAAAGCCATTTTCCCTTTTTGCTGCTTCTGCACACGGCACATATTGTTAATAAAGCTTTTAGCCTAGTAGAATATTTTGCTTCACACAAGAATAATATGTTTGCCTATTATCAGCTTAGCTTGGTAAACTATGTCTGAACAGTGAGTGACGAGGCCTTCAAGGTTATTTCAACACAGTGGTTGTTGTTTGGTCTGATCAGCGCACGGTCTAGACATAACACATATGCAGCTGTGGCCAACTCTGGCTTTTGGCGCGTTTAATAATGCACTGCGCAGAGCATGCACACGCACGTGTTAAATATTTGCATGCAGAGAGTTGGTGTAGAAGATGATGTGATCCCTTTCTACTAAGACCAGAGGTATGAGCCCGCTCCCTTCTAAAAGCCAAGGAGACCTTCTGTAGATATAATATAATATAGTAGCAAGGGAGGGTAAGACTGAGGTGATTTTTAGATCTTTTCCCTTTAGCATTTTAACATACTTTCACCCTTTGTCTTTTATGGAATAGTAACTATGCTGATAACCGTGTTGCTTATAATATGTTTGCTTGTATTAGCTAAGATACTGCACTTGATAACACTGCATTAGAAATAAATATTTTCAAACTTGCACGTGTCTTCATTTACTCCTCATTTTGGACTGGTATGATAGTATAACGAAAGAGTGTTCATGTGTTCCACGTTACCTGAGGTGTTCTAAGTCCATGTTCTGGGTTTTCTTATCATTGGGAGTATGGAAGAACCAATGAGACACTGATTGCTAGTGTGGTAGGGGATTTTGGCTACTAAGGTGAGTTTTGGTACAACCTAATTCACTGAGGTTCCACGTCTCTATGCACAGTTCTGTGTAGGAGCAGAATGCCTGCGACATGGCGCCCAACCGTTGGTGGTCTTATTATATGACCCTTGAGTAGTACTTCATTCAGTCCTTAACCCTTTTGCTATTGTTTCCGGATAACAGTGGTGTCGGACAAACCTACCTATAATTAAATAGGTTTTTTCAAGCTTGAATCATTCAAAACGGTTTCCGTGAATTACTGCCAGGTTGTGCTACATAGTTTTTGTTGTACATCTTCTTTTCTGTGTAGTTATCGCTGTGGTTGATATCCCGCAGCATAGTTGCATGGCGGTGGGCAATCATTTGCAGACTTATAACGTCCTTGTGGATGGCAAGGCAGTGATCATGGTTGTGAGTGCGTAAGTGGCTTACTCTTTTGAGAGTTTTTACTCATGGGTGACCTTTCCAGCTGTGAACGCAAATACTAATGTGTTCGACACGTACACTCCCACTGAGGTGCCACAGGAATATGTTCCGTATATGACACAGGAAGTTCCGATTAACGCTTGGCAGCACCGAGTTTAATTTAACGGCGCCCTACCTCACTCTTTGTTAACTCCGAGATTAGGTCCTTTGTCCATTCCATGTGCAACTTGACCTGTTTTGGCTGGATTTACACTGCATCCTCAAGCAGGGACGTGTGCCCTTGCAGATGTAAGACGACTACATGTAGTCACAATTAGCGGTACTAGGTCGTTAGTACAGTACATTACCCGCAATCTCCCGGCGGGGCCCCGGGTGTTGCTGCGTTTCCAGCCAGACAGGGCGGAATGAAGCTTAGTCCTGTGATGGTAACTGCAGTGATGGGCAAGCGCCCCCAGAAAAAGAATGATTTTCCTTTCTGGCTTGCCGAGAAGTTTGACCAGCTGGAAGCAGTATTTCCTAACATGACTCCTGGTGAAAAACACAGGATTCTGACAATAAGCATGCCTAAAGACTTGATCCCAGAAGCTGGTGACTGTGAGTCGTGGGGTAGGATTTTTGCAGCGGTGTATACGAGGTACTTCGGCACTCCGTCAAAGGTCATTAAGCGTATTCAAGATGAGCGCAGACCTGAGGCAACGGTTGAATTGGGTATGCGCCTATGCGGCAGTTTTGACGTAGTTTCCGATCTTGTGCTTGCAAATGTCAAGGGAGATGCATTGAGCTTTCTGGTGTCTAATGCTTTGCAGGCTGTACCCGATGCCGATAAACCCCGACAGTTACCAAGAATTATTGTGGCAGCTTATAGGACAATGGGCCGCAAAAGTTTATGTGTGAAGCCTTTCTCTGCAAAAGAGAAAAAGCAACCCCAAGGGCAAAAGTCAGAAACTGACGAACAGCCCAAGGCTAAAAAGCAAACTTGGCCTTCCTTGTTAGCCTTCCTGGATGTCTATCTCCTAGTCCTTTTTTCTGACTGGTCATCTTGCCCTGCTACTGCTTCTAATCATTTCCCCAAGTTCACTCCACAATGACATTAGTCAGGTACAGCCTTTAAGCTCAGATTTATTTTTGAGGCTTCTGCATATATTTTGCTGGCACAACAATTTTAATGACAAAAGTGAGGGCCCAGAGGAGCCAATACGTTACCCACTCAAAACACTGCTCAATATGTTAAAACTGCACTACCATTGAAAGGGACAGGTCCTCATAGATGGAGTGCCACCGCACCTGCTGCGAGTGCAGCCCTAAACCAACAGACATAATATGGTCCCATAATTACCATGATGGGCGTTTGTAAGGGTGAGGGTGGGAGCGGTTACTGTTTGAATAGCATAGCAGTGATGACACCAAGTGCGAAGTGTGCGTGTCAGATTGGCCGGCATTCTTTCGACGGCCAACCCGACATACGCACTTCTGCCCACATCTAATCCAGCAGCTGTGTTAAACAGTTGAGGGATTGCTCAGGCCCCCAGTCTCAAACTGAACGCTGGGTTAGCCTGCTCTGTCCAATCCTAAAAACAGCATGAGAGCAGCTGCAGGATTGACTAGGTCACGTTGGCGGGAACCAAAGGTTTCTTCCATCCAACATCACAGAAGCAGCCTCGGAGAAGGAAGAACCGTTGTTACACAGGTACATTAAGCATCTAACCATCAACTCGAATATTAACATTTAGGGGCAGATGTATCAAGCCTTTTGTGATTCGCAAAGGCCTGATTTCTGCGAATTCTGGCCTTTGCGAATCACAAAAGGCTTTTTAGGCAGGAGAGGCAATAGGAAAGGAGAGGTGACTGGGCAGGAGAGGTGACTGGCCATATGGCTGGGCTCAAACTGGAATGGCAAAAAACGATGGATTTAGGCTCAGATCTCTCTACTGGGGTGAATGTGTATAAATGAAATAATTAAAATGAATTAAGACTCTACCTACAATCTGTGTTTCCACCCACTTAGTGAATATCAAAGGGAGTGCCTTTGGGTCAGTGAAAATCAGCTATATATTTATTTATTTGCAGTTTTCTGTAGAGGAAACGTGGCCCAAGATCATTTCATCTTCTTAGAAGACATAAGAAATCGAATAGGAGCGAAAAATATCAAATGCATACACTTCTGTAACAAATCAGAAACAAACAAGTCAAGTGAGTGGGATGTCAGATAAGGATCTTGGAAACAGAAATGAAATGCAGTGTTCTCTTGTGCCACCAAAGTGTGTTTTAAATGGGAGGAATTTGAGTTCCTTGCGAAAGCTAGGAATGTTTGGGATCATGTAAAGAGCAAGTAGAAGTGGATTCCATAGCTGTGTAGCAATGTTTAGGAAGGACTGACTCATAGATCACTCTTGCTTGAATGTGGAAAGTATGAGGAAAAGTGACCATACATACCTCAACCTCAGTTGATTTCCAGGGATGTTTTTAGTTTCTCATATTTGGCGGGGGGAGTGGAGTGGTGAACTGCTTTGGAGTTGATGCAGGCAGTATTACATTGTGCATGTGCTCCAATAGGGAGCCTCTACAAATTTAAATGAACAGGAGTGGTGTGGTCAAATTTCTTGTGCCCTGAAACAAAGCGGACTATTGAATGGAGCACAGGTGTTGCTAGGTGAAATTGTAGGAGACCAGAAAGGAGAAGTGAGTTCGTATAGTCCAGTCTGGAAATACCGAACTCCTGCACAACAGTAGGAATGATCTACCTGAGGGTTCTATTGAGAGTCCGAGTGATGGGACGGAGGCAAGATGGCGGCCGCACGGACGGCTGAATGAGCTGTTCCCTCACTCTCCACTGCTGACATGCCTTTCTTGCAATGAAGAATGTAGCTACCTGAAGTACCTGCACTGGAAAAAGCTGGATACTTACTAACGCTGTCTTTGCTGGTTCCCCCAAATGATTTGGCGTTTTCAGCCTTGGACGTGGAGCACCCCACTCCCCTGCTATCTGGTGTCTCGGAGCCGGATCGGTTCTGCATCTGCAGCATTCTTGCCAGCTGTACAGTCGCGGTATGGACACCGCCGCCTGCTACCATGCCGCCAAAGGCATCGGGCAAAAGCATCAGGGGCAGTGGCCCAGTGTCTGCCCCAGGAAACCTGGTGAATACTCCTGTAGTGGATACCAGCGCCGAGCGCAGGGAGGTCGGCAACCTTCAAGCAGCACCCGCTTCCGTGACAGAGATCGGCAAACATCCCATCGCTGGCCTTGGGAAACAGACTGTTCCAGTGCTGTTCAAAGCACAGTCAGTGAAAGTGAAGCCACCAATCAATGCTCCTGTGGGGGACAGAGGATCAGGATTTTCAAAATCGCCTGTTCCCATCTCAGATGGCTGTGCAGAGGCGCTGGCCGTCAAGTCAGTAGGAAGTCTCCCTCTGTACTTGCGCTTCTGCCGGTAAATTATTTGACACTCCAGGATGCAGAGTCTTTAGCGTCTGCTCGCGCTCGATCAGGTGAAGACGGTGACTGTACTTTGACTGTCTCCCCAGAAAGATTAGAAACTGACCCAATTTCCATCCAGCAAACGAGTTGCATTATGGTCAATGCAGTTCCCTCAGCTGGAGTACAAGAGCTAGAGTGCTCGGACACATCTAAAACAGGAGTTTTGAATATTCAGAAGGAAGACTTTGATTCTAACAGGGAGTATGACCCGGCTGATATATTTTTTTCTCTATCTGATGTATCTAGTTCTTCAGAAGATGATATTCAGGATAAGGACTGGGCTGGTGATGACAGTGACACTAGTAGCTTTCATTGGGAAGGTGACACAGATCATTCTCAGTTGAACTCAGAGACTGTCAAGAAAATGAGAGCAATCTCTGCTTGTCCTACCCTGACTGAGGTGACCACAGGAGCTATGTCCTGGGACTATTCTTATTCACCAGTCTTGGGAGATAAAAATAACACAATGGACGGAGCAGTGCCTGTTAGCACTGCTACAGCAATCACCTGCCCTGAAGGAATTTCTGCTATCTACAATCTACCACGTGTTGATGGCACATAGGGAGGAGTCAAGGGCTGAAAGTTCCCGCACACAAGGGGCCTGCAGAAAAATACAAAACTCTATCTGTAGGATAGTAAGACATGTTTGGATTTTTCTTCAAGAATAGTAGAAGCAGAAACCAGGATCTCCCAACTTCAAGACGATCTTGCTTAGCAGAACTCTAAGATGGAAACCATACAATCGATTAGAGATGACACTCTGTTTAAACTGACTGATCTGGAAAACCGGGCTAGGCACAATAACTTAAGAATTCTGGGCATTCCTGAGGGCCAGAAAGGTTCTAACATCCGCCAATTCGTGATTGAACTTTTTGAGGTAGCTTTCCCAGATCTACCTCAATGGGATTGGAAGACCCAAATTCAAAGGGAGCATCGCTTCCCATTTAACCAACGTAGCTCAGGGGGCCAGTCTGACAATCGCCCTTGTGCCATCTTGATCTCTCTGAATTACTTTCGCGCCAGGACAGTCGTGCCAGGACAGTCTTGACTAGCAGTGCGCGATAGAAATCAGCCTATAACAATATATAACAATAACTTTCTGGCCCGGGAATCCCTGTATGATTTGGCCAGGCCCAATCGAAATAGAGTCAGTAAAGGCTGCAACTTCTTTGTGCGCCCTGACTTCTGTCAGAAGACAGTTGAACAACGATAGCACCTCGACAATTGATGCCTGAATTTCAGGCGAAGGGTGCTCAGATCTTTCTCCTGAACCCAGCTAAACTAAAGGTGATCTTTAAAGGGCAAACTCACTTTTTCAATCGGAGGTTCAGGCTAAAAAATACCTACTCTCTATGAAGATAGGGCAGAATCTCTGATTTAACTGTTAGAGCTGCTAGTGGACAGTAGCTCGTCTATAATTTGAGTTCTGAGTGACTTTTTGCTGTAATCAACTTTGCAATTAACTTTGGGTCAATGGATTTCCTGCTTCCTTTTTGCCTTCTGTTAGACCTGGGCTCTCCATCGGTCTTTCCCGGTTCAAGGTCACCATCTATTCCTTTCTTTTTTTTTTCTCTATTTAGTCGTTCTTCATGGCTCTTGTAAGATATCTTTGGGTACATTTAGTGTGCATTGGTGAGAGAGTGGGGCTCCCAGCTCAGCATCACCAGGGACCGTTGGTCCCCACGCCTCTGATGTTGGTGGTAGGGAGGGATGGGTTCAGGGGTTGTAAGGGTTCAAGGGTAGGGGGAGGGTTAGTAGGGGGTTCAAGGGGTGGTTGGTGGTGGGGGTCACAAATAGCCTTTTTCTAAAAGAGTTGTGGCAACAAATAACATTTTCTTAAAGCATTACATAGTTAATCTTATTCTAGGAAATACCTTGTTTAGAGACATTTTATTGATGTTCAAAGGGCTGGTCTGGATAGCATTAAAGGATGATGGGTAGGCATAACTTTATTTGAATCTGTTCTTTAAACTTTTGTGGATTAAATGACAGAAGGAAGAGGGGCATTTTAGCTAAACTTATTAGGCATTTGGATATAGATTTATTATGCCTGCAGGGTACTCACGTCTCTTGGAACAACCGTGCCTGGTTGAAAGAAGTCAGTCTCAATCTGATTGCTTTTTCTCGGCAAGCCACAACTACTAGGGGTGTAGCTATAATGGCCAGGCAAGGCATCTGTATTACTAAGCAAGTGAAGGTGGATAATTTAGGCCTTTGGGTAATTGCTGACATACTAATCAGGGGGTCACCATACACTATTTGTTCTTTATATGGCTCAAATCTCGAAGACCCTTCTATTCTAAATTTCTTGAGTATCAAACTTGCTTTGTGGCCCTCTCCCAAAGTTCTATGTGGGGATTTCTTTATCCACTTGAATGCTAACTTTGACTTATACAGTAATACCCCATAATTCGGGATGAAGGCCAAGACATTTAAAGCCATACGGGGCTTTGCCACGAACATGCCTTGGTAGATGTCTGGCAGAGATTGTGTCCGACTGAACCTGGCTATACTTATTTTCCACTCCCCACAGTAAATGTATACGTTTGGATTATTTTTTTGTCTCAGACCCGATTCTTGAAGGGACTAGCTGTGAATTACATCTCTGAGTAATCTCAGAACATAATCCGTTAATAATGCAATTTCCGTTTAGTGGCCCACAACAAACCGCGGCGACTTGGACATTTGAGCGCAAACTACTGCTTGACCAAGAGTATCGTAGTTATTAGACAAACTGGATAACAGATTATTTTCAGAGGAACAAGGGTACAGCCCCCGAGTTAATTGTCTGGGACACCTTTAAGGCAGCTGTGAAGGGGAGACTCTTAGCTTCTCTCTTCATCGTCAAAAGGTTATCAAAAAAAGGTTAATGGTTAGGTTAACCAGCTTCAAGAATTAGAGGAAGAACTCATTCAAGTTATTGGCGATCAGGAAAAAAGAGAGGAATGTCAACCTCAGATAGCAATTGGTAGGAATAGAATACACCAATATTTCGGGGAGGAACTCGCCTCTAAGTTTACTCAGTATAAAACTGACATTTATGAGTTTGGCGAGAACACAGGCAGACTGCTTGCTAAAGATTACAGAATAAGGAGGTTTCAAATTGGATATGCTGCATTAAAGATAAAAAGGGCCAGATTCAGGATCGACAGGGTAAGGTGCTGGAGGTATTTCAAGAGTTCTATAATACGCTCTACTCTCCAGATGCGGACGATGAGGACGATGAAGTTGTACCTGGTGAGGAATTTCCTGTGTGATTACATAACATCCAAGGTCACATCGGAACAG